>NW_006921672.1:4251326-4344291 GCF_000298275.1 Orycteropus afer afer
GGCACGCCGCGACCGCCGCGACTGCGCCTAGCCAGACCCGCCCCGGCTTCCGCTTCCGGTATGGGCCCCTGGTAGGTTGCGACACCACAGCTTCTGCTGGCCCCCGAGGCCGAAGGAGGGATCTGCCGTCTGGGCTTTTGCCCGTGCGTTGCCCCGCCTTTCCTGGCGCCGAGTGAGACTGAAGTCGTGCCCGAACGGGGACAAGATCCGGCGGCGGGGGGCGAGTCCGGTTTGATGGCTCCTTGGAAGGCGCTGATAATATGCCAGGCCCGTCGCCGTGGCGGCATTTCCCAGGATGTGTGCAAGACCTGACTCTAAACTCTAATATCCAAGGCCTTGATGGACATGTTTCCTTGTACACGAACATTTGTTTTAACATGTACACAGCCACCTAGAGACTCCACTTACCTATAACGTATACATTCGTATATACTAGCACATATGTTCTAGTTCGTACATATGATGTTCGTACCAGCATCCGTTGATGCAGAAAGGCTCGTTTATGGATCTGCACACACACTATTTAGGTTGTGATGTATCCATATATATATATACATAAAGATGAATAGCAATATCTGTATATAAAGGCATTGCTACTTGACCCTTGTATAGACCCACGGGAATACAAGCCAAATCGCTCGTGTATACACTTGAAATGTAGAAAATCCAAGCATACACGCACGTGCACTATCCTATGAGAGATGTCTGCCGGCACATATCAGAGTTGTTTCACGTCAGGAGATAGCTGCATCCCCAAACTCACTCACCTGTCCTCATAGCATACCCACATCTCTCCCACGTGGGTATGCAATCGGAGCATCCAGACTCATGTATGTATAGACACATGCCCATCCCTGGGGCTGGGTGGCAGACTTCAGAATTGGGAGTGAAGGAGGGAAAGAAGGAAGCCTGGATGATAAGAGAGCACTGGGGGTGGCTGGGTCCAGGCCTCCTTGGTGAGACAGGAAGACAGAGGACAGGTGTGCAGGGGTGGCTCAGCCCCCAGTCAGGTGTCTGAGAGGAGATGTGGAGTTAAGCACCCCCTCCCCTCAAAAGGCACTCAGATTTCAAGAAGAGCAAGTCCACTTCAAACCAGAGCTCCCCTTTGAAATGGAGAGATTCAAGTTTTTGAAGTAAGCTCTCCACTCTGAAGCCACAGACCTCGGAGAGGAAGGGGCTGTGTAAGGGAGCCCCCTCCCCTGGGCAGCTGGAGAACCCATGCCCCTCTCACCCAACAAGGTATGGAGAGTTTGCTCAATTGGCAAATGCTGTCTCTACATGGGACTTCCTTTCCGCATTCATTCCTCAGCTCTAGTGGTGCTGCTGTCTCCTTAGAGCTGGGGCTATGAACTTAGGAGGATGTGGCACTGCAGCCTTCATGTCCTTGCTGCCCTGGTGGCACTTTAACCATTGTGCTACCAGGGTTCCTTTCACTACATCTAAGCCCTGCACATCTTCACACACACACACACACACACTTGTGAAGTAGATACTCATCTAGTATGAGGAAGCCACTCCCTCCATCCATTCCCTCCTGACTCCTCAGCCTCGCAGGGATGATCTGACTTGCTCTCTTCCTACATGGCAGACAGTGGGCGCTGGGGCAAAGACTGATGGGAGACTGTGGGGTCTCCTCAGATGCAGACTTCCCTGGCAGGGGTTCCTTCGGATGTGAGTCACAGCAGACAGACCTTGGGGGGCAGTTCCACCATCAACCTCCTCTGGAGGGAGGAAGCCACATGGCATCCAGTGCCCTGGTGGGTTCCAGGGGCACTGTCTCCAAGTGCGTCAAAGGAAGAGAATGCTTTGGGGCATAGGCTTCACAAAGGAGGTGCTTTTGAGCTGGAATTGAAAGGATAGACACTTCCTCTCAGGGCTGGTTCTATAGACATTTCTGTGCGGAGCTGGCAGGAAGGGGCAGGTGTGGGTTTTTTTAATAGGGTCTCTGCCTAGTTGGCCTTGGGCAACCTCCAAAGTCAGGGGATCCACAACCAAAGGCTCTCCTAAGCAACCCCGGGCTTCTCGGGCCCCCTGCGGCAGTAGGAAACACTCTCTGGTTCTAAAGAATTTACAAAACTCTCACTGCATCTCAAAACCCAAAATCAGACCTGATGCCATCCAGTGGATTGGGACTCTTAGAGACCTGTAAGAGCAGAACTGCGCTGCAAGGTTTCTAAGGCTGTAAATGTTTCTGGAAGCAGACTGCCATGTCTTTCTCTTGCAGAGCAGCTGGTGGGTTCCAGCCGCTGACCTTTTGGCTAGTAGCAGAGGACGCTAGAGAGTGGGCGCTAGGGCCAAGACTGACGGGAGACTTCGGGGTCTCCTTAGACGCAGACTGCCCTGGCAGGGGTTCCTTCGGATGTGAGCCGCCGCAGATCGAGGGGGTGGGGTGGGGGTGGGGGTTGGGGGAGTTCCAGGCCAAGTCGGGGAAAGTGAAAGAGATGGAGCTAGGGGCCACGTTTGTTTGATTAGGAGGGGGGCAGCTTGAGGTTTGGGTTCCCATCTGCCTGTCATATCCTGGGCCAGCCATTTCCTGTCGCTGAGACTCAGTTTATCCCGTAGAACGAGGGAACTGGACGCGGACGCAAGACCGCCAAGCCTTTGGTTTTGCTTTACGATGGAGTGCAAAAACCTAAACCCCAAGACATAATAAAACCAAGAAGGGGAAGGAAAGAGAAAAAAAAGAAAAACCAAAATGATGTTCTCCGTCGTTTCATCTTCTGACTTGTTACAGAAGTCAGAAAGGGCCCTCCCACTCTTCCCTACCCAAGTCCTCTGGGTCCCGCTCTGGGCGAAATGAACCCGCTTTGGAGAACCTCAGCCTTGAGGTGACGACGTGGGGGCCGACCGCGGGCTCTGGTGTGGGGACGCAGAGCCGCTAGAGGCTCAGACTTGGGTCTGGTGGCCAAACGCCCTCCCACCCGATCCCGAACGAGTTTTTGAGCAGAATAGGCCCCGCTGTGGGGAAGAGAAAAGCCTTGCTCGAGGTCACTCGGAATCCTGACACTCTCTGAAACCTGCGACTGCATCTGAACCAGTGTCCGCTCTCAGAGGTTCGTACCGGCACCTCAAACACGTCGTGGGAGCGCAGGGCTCTGCGCACAGCGGCTGCGCTGCTTATGATGCTAGGGGAGCCCCGCGCCTCCGACGCCCCAGACAATCTCAGAGGAAAGTGTTGGTGTCTGTGACTGCAACCCTGCGCGCTCTCCACGCGCTACCTGTGTGGCTCTGCCCAGCGGAATAGAGTTTCTGTCGCGACCCTCGTCCTCGGCCCTCGGCGGCCATCGGGGCTTTATCCGCTCTTTTTCTCCTCCATCATACCCACAGTATTCAAACACAATTTCAGTTTAGTTTTGCCTGTGTTCAATGAGTACTAGGTTCAATTTGCTGGGACTTAAATTAGTAATTTGGTTTGGGGAAACCGCGAATAATTCGGGTTGGCAACTGCCTGTCATGTAAGGGAAGGAATCGAATCGATGGCCCAGCCTCCCTTGTTTCGGAGGGATACACTGTGGACTGAAATCCCCCAATCCGCCAGACCCAGGGAGGGGCAGCCCCACCAAGCGTAGAGAGACCTGCAAGCCCCGCTCTGATTTGACTCTTCCTGAAATTTGGAATTATTTCGTCTCTTTATGATCATACTTTAGTGAGCGCTGGCCCAAGTGGGGCGGCGGGCTGCTTAGCGAAGTCACCGCGCGCCCGGCAATGCGCTAGGTTTGCGCTCACCTCCACACAGAGGCTCTCCTGGAGAGCTTTCTCTGTCTGGGATTAGAGTTCCCGCCTCATTTCCCAAATAATCCGGAGAAGCTCAGGAGGGAGGAGCAGAGGTTGGGCCGGGAGAGGCCTTGGGGTCAGTGCGACTTCGGTAACCACGCCGCTCTGCCTTCAAGCTCCCCTCGAAGGTCTTCGGCTCCGCCCTCAGCGACGGTCCCCTCGCGGCTTCTTTGCTTTATTTCTAAATTCCACCCTCCGCTCCAGGAAATAAATCTTCCATTTGGGATTGACCAGGACGTTTTAAATACGCTTATATATGAATTCACCAAACATGTTTTAAAAAAGAAAACTCTTGGACCATGTTCCAACCAAAAATATATTTTTTTTTCTTTCAAAGATTAACAAAAAAAAAAAAAAAAAAAGGGGGGGGTAGTTTTGTAGGTGCGTTGGAGGCGCCCTGTTCAGCTAAGGAGCCACGCAGTGCTGAATTTCGCCGAGCGCAGGGCCGGGAAGTGGCCCTGGCTGGGGAGCGCGTGGGCTTCTGGCACGACGGCCGGGGCGCGGGCGTTCTCCGCCGAGTGTCCCAGCCTTGGGCCCAGCATGCGGGGCAGAGGAGCCTGAGCCTGGAGCCCCGCGACCGCCCGACTACGCGCTAGATGCCCCGGGGCTAACGCGGCGAACTGGCGGCAGTCCCTGCGACCAACCCCGCTGCAACGAATTCGATGAGCTGGGCTCAAAGGTCCGGGTCCTGAGACCCTCCCAGCCCCTGGCACCGAAACGAGGGTGTTCTCCGACGACATCTCTATCGCCAATGGAAGCTGGAGATGGGCCGTGGCGGGAGTGGGTCCTTGCGTTTAGCAGCCCACAAAGAAGCCGCATGGGCATTGGCACACTATAAAAAGCACAGAATACAAACGCACACCAGAAACACCATATTGGCGACACAACCTAGTATCCGCAGCACACACTCCACACATAAGCCACACAGCACCCGAAGCACACACACGGCCTCGCCACCCGCACAGAGATCCACCCTGCAGCGCAGGCACGCACTACTCACTCCCGTCCCTCTGAACCCCCTCGATTGCGGGAAGGGTCGATAGGAGTGTATTGGTTTCACTTTCTGACTCGTCGACGAGACCCTTTGGAGGTTCCGTTTTTCTTTCTTTAAGGTTGGTCTAGTCCTCGCCTTTTGGCTCCAGAGCCTGGGAGAAGGGGACAGCCTTACTCTGCTGGACTCCGTCTCAGTCTGGGAGAAGGGTGTTGCTTTGGGGAAGAGCGAGGGATGGCGGCGTGGGCGCCGCAGACGAATCCGCAACCCCCTCCCCTTAAAGTGAGAAAAATAATCACAATTTAAAAAACAAACAAACTGCCCATCCTTTCCCTCGGTGCACTCCCGCGTGGGGCCCTGGGCCCCCTGGCCTGCGGGTGGGGGGAGGGTGGACGAGGGTAGGGTGAGAGCCAACTCAGTCAGCCCCTCCTTTTCTCCTAAACCCTCCCCCACCGCAACTTTGCGATCGGGAAGGGGGGGAAACCTAAGCTTAGGCAGGTCCTGGCTTTTTAAGGCGGGGGCGGGGGCGGGGCCTCGCACACCTCCTCTGGCTCCACACCCGCCCGCCGTCGTCAATCACCATCATTAATTCCCGTTGGAAAAGGATCACACACTGGAAGTTCACCAACGGCTGCCTGGAAAAGGCTGGAAGAGTAGGGAAGGGGGTGGGGAAGTGAGCAGAAAAGAGAGAAGGATTTGCACTGGCGGGGTGGGGTGGGGTAGGGGCGCTGGTTGGTGGCACTTAGCCAGGGCAGGGGAAGGGCTGAAGAAGGTCTGAGGAGGGAGCGGGACCCAGCAGAGGGATGCTCTTTGTAGGGTGGCGGTAGGAGAAGTAATAGTATTAATAATGGCTAGTATTTATTTTAAGGAGCTTTGGTGCTGTAGTGGTTAAGGGATTTGGCTGGTAACCAGAAGGTGGGTGGTTCAAACTCACCAGCTGTTCCGCGGAAGGAAGATGAGGCAATCTACTTCCGTAAAGGTTTAGAGCCTCGGAAGCACCATGGGGGTTGCTATGAGTCAGAATCGACTGGATGGCAGTGGGTTTAGTTTTTTGGGTTTAATATTTATTGTGGCTTTATTTGCTAGACATAAACTGAAAGCTAGACATGCTTCTAAGTGCTTTACATAGATTTCCTCACTTCAATTTTCATATAACCCTGTAAGGGAGCCCTTTGATTACTGCCATTTTAGAGATGAGGAGATTGAGGCACAGAAAAGATGTATGCAAGGCCCACACCCACCTGGCTGGCAGGTAAGGGAGCAGGAAGCAGATGAGACTGAGAATCAGGAGGTTCCACACCCAAGAGGGCCTGGAATGCCAACCAAGAGCTCAAATGGGGTCCATGGCAGTGGGGAGGACCAGAATGGGAGCTGAGAGGCTTCCCAGAGGCATCTTGGACCACAGTGGGCTGGGGAGGGAAGAGTCCCTTGGCAGAGAGCCCACACAGGAGGCTGTAGTAAGAGGTCAAGGGTGGAGTAAGGAGGAGGGAGGCCCCAGTGCGGTTGTGGCAGACGCAAAGAAAAGGAAGGAGAGGTGAGAAGCCTGGCTCAGAGATGAGCTCTGCTGGGCCCAGTGATAGGGCAGAGGGGAGAATGACTGTGAAGCTCCTGGCTGGGCAATCAGAGGAGTCCCAGGAACAACCCATTTGTGTTTGGTTCAGAAATGCAGGCATCTGATGGGCAGTCGGACCAGGGATCAAGATTTTGGGTTTGGCTGCTCCAGCAGGCATCCAGCTACTCTAACTGGTTTCCTTTCGAGCCCCTGCACAGGTGTATTTCCTGGGCCCTGCCAGTGTGCACAGGTGAAACTTGCATATATGCAGATGTATGCAAATGAGACTAATCCAGCCTGGGCCCTGAGCCACAGACAGTGAGACAGGCCCTCCCCCACCTCCAGCGTGACTCCAGCCCTGACTCACCCTCTGACATGCCATCTGGAATGCCACCTCCCCAGCTGGGTTTCCTCCAACTTGGGGAACTTGCTCCTTGGAATCAACCTGAAGCTCAGGCTCAGAAGATCAGAAGCCCAAGGACCTGGGGCTGGGGTTGGGGACTAAGAGCTTTCTAAATCAAGGTAAAGAAGAATGCCTGAGTAACGTGCCACTTACAAGAAGACAACATACATGCTGTTCCCTGCAGCGTTTCACATCTGTAACTCCTTTGGGGCCTCACAGTAACTTGTGAAGGAGGTAGTTTATTAGCTCCACTTTGCAGATGAAGAAACTGAGGTACCTGGCTAGTGTGTACAAAGTTGGCTCTCCAGTCCAAACCTTCTGACTCACTACCCTTTGCACAGCTTGATGGTTTGGTGCCAGGCTGAGGAGAGGGGGAGCTAATTCTGGAACTGCTGATCCCGAGGTATCCAGACAGTCATGGAAAAGAAGCCTTTAGCCCTCCCCACCCTGAAGAATTTTAGCAACTAAGTTAGCTCAAGCTTGCATGCCACTTCAAGAATCACTGCAATTCGATATTCTATTTTTAAGGACCTATTGGGTACAGGGTTTGTGTAGGGTGCTGTGACAGATTGGCCTTGGATCCCTCAAGGTCCCACCAAAAAGTGAATTTGACAATTTTTGTGTATTAAAATTGAAAAAAACAGAAGAAAACCGAACATTTAATGTATATGTAGCTATTGGGTGCCATGGAGTCATTAAGTCATAGTAACCCTATGGGGGTTACTATGTTACCCACGTGACAGAGTACAACTGCCCTATGGGGTTTTTTAGGCTCTAATCTTTACCAGAGCAGATCACCACGTCTTTCTCCTGAAGAACTGCTGAGTGGATTTGAACCACCAACTTCTTAGTTAGTTAGCAGCCAAGCACTTAACTGTTGCACCCCCATGGCTCCATGCACACACACACACACACACACACACACACATATATATATATATATATATGTTATGTATATACACACATAGTAAATGAATACTTGTAAACTAGGTGCCCAGGTCAAGAAATAGAACTTTACCCACTCCACAAGATCCTCCTGCATGTCCCTCCTGGGTCATAACTCTGTCCTCCCCTAAGTAACTGATATTCTGGGTTTTGTATTACTCATATCACTGCTTTTCTTATGTCAGTTTACTTTCAACTGTTTATGTACACGAAAGTAATCGTGTACTTTCACCTGAACACGAATGGAATCATACTGTGCATATGATCTTTGGTTCCCTCTCTTGACAGGTCGTAGATTCTAAGACATCATCTCCTGGTGTTCATCCCTTCTCTGGGACCACACGTTCAACTGTATTATCCCTCTCAATCAGGTGTATGGATGGGTTTACTCCCTCCAAGGGCAACGACAGGGTTTTTCGCCTTAATGAACATAGTACCCAGCACAAGGGTAGTAAGTGCTAGGCGGACAGGCAATGAGTGAATGAATAAATGTATGAATGGGAATGAGTGAAGTGGCATACTTCTTTTTATGTTTATAAAAAATCCCGGGATAGGAGTAGGAAGCCGTTCAGGAGGTTGGCTCCTTCCCAAGGGTCCCCTTTCCCTCCTTGTCCTCCCACTGCTCCTCCGGGCCGAGAAGTTGTAACTGACAGAGTCACCTGAGATCTGGGTGCTTTCCAGGGCACAGCCAGGAATAATGGAAAGCCAGGCAGATCTGGATTCTAATCCCAGCTCCACCCTTACTGACTTGGGCAAATAAAACTTTGCTGCGCCTCAGGTTCCTCATCTATAAACTGGACATAATAATATGACAGCCCTTAAAGGGTTGTGAACATTCAGTGAATTACTCTAAGTGAGCCACACATAGTAAGTATTTGACATATGTGAGCTCCCCTTCCTCTCTCTGTTGGTCTCCTTGGCTCACCCACAAGGGATATTCCTGTCCTCATCACTTAATCTACCTGGAGGGTTCTGGACCCAACTTAATTAAAAAGCTTTTGTTCTCATAGGATTTGGTGAGGGCTAGAGGTGTCACTCCCAAGACGGAAAGCACCTGCAGGGCAGAGACTCTGCCTTCTTCAGCTCCTCATCCTTACAGAACCTGGCACTGTGCCCTGCATACCAAGGTGCTCAGGACACCTTTATTCTCCAGCTAATCCTGAAGCCACTCTCAGCTCCTCCTGTGTACAGGGATTCTTCAAGGCTCTGTACCCCTCAGCAGCATGGAAAATACTTTCATGCTCAGGATTCCAGCTAATTCTCATCCACCCTGTCAGGGAGGTGGGGCAAGTATTCCTGTCCCCATTTCACAGGTGAGGAAACCCATGCTCAGAGCAGCTTAGCGCCTTGCCCAGCATTGCACAACCAGTAAGTGGCAGAGCTGGGATTGGAACCCCAGCCTCCTGACTCTGGCGTTCTCTGGGTTTTTCCAGAGCAGCCCAGCTGTCTATGGAGTGAGTGAAGGAGACGGGGGTAGAGACTTCAGCAAATGGCTATTGCATGAGCTTGAAGGGGTCTCTGGGCCATGGGAGGGAGGGAGTGGCCTGAGAGAAGCCCTCTGTCTCTGGGGGGGTGTGTGTGTAGGAGTTTGTAGTATAATGACAGGAGTCAAGATTTGAAGAGAAACAAGGCAACTGGCCCCATGGAAAGTAGGAAGTGGGGACATGAGAACTGTCTGTGAAAGCCAGAAGCCTTCAAACTAATTCTGTGTGACTTGAGGACAGAATCTAGAGAACCAAATGGAAGCCACAGGAATGTATATTTGGGTTCAATATAAGATAGAAAATTTTAACAATTAGAGTTTTCCAAAAGCAGCACATCCCCCACCTGTGTCCTAGGCACCAAGTCCTACTTTGTATGGAGTGACTATGCCATGTCTTGATTCTTCTGTTGGAATAAGACTTCGAAGGAAAAGGTTCACTTCTCAATGACTGTTGCTTCCTCCAACATGTGTGTATACAATCTGTCCTCAGTAAGTGTTTGAGAGTCAGTGAGCTCACCATAACTGGAAGTATTCAAGCAGAAACTGAAGGATGCTGTAAAATGAAGTTGCAAGCCTAGGCTCTGGAGCAGATGGAATAGGTTTGAGTTCCAATTCTGCTGTTTATCAGCTAAGAGACTTTGGGAAGGTGGCTTAGAATTAGCCTCATTTTTTCTCATGTGTAGAATGGAGTAAATAATACCTACCACTGGGAATCCTGGTGGTACAACATGAAGACCTCATGGCACAGTGGTTAAACCTCAGCTGCTAACCGAAAGGTCAGCAATTCGAACCCACCAGCTGCTCTGTGGGAGAAAGATTTACAGCCTTGGAAACCCTGTGGGGCAGTTCTGTTCTGTCCCATAGGGTTGTTATGAGTTAGAATCAACTCGATGGCAACGAGATTTTTGGTTTGGGTGGTGCAATGGTTAAGCTTTCGGTTGACAACCAAAAGATTGGCAGGTTGAACCCACCCAACTGCTCAGCGGGAGAAAGGCTGCTTCCGTGAAGTTTACAGCCAAGAAAACCCTATGGGGCAGTTTGACTCTGTCACAGGAGGTCTCCCTGAGTTGGAATTGACTCAATGGCACCCAACAACAACCACATAGAATTGTTGTATCAGATGAGGTGCTGTAAGTGACTAGCACAGCACCCCGCACCTGGAAAGCTTTTTTGATGCCTTTTTGATGATGTATGTGCTTGAGGGGCTGTATCATGTGCTCATTAATGTCCCTCCAACTCTGATGTTATATGATTCTATTCAGTAAGCATCAGGAAAAGCTCTAAGTAGAAACCAGGAAGCAGACTGACTCAACACGGGAAACTGGCTTAAAATGAGCAGAATCCCATTCAAGTCCCAGGATTCTTGAAACTCTTAATGTGGACTTGGCTTACTGTTGCCCTGCCCACTTCCCTCTAGAAAAGCCCCTCACTCCAGGCCTGGGGTTGGGATCAGGTACTCGCCTGGTTCCTAGTGTTCCTGGGCATCGTTAGTCCCAGAAAAAGGTACCAAGAGTCCCCAAACAGCCTGGCCTGCCCTGGAAGCCTAACCTTAGCCAAGAACATGCCCCAAGAGTTCTGAGTTGCCTATCACCTCCTCTAACCACAAGCCCTTAACCAGCCCAAGTGTCTCAACCAGCAAGATGACGTGGCATCTTCTGGAGGGAGTAGTGGCTTCTGGTGCCAGGCGTCCCAGGCTGGGAGGAGCCTTCAGCAACCTCAGGACCAGCCCTTGGTCTCCGGCTGCTCCTCAAAGTCTCATCCTTCTTAGAGCTGGAAGACTATACGGCTGGGTGTTAGTGTGACTATGTGCACATAAATGTGTGTTGCTTGTGTAATGCTGTGTGTGACTCCCAGAAACTGGTTCTGTATGAGGCCAAGTATTGGCCTCAGAGGTCCCCAGAGCCAGTAGGTCTCAAATTCTAGGACCAAGAAGGTCTGGAGTGGGCCTGAAAATCTGTATAATAAGTACCCCAGGTGAGAAACTCACCTAGCCCACTGCCTGGTGTTATACATGAAAGAGCTGAGCCTGAGAGAGAAGGGGCTTGCCCAGGATGACATGCTGGAACTGGACAGCAGTCCTGGTCTCTGGACCCCAGGACAGGCTATTTTCTAACCCAGCTGCCTCGCATGGCTCACTCTCCCAGAGAAGAGAAGGCCAATCTTTCATAGACTCTTCCCTGAGTCCATCCCCTGTGCCTCCTTCCGAAGTTGCCTCAATTACATGAGAACCACTCACCCTCCTGGAAATGGCCACTGAGAAGAATGAATTGAGGAATAATGGTCGGAGCCTCCCAAAGGCCAGGGCATAGAAGCTAGTAAGTGTTGGATGCTAGATCCATAGATGGTCACACAGGTACATATTTGGAAATAGCCATTATAATGGCAAAAAATATTGGTCTGATTTAGAATAGCCTCTATTCATCAGCACCTGGCAAAGTCCCTGGCACACAGCTGAATTATGGCAAGTTGAAGAAAAGAACAATACTTAACGTTATTTGACTCAATCATCTCCAAGGCTACATGCACCTCCCCTCAATGGCAAGGGATGTGGGGGGTCAGCTAACCCTGGAGAATGCTAAACAGTGGCCATTCAGTATGGGGGGTGACCAGGTAGGTGCAGTCAGGAGGAGCAAAGGGGTTGAGCAGGTACCCATGAATCAGGCACTGTCCCCAGCCCCACCCTTGAGGTCAGTTCCCATCAGGTCTCAGCCCTGGAGGTTCCATGAACCTCATGGGTCTGCCTGGTTGTGTGTATAATTGTGTGACTCTGAACATGTGACGTGTAACTGTGTATGTGATGGGTGTGTAATTGAGACTCTGAGTGTGTAACTCTTTGTGGCTTGGGTGTGGCTCTGCTTTGTGTGTGAGCTGTGTCGTTATAGGCTGCATGTGACTATATGGCTGGGTGTTAGTGTGACTATGTGCACATAAATGTGTCTTGCTTGTGTAATGCTGTGTGTGACTCCCAGAAACTGGTTCTGTATGAGGCCAAGTATTGGGTGTGGGTATGTGACCACCTGTGGCTGTGTGTTCCTCTGTGTAATTTGTGTGTAGTCTGGGTGGAGACACTTGTATGTGACCATGTGGAACTCTGATATTGCTTGAGTGTTCTTGGGAGAGTCTGGCTGTGTGTTTTTTTTTTTTTTTTTTCCTGTGGGAGTGTGTGTCTTTTTGCACCGCTTGGTACATTACTGGCCTTGCATGTTGTGAGTGCAGCTGGGTGTCATGCTCTTGACTGCATGTCACTGTGTGCCCCTCTGAAGTGACTCAGTTGTATCACTATGTGTGACTGTGATTGTGGGTGTGTGTGAGACACCATCCCCCTCAAACCACCTTCCTTTGGTAGCTTTGATGTGGTTGAGTTTCTAGGGGCCATAAGGACGCCTGCCTCACTCTTGAGGACTTCAAAAGATCAGGAACCTTTCTGCCCAGTGAGGGAAAAACCCATTTCCCCTTCACCCATACCCTCTGCCTGTCTATAGGAGAGGCCTGTTTGTTTTCTTATTTTTACTGCCTAGGATGAGTTCATGGCCACAACTGACTCACCACTCTTTCCGAGAGTCTTGGGGAAGGAAATGGGGGTTGCTTGGTCGGGGCCTCTGCCCACGAGCTTGGGGATCTTCAGAGCAGGGCCAAGGAAGATATCCAGGTCCATGTGGGCTGCACTCTCCCTAAGGGAAAGTCAAGGAGGATTCCTTAGAGGTCATTGTCCAGCCCCTAGCCTCATACCCCAAATGAGAGATTCCTCTTTTTCCTAAGAGTTCTCCTCTCCCTTTAGTCACAGTCGATAAAAAGTAAGCTGGAGATTTGGAGGTGCCTTTGAGCCTCAGTCGGATCCATCTCGCTGCAGGTAATTCAGACCTTAGTTCAAGCAGTAGCAGAGACACCTTCCCTCAACAATACTGTTTGAGCGCCCCCTATGGGCAGAGCTTGCCCAGACTGAAAGGAGGCGGAGCTAGAGGAAGGAGGCTTACACAACTATCTGGGAGCATCAAGGTTGATGGGAGAGACATAGTGCCTGTTTCCAGGTACCGCCACCACCCCTCCCTCTGTCTAATGAGGAAGTCAGAATTCCCCAGTACACGGGCAAAGACAAGAGCAAGGAGAATTCAAACTATAGCTCTCTGTGCTGGAGGAAGAGTCGTGGAGTCTGAGGGAGAATCAGAGAAGGCTTCTGGAAGGTGATGGCCGGGACTTTAGTGCAGGCTGGGAGGGAAAGCGTGTCTGGAGGCTAGGTGACTGGGAAGATCCAGAAATGGAGCACATTTTTGGAAGATATACTGGAGGCAGGGAGCTCTGGTAGCATAGTGGCTAAGACACTTGCCTGCTAACCAGACGGCTGGCGGTTCAAACCCACCAGCCACTCCTCGGAAGGAAGGTTGGGCAATCCTACTTCCGTAGTGATACTGCCTCGGAAACCCAAGGTGAGTCGGGGCCGACTCGACGGCACATTACAACAACAACAACATACTGGGGGCAAGGGGAGATGGGAAGGCTAAGGTGGCATCTTCTTCTGTGAGATAACAAAGGAGGATGTGGGCTGGACCCCATTTGCATGGCAGAGGAACTAAGCTCTATCTAAGCAGAGAGTCTGTGAGTAAGAAGTCCCCTCTAGTGTCTACCTGCTGTTCATCCAGCTGCAGTCAACATATAGCCACCTGTGTCTGGTTGTCCAGGAGGGAGCGCTAAGTCTGGGGCCTCACTCCCTTCTCTGTGCTCCAGACCATGGGGCAAGATACCCAAACATTGCTCCCAGCCAGCTTGCCATCCAGCAGGCCCGCCTGCCCCCATGTCCACCCTGAAGATACCCCTGGCAGGCTCTCCCCCGCCAATGGCTGAGACCATGAAAACTTCCCTTTGCCCCTGCCCTCCTGGCCTGCTGGTTTAGTGCTCCTTCTAGCTCCTGGGAAGGCTAACCCAAAGACCTACCTTCTGCCCACCTGGTCCAGGCCCAAAACTCCATTTCAGATTTAGGGACATTTGGGTCACCTTTTTGGTGTAATTGAGAAGAGCCTCAGAGACAGGAGTAGGGCTTTGGGGAGCTCACTGAGTAAGGCATTGGGCCTCAGTTCCCCGTCTGCAAAATGGGGCTAATGGTGTCCACCCTGCTGGGTTCCCAGGGCGGGTGAGGAAGGTGCCAGTGAGCTCATGGGTGTGAAGGCCCTGATGAGCCGTAAATAGTCCAGTGCTCGTGGGAGGAAGGGAGGGAAGCCATGTTATTCCAGCTGGGCCTGGCTGCCCGAAAGGAGGGCATGGCCAGCACAGGACTGGGGAACTGCGAGGGTCTCTGTGCCAAGTACTGGAAACAAGAGAATTCAAAGCTGGCACCCCAATGTTCTGAGGCCACACCAGGGACAAGTACTGGGGTCACTGCTGCAGGGTCTGTGATATGAGGGCTTTGAACAAGTCATCTGGACAAGTGGCACCAAACAGCCTGGTTTGGGGAACGGGGGCGAGAGCAACCTGAGGTCACCAGATGACATCACTCTCAGCATCTCTGACATCCCTGCCTTTTCAGGGAGGGAATGGGAGCACCATCTCCTTTGCCTCTCTGTCCCTCTGCCCTGGGGAGAGGAGGGTGAGCATGTTAGCTGGTATGTCCTCAGGCATTGACTGTGGCTTTTTCGGGTAAGAAAAATGCTGGAGCTATAACCAGTTCACCAGAGGGTCTTGCTGGATATTTCTCCAGCCAGTCAGAAATCGTTGTTGACCCCTCTCCCTCTTCTTCAAATGGGCAGACCAGCCCTGTGTAGTCCACCCCCTCCAATCCATCTGCCCACTCTCCCCCTCCACATACTCACCTTGGCCTTCTGCCTCTGAGCCTTCACATAGGCTGCTCCCCTGCTGGAATGCCCTCCCCCAGACAATGCCTGCTCAATTCACCACCCCCTAGCCTCAGATCAGGGAGCTCTGGTAGCATAGTGCCTAAGGCACTTGACTGCTAACCAGAAGGCTGGCAGTTCAAACCCACCAGCCACTCCTCGGAAGGAAGGTTGGGCAATCTACTTCTGTAGTTATCCCGTCTGGGATACCCAAGGAGGGGTGGCTATGAGTCGGGTTCGGCTCAACGGCACATAATAAAAATAACAACAGCCTCAGATCAACTCCTGCCTCTTCCAATTTCTAGTCATGTGACACTAGGCCAGTCCTTGAATTTCTTTGAACCCAGTCTCCCCATTGTAAGTTGGGGCTATTTTCTCTCAGGGTGGTGAGAAATAAGAGCTAACATAAAGCACTAAGCCCAGTTCCTGCCACAGGGAAGAGGACTCAACACCTTCACCCTGCCTAGAATCCCTCCCATTGCCTGTTTGCCTTGTTTTGATTTTGCTTTATTTATTGCTTTGTAATAAATCAAAAGACAGATGTTTACTAAGCACTTTCTCTGTTTGGAATCCTTTGATGGTGCTCAATTTTAAATGAAAAGCTGGTGGTTTAAATCCATGCAGAGGTATCTTGGAAGAAAGGCCCGGTGACGTGCTTCTGAAAGGTCACAGCCATGAAAACCCTGTGCGTCACTGAGTCAGAATGGACCTGATGGCAGCTGGGTTGGTATTTTTTTTGGGGGGGGGGTTACTATATGTTTAGCTTTGTAGCAGGTTCTGGGGAGTTCCAGGAGGATTCTTCTGCCTCCCTGGAAACAGCCCCAAATCTGAATAAGCAGGTGACGTCTGCAGACGTGGAACAAGAACAAACTCCCAACAGCACAGCTATCTTGCCAAGCTAAATGAGGAGCCGGGTGTTGAGGAGACAGAGAGGTAGGGCAGGAGCCGTTCAGAGAGGGTTTCCTGGAGACATGATCTTGCAGGAGCAGTAGGATAGCCAGAGAGGACAGGAAGGACATGGCAGAGAGAGGACCATGGTGTGCTCACGGGAGACCCAGGACTGGAGAGAGTGGGGAAGTACTGAGAGTGAAGACTGGATCGGGAAGATCAGGACAGAGAACTGGGGATATTTGAGAGCCAGGCAGAGGAATTTAGACCAAACATGGTAGGAAACAGAGCCACCACAGGGTCCTGAGCAGGGCAGTGAAGGTTGAAGGGGAAGGGATGGGCCTCCCACTTATTAAACGTTAGTTGTATTCTTTATTTTTACTAGCCACCTGTTACATGATTTCCCATTTTATCTACCCCTCCCCCCCAGCAACCGGTGAGATAGGCATTGTTTATAGATGGAGAAATTAAGACTGGGAGAAGTTAAGTAACTTCCCCAAGGTCACAGAATTATGGAGAAAGTGACACAGCTGAAGTCTGCCCAACTCCAGAGTCCAAGTGCTTGCCAGCACAATCCAGTTTTCCTAAAAGAAGATGCAAGAACAAATTGGGCAGAACCCTTCCTTTCTTCCCTTCCCTGCCCCTTGGTGGAGTTTGCTCTAGGGGCTGGGGCATCTGGAGCTGAAGAAGGCTGATTTCCAGCAGTTTATGGGATGGTGAGAATAGGAACCACACAGGGGACCGCTCATTTCCAATTACCACACAGGGAGGATCCAGAGGGCCAGGAGGAGGGAGAGCAGTCAGAGGTAACTCTGGGCTCTTAGCTGGGCTGCCCAGGAGGAACATGAGGCTGTTGAAGGAAACAGGGAAGCCAGCGCAAGTTGCAGGAAGCATGAGGCATTGGGTTTGGAACATGCTGGGCCTGACTCAGTCAGCCAAGTTGAAACGGCCCCTGGCTTTGGAAACCCAGGCTCAGAGCTCGATGGAGAGGCCTGACCTTGAAGACTTTCCAAGCACTCTTTTCTGCCTCCTCCAGAATGGGGATGGCCGGAGATTGGGGACTGTGGTGCTACCTTCCTTGGCCTCCCTGCCAGCGCTCAGAGTTGTGTCCTGAGTCAGAGGGTCTCCAGCCTGGAGAAATTATCTGAGTGAGGAGGCAAGAGGTGGAGGTGGCAGAGCAAGTGGGTGAGCAGGTCACCTTTGCCTTCTGCTCTCTCTCCTTGGGGGTCTCCAGCTCACAACCTTGAAGACAGAGGGTCCTTCCCTCCAACTAGGAAGATCCTGACTGGAAGCCTCCCCTACTGCCCACCTCCTTCCTCCTCCTTCAGCCCTTGGCATACCTTTTGGGGCATAGGAGCCAAAGGACCATCTGTCTTGTCTAAATTTTTACAAAAGTAGCTGTGTGGGCTGCACCTAATCTTGCTTGAACCAACTCCACCGCTCCCTGGGTTGAGCATCTCTTTCTTCCTCCCCAAGTCACTTAGTCATTCAACAATCTCTCTTTGAGTGTCCACGATACCAGGTCTTGGGCTAGGCACTGAGGATACAAGCACGACCTCTTGGAGGTTGTATCTAACAGGCAAGAGTGACAATAAGCAACTAATTAAAGATAAGCTCATTTCAGGTAGTGATAAATGCAGTCAGGAAGAATCAAGCTGTGCTGTGGAGACAGGGACATGGGGGGCCAGGAGAGAGAGAAGCACAATTTTAGATCAGATGATCCAGGAAGGAGTCCCTAGAGTCTCAAATGACAGGGAAAATGTAGGGAAGAGCATTCCAGTTAGAAGGGATGGCAGTGCAAAGGCCATGAGGTAGGGGTGGGGCTGGTGTATATGAGAAACAGCAAGAAGACTGGTCGGCCTGGGGTAGAGTGAATGAGAGGAAATGTAGGGGGAGATGAGGCTCAAGAGGTGAGTAGGGCCCAGATGGTGAAGACCTTGTAGACTTTCCATATTACCTGGAGTAAGATGAGAGGCTATTGGAAGATTTCAAGCAGAGGAAGGACATAATCCGATTTGTGTTTATGAAGATTCCTTTAACTGGAGGGGTTGGTGAGTGACAAGATCAGTGAAGGTTCTGGGGTGACTTCAGGACACCCTCAAGGGAGTAGTGTCATGCAAGGACTGCTTTGCTTGACCTTTAGGATATCCCTTTGTCCCCAGCCTGCATGGGGGTACCTCTGTGTCAGGGGCTTTATGGGGAGGGTGGTGCCTCCCCAGGACCTGCATTAACTTCCAGACAGAAATCTCAGGCCTAGAGAAACTGAGTGAGGAGGGAAGGGATGGAGGTGGCAGAGGCAGTGGCCCAGGAGTGACCTTTGCCCTCTGTTCTCTCCTCAAATACTGCTGGACCCCTGGCTACCCAAGTGGGAGGGTGGCCTCTGTCTGGGTGGGGCCTGTGGAATCTGTTGGCCTCCTGGGGGCTGACCCTGGGGATGGACGCCCAGCAACAGCCTTGGGAAGGGACTGAGTCAGATCCGGAGAGCAGCACCGGGAGCCTGGCTGAGGTCACAGTCTGGTGGCTGGAGGTGGCTTCCCGACCCAAGTCCTCCACCCCCAGCTGTTTGCTCAGAGGGCCCTCCGACGTGTGCCAGGCGCCTTCCTGGCCTCACTCTGGCACTCCTGGGACTCAAGATATTCAGACCCAAGACCAGGCCGTGGCTGGACTTCAAACCCCACCCAAGTCTGAGGGAAGGCATGACCCTGCCCTCAGGGAGCCCCCAGTCTGGGGGGAGAGGCACAATCTGCCCTTAGGGAGCCCCCAGTCTGAGAGGAAAGGTATGACTTAAAGAACACCCAGATGGACATCAAAAGGAAGCTGTCCAATTGGATCAACGACTGGACTGAAGATTGGCGGGACAGATGGGAGGGTTGAGGGAACATGGCTGAGCCCAGGCTCTGAGACCCTTTGGGGAAGGTTCCTTCTGTGCAGCACCACTATGCAACTGTGGGTAAGGGGCTCGGTCTGAAGTCCATCCTTTGGTGATCCTCCCCAAGAGAAGAGCACCGTGCCCTAGAAGCCTACCTGGATCCTCTCGCTCCTGACCCCTTCATCCGGAAGCATAGTCTGACCCCCTCGTACCCACAGTGCACTGAGGCAAGGAGTTGTGCAAGTGTCAGGAGACGGGGGGGGGGGGGGGGGCAGGCTTGCTGGGGAGGGGAGATTCCTGTCTTACCACCGCCCCCCCAGGCCTTCCCTTCTTACAGCCTTGGCCTGAGTACTGCAATCGCCCTCCTCCGCTGTTGTTGTCCTCTGTCAGAGCTTGTTTGGCCTGAGGGTTCTCACCCCAGCACCTCCTCCCCTTTACCTTCCTGCCCAAGAACAGCAGCCAGAGGCCTGAGATGGGAGGAGAGCCAGGGGCTAGAGTTGGGCTGGGGCAAGGTTGAATCCTTAAGTCCAGGAGCAGAGTCCAGTGCTTCTTGGACACAGCTTCTGGCTGGGAGGTTTCTGCCCTCCAGGAAACGGACACACATTGACCTGGGTGGACACCAGAGAGCTCCCAGTGGGAAAGGCAGGACTGAGCTCCAGATCCAGAAACATAGCAACGCCAAGGCAGACTCTAGATTTAAGACCATGGAAATCAGAGCGCTCTGGCTAGAGATTTGGGCTCAGCACGAGCAGAAAGTGGTTCTCTAACAGTCCTAGCCACGTCAAGGTGGGACTGGTTGCAATGGGAGTGAGTGCGCTGCCCATCAGGGAAGGCATTCAAATATAAGCTGCAGAGATTAATCATCCTTTCACTGAATATTCATTGAGTACCTTCAATAAGTGGCCCAATCAAGGCAATAAGTGGAAAGGCAGTTGTTGAATGACATGATACTTAAAAGTCCTTTCCAGCACTGGGACCCTAAAACAGGGTCAATCTGGGCAGGCTTCTCAGAAGATGCTGCAGGGAGAGAGAAACGCTTCATTCACTAAGGGCTGGGGAATGGCCGGGCCTGAGGCTCTGGAGCCTGCCTAAAGCCTTGGGCAAGCTTGGGCTGCAGCTAGACACCGCCCCCCAACCAGGGGCTGTAGGCAGAGGATGGGGCTTAGGTCCTGGGGGTGCAGGGCGGTGAAGGGGAGCCAGACAGCTTCTTAGAAAGTGGCAGGCAGATGAGCGGGGCTCCCCAGTGATAATTAAGGAACAAAGGTGCCGAGCGCGGGAGACTGCGCAGGCCTCTGGGGCAGGTAGGCTAATGGGAGCCTGGAGGAGAGGTAATAACAAGCAGAGGAATGGAGCAGACAGTGTGGCGTCGCTACGCCCACACACCGCCCCCTCACCTCCTGCACCAGAACAATAATTGGAGCTCCCCGCTGGGGGTGAAAACGTATGCATAATACACAGGGTAAGCTTTTTGGGTGTTCTAGTGAGGTTGCTAGGAGCTCTGGTAGCATAGTGGCTAAGGCACTTGACTGCTAACCAGAAGGCTGGCGGTTCAAACCCACCAGCCACTCCTCGGAAGGAAGGTTGGGCAATCTACTTCCGTAGAGATACCGCCTCGGAAACCCAAGGAGGGGTCACTATGAGTCAGGGCTGACTTGACGGCACATAACAACAACAACAACAAGTGAGGTTGCTACAGGAAGAGGGTCTCGTGAGCAGCTTAGCCTGGGAGTGGTCAGGGGTGGGTTAGGGGATGGTCAGTGGTAGGGACAGAGAACTTGGGTAGATGGATCTTTGCCTGGGATCCCAAAGGTGTACGGATATCTGGCGGTGGGGGGGGCCGGGGGGGGGAGTTGCCCTGCACAGAAAGAAAACTGTCACCACAGCCACTTTCTGGCGACTCACTCTCAGTTGCTGGAGTTGACGATTAGGGCTAGAGCAACCAGCTTGGAGTCAGGAAACTTGGAGTTGGCTTTGGTAGCAATAGGACCTTGGGCAAGATTCTTGGATTCCCCAACTGTAAGGGGGTAAAAAAAACGTTGTCGATGAGTTGATTCTGACTCATGGCGACCCCTTGTGTTACAAAGTAGAACTGTGCTCCACAGGGTTTTCTTGGCTGTGATTGGATCAGCTGTTAACTGGAAGGTGGGCGATTTGAACCCATCAGCAGCCTCACGTGAGAAAGACATGGTGATCTGCTCCCATGAACATTTCAGTCTAGGAAACCCTAGCAGTTGTACTTTGTCCTACAGGGTCGCTATGAGTTGGAATCAACTCAATGATACATAACAGTCTTTTTATTATTATTATTATTGTGATTTGGGTGAAAGTTTACAGAGCAAATTCACTTTCCATACAGCACTTCACATACACTTTGTCTCATGACATTGACTACAATTTGCCACAATGCAACAGCTCCCCTCCCACTTCCTCCCCATGGTTACCTCTTCCCTGTGTCCATCCCTCCATGCACTCCTGCCCCCGAGCTGTCTCCCTGTGCATACACAGCCCTTCTTTCTCCCATGATTGTTCTCTCCAAGGAGAGTATCACTATCTAGTTCTTGTGGTCTCATATCGTATAGGCTGAGGATTGCATGGTGTACCAGTCATGAGGAATAATTGTTTCCATGAATCTTTGGTTTTCTTCATTCTTCTTTGCTCTGGACAAAGAGACACCCATCATTGCATCTAGATGGCTGCTTGCAAGCTTTTAAGATCCCAGTTGCTACTCGCCAAAGTAGGAGGTGGAACAATGTTTCGTAACAACAGTCTTCCAGAAGAAAATCTCCAGGCCTTTCATCTGCGGCACCACTGGGTGGGTTCAAATGGCCAAACTTTCTGTTAGTGCTCGGTTTTTCCACCCATGGACCTCTTACCTGTGGAAATCAGAACAATAATACGTACCACACAGGGTGGTGGGTAGGATGGTTCAATGGGTTGGTATATAGAAAAGCTCCCAGCTCAGATTGGTTGGAAATCAGAGTCTCACAGCAGAGCCACACCCTGGGCCAGTCTGAAACCTGAAGCTGCAGGAACAAAATCCACTCACTGATTCACACACACTGTTTGGATGCCCCTCATCCCGCCTCTACATATACATACCCTACACCCACCTGTGTCACACCTGTGGCAGCAGAATCCCACAGACGGTCACGGGGGCATGTACTCAACGTTCCCTCCCCAACTGCACACCCTAATAGAGGCCTACAAAGCACCCTAACATCAAGTCACCCTGCAGCGTATACCCCTGCTAACCATATGGAGACCCTATTAATGAATAGGGAGTGGTCAATATGTATATACTCACATGTACCCACATATGAACACACACACATACACACTAATGCATAGGTGTGCCCCTGCCTTAACATTTAACATCCTCACAACAGATGATCTAATCCTAGAAGATTCCCGCACACACGCACACACTGTACATATGTTCACACACACGCATCCCTGCAGCTCTGTTTGGCTAGGACAGTAATTGGGCTCCTCCTTGCACGCCCCTCCTTGCTCCAATCTCACCCAGCATGGTGCTGTCCAAGTCAGCTTCCTGCTCGGGTACCCTCTGTGCCTCCCCACTGCCCTCTAAGAGAAAGGACAAGTCTCTTACCCGGCCATTCCTCTCTCCAGTTCTTTTTCTCCAACTTCATGGGTCTCCTGTAAACTTAGGGGGCATCAGTGCTATCCCCTAATCCTGTTCATGAATCTCCTTCACAAGGTGACAAGAGCTCCCTACCTCCAGATAGCTTGTTACCAGAGCTTAATCTAGCGACAGCAATCCAGTCTAGCTCAGCTTCTATTGCCCCCAGAAGTTTTCTGCAATTCCTTGCCCATGGTTCTGCCTTCAGCCTCTCCTGCCATCATGGCTAACTATTGTTTCCCATCTGACACCTCTTTTTGCCGTGAGACTCTGAGCCCTGGGGACAGGTGCCTGAAATAGCACAGGTGCTCAGGAATGGGGTGTCCACTCAATGGGCACACACCCACATGTATATCCATGTCCAGGTGGTTAGGCACTCGTGTGCATTCTGTATACACAGAGTCTGCAATCATTGACACAGGTGGGCATCAGAGATGCCAAGTGAGGAGGCCCCACTGCACCTGCTCTTTGCCATGATGTATGTGTTCAGGACTCATTAGCCTCAGACTCAGGACCTGAAGCTCCTTAGTTTTGCTCCCATTTCCCTCTTGGGGAGCAGGCACAGAGGTTCCTTCTCTGCCCTCCTGGAGCCTCCAAGCTGTCACAGAAGCAATTAGTTTTGTGATGTCATTGCAGCCCACCTCCTACTCCCTAGCCCCCTCCCTGCATTATTTCCCTCCATAGCCACACATCTGAGCAAATAACCTGTGGCTGGATTATATGAAGAAGAATGTGGTATCTTGATTGGAGGAAGATTCATTAACAACCTGTGATACACAGATGATACAACTTTGCTTGCTGAAAGTGAGGATGACTTGAAGCACTTACTGATGAAGATTGAAGACTATAGTCTTTCTTTATCAATATAAAGAAAACAAAAATCCTCACAACTGGACCAATAAACAGCTTCACAATAAATGGAGAAAAGATTGAAATTGTCAAAGACTTCATATCACTTGGTTCTACAGTCAACACCAATGGAAGCAGCAGTGAAGACATCAGACGACATATGGCATTAGGCGAATCTGCTGCAAAAGACCTCTTTCAAGTGCTGAAGAGCAAAAATGTCTCCTTGAAGACTAAGGTGTGCCTAACCCAAGCCAGGGTATTTTCAATTGCCTCTTATGCATACGAGAGCTGGGCAATGAAAAAGGAAGACCGAAGAAGAGTTGATACTTTTGAGTTGTGGTATTGGCGAAGAATACTGAGAGTACCATGGACTGCTAAAAAAACTAACAAATCTGTCCTGGAAGAAGTACAGCTGGAATGCTCCTTGGAGCAAGAATGGCCAAACTTCGTCTCACCTACTTTGGTCATGTTGTCAGAAGGAACCATTCCCTGGAGAAGGATATTATGCTTGGTAAAGTGGAGGGTCAACGAAAAGGAGGAGGCTCTCAATGAGGTGGATTGACACCGTGACTGCAACAATGGGCTCAGGTGCAGCAGGGATTGTGAGGCTGGCACAGGACTGAGCAGTGTTTCATTCTGTTGTGCACAGGGTCGCTATGAGTTGGAGACAACTCGACGGAACCTAACAACAACAACAACAAGCACACATCTCCTTCTAGCAGGCTGTATCACTTGCTTATTTCTTTTAGTTACTTCCTGCCACCTTCTAGAATATGAGCTCCTTGAGAGCAAGACTTTGGAGCTGTTCTGTTTATTTTCATATCCCGTGCCTAGACTAGTAACTGACACAAGGCTTCAACAGCTGTATAGACAGACTAGATAGATATGTATAGATAAAATTGTTTTCTTCTCCATCCTCTCTCTAGCCCCACCCCCACTGACCAGTGAACTTCAAGAGGGCGGAGCCTGGGCCCTGGCTCTGTCTTCCCAGTGCCCAGAGCAGCGTGGAGCACACTAGAGGCGCTAAGTCCATGTCTGTGGACTGAATGCACAGGGGCTTTGAACAGGTTTCTATCCATCACAGTCCTTCCAGAGCCTTCTCAGGCGCAGCTCTGGGCATGGTGGGTGAGGGTACAGAGAACTGGAGACCAGCTACCCCACCTCGATGGGGCCTGCACCACACTCTGCTCCCCGGCAGACTCTCTGGCTGACCAAGGTGTGGCCTTAGGAGGTGGGCAGGAGATGGAGTTGGGGGTTCATGGAGAGTCTCTCAGGTGTTCCAGAGAAACAGGAAGAGCAACAGGCCATGGCTCGGAGACCACACCCCAATCCTGAGGACTGTAGATCAGCTCCTTTCGGAAACCTCCTAATAGGGTGGCTTTGGCCTTCGCTTAGCCCATCTGACCCCATTTTCTCCAGCTGAGAAATGGGGCAAATAATCAGACCTGCTTGTAAGCAACACCAGCAGCATTGAGGAAGCACTCGCATGTTATCATTGTTGTGTTGATGGTGTTGATGATGTTGAGAAGGAGGACAAAAGTAAAGAGGGTAAAACAAGGCCCAAGCCTCCCACATCCCTGCCCTGGTGGTTGTCTTAAGGCCCTTTGCTGGCCTGTGGGCTAAAGGGAGCAAGATCCCGGGGGGCTGGATGGAGACTGAAGGCCCAAAGAGGAGCTGGCTAGGCCAGTGGGAGGCAAGGCCCAAGGAGGCTCTCCAGTCCATGGGAGAAAGAAGAGATAGAAACCTAGTTCCCTTATTGCTATGCATCTGGGCTGTGGGAGGCAGCGAGGGCAGAGGGTGGCCATGCCAATTCTCTTTAGCTCAGCCGAGCAAGGCCCTGCTCTGGTTTTGAACCTGTCCTCTTTGTTGTGAGCTCCACCAGCTCTAGGCAGAGAACACTCTTGTCCTGGAGGTCCCAGGGATAGTGAGAGAGCACATTGGACGAGGAATCAAGAGACCCAAACTCCAGCCTGGGTTTTGCCTTCAACTCACCATGGGACGAGTCATACCCCACTTGGAGCCTCAGTTTCCTGGTCTGGCAAATGAGAGGTTTGGGCTAGGTGGTCCTAACACTGCCCAGACAGACAGGCTGTGATTCTTTAGGGAAAGTAAGGTGAAGCACACCAGCCCAGTGTATGCAGTAGCTGCTCAGTAAATATTGGTGTTTCCGTATGCTTGAAGCTGTTCTTTGACAAGACAGAGGGAAGGCTCCTCTTATATCGTTCCTGCTTCTGCATCTGCCAACAAGAAGGTCTTCTTCCAGGGGGGACTAATCCAGAGACGATGGTTAAGGACTCTGTCAGCCACTCTGCCAGCTTCTGCCTCTTTCCAGCCCAGCCTTCCCCACTCCACCCCTACTTTGTTACCTCCCAGCTGAGGCAGATCTATGGAAATCATGCCTATGACAAGCACTGCAATTGCAGCCCTGTCCAAACACCTGACACCCATCTTGTAGGTAACTTTCCCATAATGTCAGCTTAAAAATACAAGTCAATCTTTTACTTAATACATCATGGCACTACATGAAAATTACAACTGCACCTTCCTTGCTTTCATTGATGACAATTGGCCTATGATGTACTCAAAGTCATTTTTTTTTTTTCCAGTTTCTTCTCCTACACTGGGCAAAGCAGGATCACACAGTCTGCCTTGACCCATGGAGGCTCTCAAACATAAAAGTACTAGTTTTAACTTGCTGAGTGATCTCTCACAGCTGACAATGGATACTACCAGGGTTAATAGAAACTGCTCAGTGGCACCTCCCTTCAAGTGGTGCCCAGAGCATGTGCCGTACCTGCCACAGTTTAGATACGCCTCTGCCTCCTGCATCTGTGTTCCCTTTCCTTCCTTGTATAGACTTCACAGGTTTCAAAGCCTCCACTCTCTTCCACGGGGTCCCCTCCCAAATCCTGGAGCCCCATTTGGCCCCACCCACAAGATGTCTCAATCAGTGGGGAAGACAGCCTACAGGCCTCTCCACATGGTGGAAGGATTGCTTTGTAGGTACCTTTCTATTAAACAGAGCGGGGACATCTGGAAAGGCATCCATCTGCCCGTTGGGGCCAAGGGAGAGCATCTTTGGGCTGAGACTTTAAGTATAAGTTGGCATTTGCTCATTGCACACTTGGGAGAATGAGAGGTTGTTTCAAGTACAGCATAGACACAGCCAATGTGGGTCTGCATGTTCTGGGGACCACCATGGTGCAGGGCTTCATGAAGACATGCGAGAGGACCCAGGACTGGAGAAGGGGCCAAGACCACGCCTCTGAGGCCTTCATGAGCCATGCTGAGGAGTCTGAGGATCTGTCCGGCAGGAAATGGGAAGCGGACCACGCCAAAGGTGTGAAAGGCCAGAGCGCAACTGGAGGCCCACAGGTCGCTAAATAAAATACGTTCTTTCCTCCTTCCTTGACAGTATGCCCTCAGAACAATAAATTTAAAAATATCCACAAACCTGTTCTTTCTGTGGCTGAATTTGTCACTAAAATACTCAAAATTAACTAGTAAAATTAAAAGGCAAAATACGAATTACAGCTAATGAGTATTAAAATAGTATATTAAAATGATTTAAGTAAGCCTAAATATTTAATTGGAAAATTTGTAACTATAATTAAATATTAACCATTTTTATAAAATATAATGCTTTGTAATTCCAACACTGAGTGCGTCCATCAAAATTGCCTACATAAAGATTCACTACCAAATTTCATGTATGTTACATTTAGCCCTACATGTATACAAATTAAAAGTACACAGATTACTTAGAGCATAATGTTTCTCATCTACAACCTGCATTTATTTCCAATACTTTGTTAATTTGTGAGTACCTCTGGGACTTGAAGAGAAGCAAGAATATGTGCCACCATTGAGAAATTTTGTTATGCAAGAATTCATGCTGTTATTCCTTAATATATATTTTTTAAAATAACCTATTGCACATATACTGTCTGAAAGGAAGGATTTAACAAATACATCAATTTATTTTTTATTTCACCTAAGCTGTTCTACAATGTCCATCTCTGCTGTTAGTAGTGACCACATCTCTCAGGGCACCTAGAAACAGTTGCTTTTTCTTTCAAGAACTTAGAGCAAGATGCCTTTTCCTAGGGCCTGAGAGCAGAGTTAGTCCTGAGAACAGATGTTTGGGGCTATGGGTTGCACTGTGTAGCACTGAATGCCGGATCCTGCATGACCCAGGCATCCACGAGTTTTTAACAAATGTTGAAGATGTGTATGTATGACATGAAGGGCCTGGAATAAGGGTCCTTCCCGCTGGATCTAAGGGCAGCACTGAATTGAAGAGTGTGGATCAGAGGAGTCACATGGTTAGACTCTCATGCGAGAAAGACCTGTGGGAGCTCTGGGGAATGGATAAGAGGGGAGTTAGGAGCCCTAGTGACACAATGGTTAAGTGCTTGTCTGCTAACTGAAGGTTGGTGTTGTGAACCTACGTAGCCGCTCTGTGGGAGTAAAACCTGGTGATACGCTCCCACAAAGCTCACAGCCTATGGGAAAATCCTGTGGGGTACATAGGGTCGTGATGAGTCAAAATTCAATTTGACAACACCTAACAAAAACAGGAAATCTGGGGGACATTGTGGGGGAACTGTTGAAGTAATTTCAGGGTGAGAAGAAATGGTAGCTTGGACTAGAAGAGGTGTAGCTATAGACAGGTGAAGAGAAGAGAGAGATTCAGGCAGCAAGAAAGGCCCTTCCAGGATCTATGTAGGAGATCCTGGATAGAGAGGGAGAACAATGTGGAACAAAATTCAAATTCATTTGGAGAAAAAAAAAGGGGGGGGGGACTGGATTTGCTGATCCAATAGAGCCTGGTGGAACCAGTGAGACTATAGCCCCTAGCTGCCCTTCAGGTGTGGAATTGAACCCACACCTGTGGCTTCCAGTCAAACAAAAGACAGGCATATGAGTTGAACATTTACCTGAGGTAGATTCACTCCTTGGAGAGAACAATCATGGGAGAAAGAAGGGCTATTTATGCACAGGGAGACAGTTCAGGGGGTAAGAGTGTATGGAGGGAAGGACACAGGGAAGAGGTAACTATGGGGAGGAAGTGGGAGGGGAGCTATTGCATTGTGGTAAATTGTGGTCAACGTCACGAGACAAAGTATATGTGAAGTGCTGTATGGAAAGTGAATTTGCTCTGTAAGCTTTCACCCAAATCACAATAAAAGAAAAGAAAAGAAAAAAAGAAGAATTCTTAAAAAAAAAAAATAGAAAAAGAGAAGAAAAAGAAAGGCCCTTTCTCTTCTCCCCATGGTTTCTGGAAACTTTTCTCCCCTTGATCCATGCACAAAGCATCATACAGCTAAAGTAAGAGAAATTCCAAATCAAGGATGTAAGATCACCAAGATTGACCCAGTTCCGAGCTATATGATGCCCTCCAGCAGTTAGCAAGTGACTGAAGGCGCAAGGACTAGCTGATTCTCCTCATACCGTGCAAGGAGAAGCATCCGAGTTAGATCTCAGGGAGGACTGCTCGACAATGGGTGCAAGGTGGGGATGCTGGGGCCAGGGAGGGGTGCACAGCCCTGGAAGGCACCCCCAGGCAGGCCTGGTTGGTTTGGGGCAATGAGCCTGGAGGCATCAGGCTGGATGAGATGACCTCACAGGGAACGCTTCCAACTCCAGGTTCGCTGCCCTGATCCTAAGGGCTAACTCCGCCCGCATCCTCCACACTCCACCATGTCTACACCTGGCAGCCCTTGCAGATGGTTATCTCCCCTCCCCCCACCCCACTGCCTCCACCTGGCCCCGCCTGTCCGTCTGCCAACAGCCCCACTCCTGGCCTTTCATCTCGTGCCACCGCAGCCGGCCACGATGCTGCAATCTCCCCGTCCCCTGGGTTGCCCAGCTTTGCAACTTCTCCCAGGGCTTGGGCCCCTCCAGGGATGGGAGACCAGGTCCCCCAGGGCTTTGGCCTCCTTCTGCAGATCTTGCCCAGGGTGGTCACAGACCCCACCTCACCTTGTAAACACATACACCCATCTGTACACCTTCCCAGGGTCACATGAGCACACAACCTGAGCCCCATTGTCCTTTCCTCCCTGGACAACCTCCCCTTCACCGAGGCTCCCTCCCACACCCCCAGGACCTCCTCTGTCTCCAGAACCCTTGTCCCTGCATTGTCTCCTTTGCTTGAAGGCCCAGACAGCAAAGGGGGAACGATGAGAGCACAGAAGCAGTGTCGGATTCCCCATCAAGCAAGGTAAGCACAGGCTTACTTGTGCTTATTGACTAATCTGTAGTGAACAACTTCACATTTTTTTCACCACATCAAAGATTCTGCTTTGAGGTATGGATGGCCTCTGTCTCTCTCCCAACCCCACAACACCTTCCTATAGAATCAAAGTGTCTTCATATTTTACAAAGTGTCTGACAGGGCAGAGTACTGACTAAGCAAGGTAAGCACAGGCTTATTTCTGCTTGCTTACTAATCTGTAGGAGCTCTGGTGGTGTAATGCCTACGCCATTTGACTGCTAACCAGAAGGCTGGCGGTTCAAAACCACCAGCCACTCCTCGGAAGGAAGATGGGGCAATCTACTTCTGTAGTGATACGGCCCTGGAAACCCAAGGAGGGGTCGCTATGAGTCGGATCCACCTGGATAAAAGTGAGAGAGACTAATCTGTAGTGAACAGTTTCACATGTTTTTCCCATGTGACTGTTCACTACAGATTAGTACATAAGCATAGGTAAACTGGTACTAACCTTGTTTATTGGGTGATCTGCCTCTGCACAGGAGGCAAGAGAAGGCTGGACAGTTGGAGGAATAGACATTGCCAATGAGAGCCGCCATTTTTTTTTCTCCTGAGCTGTCTTCTTTTCCTGGTGCTGCTGGCACAGTGCTGAGGCAAGAGTATGGATGAATTGACCTATGGCAGACCAGGATGAGCAGCATCCCAGGGGATACGTTGAGGGCATGTGACCACTGCTATCTCCGCAGGCATTGGCCCCCACCTCTAACTCAGTCCCACTCCTAGACATTGCCAGAAAGTGTGGGGTGAGACCCAGCTAGCACTGGTGGAAGAGAAAACAAAACAAAATAAAACCCATTGCCATAGAGTCAGTTCTGACTCATAGTGACCCCATTGGGTTTCCAAGGCTGTAAATCTTTACAGAATCAGATTGCCTCATCTTTCTCTCGTGCAGCAGCTGGTAGGTTTGAACCACCAACTTTCTGGTTAGTAGCCACATGTCTTACCCAACATGTCACCAGAGCTCCATTGGTGGGGAAGAGGGTGCAAGACATATTCTCTGTGACTTTGGTGGGTGGTATCAGCCTACCCAGGATGCTGAGGAGGAAGCAGAAGATGCTTTGATGGGGCCGGTGGGCTGAAGCAGTAGCTCAAAGTTGCCCTCTAGGGCTTGCTGTGGAAGGAGGTATGGGTGAGCTCGGAAAGGCTGGGATACAAACTCCTCCTGTGGCTGGAGGTAAGCAGAGGTCAAGACATGTCTTGACCATTTCCCTGCATCCAGCAGAAATGAATAGAAGCCACACCCAGCAAAGGATGGCAGAGGCTTTGTCCAGAAGCCTCTAGTCATGGGCATCCTTGGGCACAGACAAATGGACCCGCCTGAGCTCTGCTGGCCACAGTCACCCCGGGGCCAGGCCAGGCTGGGAGGCTCTCAAGGGCAGACACTGAGTCTTCTGTGTCTTTTTACCTGTTCCACCACAGTGTTGGGGTCAGTATCCTCTGCCAATCACATCCAGGAGGCTTTCCTGAAGCCTTGGTTCCTTCAGTTACTTGTTAATATTTTCATTCACAGCCTGGTCACTGAGCACCCACTGCCTTCCAGGAGATACAGGGAGTGGGAGGGCACTAGGAGCATTGTCATTGTACCCAACTGTCTACAAGGTGGTAAGCCAAGACGTTGAATGGACAGTCTGAGGAGAGGGCATTGCTAGAGGTTGGGAGCTCCCTGAGCCTGTCCAGAGGAAGTCTGGCTGGAAAACAGCAGGCATCAGGGAGGAGAGTGGTCAGTGCAGCAGGGGAGAGGGGTAGGCATCAAGCCACACAGAGGATGAGGGTGAGCCAGATGGTGGCCAGAGAGCAAGACCCACTGTCGAGTGAAAGGGGCAGAGGAGCAGGCACATGTGTGTGTGTACACGTGTGAATGTGCATAGAGGAGGTGGAAGAATACACACCATAGGGGGTCCAGTGGTTACCCCTGGGGAGCAAAGCGGTATGGGAGAGGATAAGAAGGAGAGTCAGATTTTACTGTTTATTTTCCTACCCTGTTGAATCTCATACAAGAATGTATTCATATATTACTCATGGAATTAAAAATATAATCAATGGTGAAATCCAAATAAAGGGTTGAGTTTAGTTCATAGTAACATACTCATGTTAGTTTCTTAGCTGTGACAAAATTATCCTAGTGATGTGGGATGTTAACAGTAGAGGAAACTGAGTGAAGGGTATGTGGGAATTCTTTGTTCCATCTTTGCAACCTTTCTGTACATCTATTTAATTCTAAAATAAAAAGTTGATTTTAAAAAGATGTAGTAGTTTTGGAACTGGGTAGAGATGATGGTAGCACAACACTGTGAAAGTACTAAATGGTACCAAACTGTACACTTTAACATGGTTCATTTCACATGTGAATTTAAAAATAATCACATACACACAAAATAAATACAGAAAAATACACTATACGTCACTCAGCACAGTGAGTCCATTTGATTACCTTGCCACACTGCTCGGAGGTGTGCAAGCCAGCTGTAAGAGAGGGTTACAGAGCACAGCTGGATGGGGAGGGCCACACAGTGCTCAACCAGGGGACATCAGGGAGTCATGGAAGATTTGTGAATGGCATTGTGTTCTAATGGATCAAGGAACTTTCAAGTTAATGACAAGTCAGACAGATGACCAGGCAATCCAACAGCATGATGGGGTTATGGTGGCAAAGTGTGGGAGCAGTTGGGAACCAGAGAAGGGGACCCCGACTGAGACTTGTGGGGAGCTAACATTTCATGCCTGAAGGGTGAGTGGGAGACATATACAGGGTGAGAAGGGAGGAGGAGTTTCTAAGTAGAAGACCTGCACATGGCTCCTTCTGGAACCTCAGGGCCACGAACAAGCCACAGAGCTTGGAGTCAGGCTGGGAGTCCAGACTCCTTACTCATTGTGTCCGTGAGCAAGTCAGTTAAACTCTCTGGGCCTCAGTTTCCTCATCCATAAAATGGAGATTATCATTCTATCTGCCCTGCCTGCATCTCAGAGTTGTTGTAGGCATCATATGAGACAATCATTGGGAAAGGTCCTGGTGTGGGCCAGAATCGCCCTGCAAAGATGAGCGCCAAGTCTATGGGGGAGTTGAATGATGGGCACACCCTTGCCAGCACAGTCAGCCTGGCCATGCACAGTCCTGGTGCAGATCCCTGCACCAGGGCCCTCCCCGCAGCTGGTGTCCTCCCCATGATTGCAGGGGCCAGATGCCATGCCCTCCCTAAGACCCCAGGAAATAGGCCAGAGTCCCCCACAGTGGATGGGGGGCAGGCAGCGGGGCCCTGGGAGAGCAGGCTGCCAGAGCTGGGAAGATTCGGAGTTGGAGATGGAGGTATCTGTGAGGGCCCAAGCCCAGGGGGGAAAAAATTCTTGCTGGAGCTGTATAATTAAAATCCTATTAAGCGGCGCCTGGCAGTCTCCCATCAAACCCCCACCGAGGCACCACCACTGAACTCTCGCAGCAGCTGCAGCACCCTGCTCTCAGAGTACCAGCTTGGAGCTGGTTCTTCTTTGGGAGAGCTGGGGGCCAGGCTATGGCTGGCCTTGGGCAGAGTGAGGGTGAACACGGGTGGACACAGGGGAGGGGAAAAGGGCCAGGACCTTACTTCAGCCCTGTATCTAGGCCCTTCATCCTCTCCATCCTTCCCTCTGCCCTGTGAGGACAGTTCGTCCTCCCTCCACCCCCTCAGCCCCTCAGGTCCTGGGACTGAAGCACCCTCTTTCTGGCTTCCCACCCACCCTCCTCCAGTTCTCTCCCAGGCAGGCTCTCAGCCCAACCTCCTTGAAGACAACTCCTCTGAGCCCAGCTCCTACCTTCCTTATCTCTGGCTTCCTCCCCCTCACTTTCTCCCTGTCCCCTAAACCTTTCCCCCTTTCTGAAGCAACATCCCTTTCTTAGGCTCCAGGTCCCTCTTTCCATGTAGTCTACCATGGCTCCACTACCCAGAACTATTGACCCTTTTACCTCCCCTCATTTCTGTTGTCTTTCCCTGGATTCATATTCTGAGTGTCCCTTCCCCTCCCTCAGATTATTCCCCCATCGCTCTGAAGGGGCTTCCTGAGAGCAGAGTGCAAACTCTGAGTTCAATGAGCTCAGGGATTGATTGGTCTCCCCTCAGGAAGGGCTTTGTCCAGAAGGTTACCGGGGTCCAACAAAAGCAACAGAGACCTGAGCAGGAGGAGGGGGACCTAGACCTCTGAGCAGCCTGGAGAAGGGCTCTGGAATCAGGAGTGATGAAATGGGATGGGAGTGTGTGTGTGATGAGAAGGGTCAGATGGAGAGACCCTGTTGCTTGTCTCCCTGAAGATGGATCCCAGCATCTTTCCAGACCTGCTCCCAGCCTCAGGTCCTGCCCCTTGAACTGCAATGGGGATGAGTACTCTAATCCCCTTTGCTGGGGAAGGGGGCACCCCTGCAGTGACCTGACCCTTGGACTTCTGACAGCTGCTAGCCCTGGAGGACTATGGGATGGATGAGGATGAGATGACTATCAGGCAGTCTACCTTGAATCCCAGCTGATGGAAGTGGTCTGGCTCTGTGTATCCCTATCTGTGTCCACTGGGCTCCGTTTTGGATCATGGGGCTGGAATGATCTGAGATGTTCTGAGGTCTTGCCCCTGCCATCACACCAGGTTGGTTTCAAACCAGCCCAGGATGGGCCAGGATGTCTCCCTTGATTTGCCAAGATCTCCCGGGGACAGGATTTCACTCCCTTCTTCAGAGTCCTTCTAGAGTTCCAAAGGCATGTCGAAGGGCACTGCCCTTCGACCTTTCCCACCATGGTCCACCTAAGAGAGCTTAGGCCACTCCCAGCCTAGACTTCCTTACGTTTAGAAGGGCAGCCCCTTTCGGCAAAGGCTTCATGTTACTGGGGAAACATGCTCAGCTCATCTTTTCAATTGGAGGGGCAGGTAGAGTAAGAAAGCGAGACACTCTGTATCCCCTCCCTCCAGGTTCTACCTCCAAACTTCTCCAGCAGCAGCCTAGCATCTTGGAGAGTCAAATGCCAAGGGTTCAAGTCCAAGTTCTGCCATTTTTTGTGAAACCTTGGGCTGTCATTGCACCTCTTTGGGATCTCATTTTATTGTGTTGACAAATCTATGGATGTAGAAATGGACTCACCTCCCTCCCAGATGCTGCTTTCCCCAGCCTACTCCCCGCCTCCCAGTCAGCCCCTCCCCATCAGCCCCTCCCCCATGTACTCCCCTCCTGCCTCTCCCTTCATCAAGGTACCCACCAACTCCTCTTCTCAACCAATTCATTTCAATGAGCATTTGCAGGGCACCGATGATGTGGCAGGCCCTGTGCCAGATGATGGGGTCACAGAGACAAGACCTAGTCTCTGCCTATGGCACCAGCTCCTTGTTCATGTCATTTATAGGAGAGATGAGACCAGCAGTGAAAGCAAAGGCAGCTCAACAGAAAACAGAGGCACTTAGAAGCTGTGTGCATACAAATGTGCCATTGAAGAGGGAGAGGACAGTTTGTGGGACCAGGTCAGCTTCTGAACATAGATTTGATGTAATACTCATACCAAAAGGAATTTGGAGATGATCTGGTGAAGCTGAGGCCCAGGGAGTGGAAACCCCTCACTCAAAGCCAGCAGCAAGCAGCTCGAACATGGGGACCAGGCCAGATCTCTTTGCACCAGACTGCACGGATCTATGCCAGGAGGGCTTCCCCTGGAGGATGTGAGGCCAGAGAAGCTGGGCCTTCTCAGGGGCTGGGGGCTCTCTCTGAATTCTCTCAGAGTGGGGACTGCCAAGAAAGTTGTCACAGCCCATGATGCATGAGACTCAGCCACGCTTACACTTGAACAGGCCAATCAGACCAGAAAAGACCAGGTCTTTGTCTTTAAAGGGCTCACGTTCTAGATGGGTAGAATGTACTATGCCAGGCACAAGAACCGTGGCCACAGGAAACGCAAGCTTTGTTACTGAGGAGGGTTGAGGACAGAGATGCGTTTTGGTGGCAGGGGCTGAGGGAGGGGTTCCCAGGGGAGGTGCCATGGAGCTTGGAGCACTCTGGACCCCACCCTGGATATTCACAGTAGGTTCACTTGGATCTGTCCCCAGATTGTCCTTCTGTGCAGGTTTTGACAACGTGGCCCCTTTTACCTCTATAAAACCCAGTTAGGTCCAAGCCTTTCATTTGAAAACAGGAGATTAAAGCTCCGAGAGGGCAGTGACAGCCCCTTGAGTCATGTCCTAGCCAGGTTGCCTTACCTCTGCCCCCTTTCTCCAAGTCACTTTATCCAGTCGTGACAAGGAGTCACAGGCCAAAGGGACCCTGAAGAGCCGTATCCTATCCTAGAAAGGCCTGTGACAGAGACAAGATAGGGACAGAAGGGAGGAGCAGGAAGCCAAGCTCTCAGATTCCGGTTCCTTCTACTTCCTGAATATGCCTCCCCATGTTCTCCCCCAAAGACTTTAGCTGAGACCCTTACAGCTGCAGGGGCGAAGGCTCAGCCAGGGGTGGCTGCACACCTGGTGCAAAGCTGTGGGTAAGTCACCTCCCATTCTCCTGGATGTGGCATCTTCCCATGATGACAAACAGAGTCCATAGGCCTTTCCTTCCATGCTGGGGACAATGTGGAAAGGGATCCTGTGGGATAGGTGCCAGAGATGCCTCTCTACCTTAGAGAAGGCATCCAGGGCACTGGATAGGGCAGAATGCCTGCTCTTGCATTCCTGAGCATTTCTGTCCAAGGCTCTCATCCACAAAAGTGGAAGGTTCTTCCTGAAGTCTGCCTTCTATCTCTGTTGCTGCAATGTAAACCGTGTGCATTCATGGAATCATCAGCTCTGAAATACAACTGATGAGCAGATAAGTACTTATCATCTGCCATGTGCCCAATACCCCATCTCTCAAAGGGGACAATGAAGGAAATTTATGACAATATTTCTGCTCTTGGGAAAATCACAGCTTTTGTGACCAATGTGTATTCCCCTTCCAACCCACACTTCAATTCACGTCCACCCCTCAATTCCCTTGACTCTCTTCTGCAAATTATCTGCTTTCCTTCTGTGCTGTGCAATCCAATTGTACACGTCACTTCCTCTCTGGGTCTCAGTTTCTCTGTCTGTAAAAAGAGGCATTAGAACTTTCTGGGGCATTGTCCCCTGTGTTAGGGGGTGTCTCAGAGGTCTCACAAAGGCTCAGCTGGCCGAGTCAAGCAGGGTCAGGAGCTGACCTTGCTCCCAGACTGCAGAGAGAAGAAGCCTCTGCCTCCTTGAGGAGGGGCTGGGACTCCTCTCTTGTCCCTGAGGGCAGGGCTGTGCTCACTGACAGCATCAGCTCTGTGCCCTCCAAAGTCCTGCCAGTGTCAGCACCCTCCCCGACCCCACCCCACCTCTTCCCACCCAACCCCACCCATCCCAGTCCCACTCAGGGTGACAACATCTCTGACCCTCTCTCATAGTGGGGGGCCTTTGGCAAGCTAATGAGCAAAAGGGTGGGGGGTTCCCTCCACCCCCCAAGTCTTATTACCAAAAGTGCCACCGCCCTGACTCTATACTAATTGGGGGGCTCATTTGCATTTTGCCTATGTGTGATTTCAGAGAGGCTCCCTGCCCACCTCATCCCAGGGCTCCACAGCTGTCTGCCCAAATGTACAACTGGGCCCCAAGGGTTGGAGAAAAGGGTTGGAGAAAGGCAGGGAATGAAAGCTAGAAGTGGGCACTGGGCCCCAGGTTTGCCAAGGGAGGGGAGCCTTGGCAGGGCCCCCAGACCTTGTGCCAGCCCTGGCTCAGGGGCCAGGGTGGAGATGAGGAGGTGACGTCGTCCTCCACCTCTCCAGTCTCAGTTTCCTCATCTGTAAACTGGGGCTAATGATGCTTAACAAGCGAGGGGAGTGGGGGGCATGTAATTAGCTCCTGCTGGCACTGGGCTTTGAAGTGGGGTGGAGGAGGGGGCCAGCTGGGCACGGTTTAGACAGGACCAAGTTGGAGCCTGAATGTACTGGCTGGGGGCTCGGAGGGGGTCCCAGGTTCTCTGGCTTCTACTCTGCACCAGTGACCTTTTCCATTCTGGGGACATCAACAAGTTCACACTTACAGGAAGCCCTGGAAGGCAGGGGGCAGAGGAGTGAAGCTAGGGCCCGGGGCACAGGGAGACCCACATATGAACCAAGAATGGGCTTTCTGAGAAAGGAGCTGGTGCCCACTACCCCTTAGCAGGGTGGCACCACTAGGGAGTGGGATCCAGAACCAGAAGCTCTCTGTGCTGCTTGTACCCCGTGACCCACAGTGGCCTGGCACACACAGAGGCAAGGCTTCATGAGTGAAGGCAACAGCTCCAGGCCCAGAGGCTCATGGGAGATTCTTGAAGGAGGCTGAAGAGACTAGGGATGGTGGAGGAGAAAGAAGGTTATGGGGACTGAGCCCAAGGAGGTGAGGACAAGAGGGAGGGAGCCACCACCTCCCACACCCTCAGCCTTTCCGCTCGCCCCACGACGTCAGGGCTGAGTCACTGGGAGAGGCTGCTGTCCAGCAGGGGTGGGAGGACCCTGGGGACCAAGGTCTGGATGCTATCCCGGGGCGGGCACCTTTGGCCTGGTTGGCGCAGTCCAAGAAAGCAGGCTTGAGCCAACCATCCAATCCAGCCACCCACGCCTGGTGAGCAGAGCCTTGGATGGGCTTGGGAGGCCCCAAACAGCCATCAGGGAAGGTCCAGAAGTCATCTCAGGCATCATCTTGTCTCTTTACAGGTAGACCATGAAATCATCCAAGACACACTGAAATGTATTGTGGGAACTCTTTCTTGATGTTGAACTATGAATCTTTTTGCTGCAAGTGCCACCCATTGGACATTCATTCAACAGAGTTAAAGATCAGGGGGTCACTGCTCTTCCTGGGATCCTTCTCTCTCCAGTTCCTTTCATGTTTTCCAATAGGTGACACATGGAGACAGTTGGGTTTGGCCAATGGATGGGAAAAGCACGCTTCCACTCACTGCTGCTCAAAGCCTAAGACCCTCAGGATTAACAACCCAATGATTTGTTTGGTGGGCCTTAGTACCATAAAATATAAGTCCTAATTTGGTTTCCTGAATAGGAAGAAGAAATCTTCACTCATTCCACAAACACTTATTAGTATCTACCAGGTCCCAGGCACCATTCCAGGTGTGGGACATGGCAGAGAAGATGACAGACAGGATCGCTGCCCTGGAAATCTCCATCCAGAGAGAATGGGGAAGGGGCCAGAATCCTCCAGGGGGTGGGGGGACTGTTTTCAGAAAAGACCTCAGGGGTGGAGGAGAATTTCAGCTGTCCGAAGAAGCTCTGGTTAGAGACTCCACCCACCATAAATCTTGGGCCCCTGGAGACTGGGACATCACTTTCCCACTGGCCACCCTGGCCCTGCCTGAGCCTGAGACTTACCGGCTGGAGCATCTGGAAGAACTGATGTGGCATTCCACCCCGAGTGTGTGTGGGGAGGGCAGCAGGCGAGATTTATGGGGTGCTGGCTGTGCAGCTCTGTGAATCTTTTTGAAATACAGGGATCTTCTGTTTTCTGTGTTGACAACGCTCACATGTTCAAGGACAGAGGAAACATCCCAAGATACTCAGGAGCCCCCTCAGAAGCTCTCAAGAGTTGGAGATCTGGGCCTCAGAGTGGTGTGAACAGTTAATGTATTCAACTGCTAACCAAAAGATTGGAGGTTCAAGTCCACCCAGATAGGCCTCAGAAGAAAAACCTGGCGGTCTACTTATGAAAAATCAGCCATTGAAAACCCCATAGGGCACAGTATCTACTGTGATACACATGGGGTCAGCACGAGTCAGAATCCACTCAACGACAACTGATGGGTCTGAAAAGGTGGAGGAACCGGGCCCTGGAGGACTGAGGTATCTAGGCCTGGTACACCCTCTTGCCCTGTGAAGGCCTGCCCAGTGTAGAGCCAGGGTACCTGGACCTGTTGGAGGCTTCTGGAACACACACACATGTACACACACACACACACTCACCTCCCTCCCATGAGCACCTGATTCCTTCATCCTGGTGTCTCTGGATAGCTGTGACACTGCTTTGTCTTTCCTGAAATCTCTGTCCCTTCATCGGTTCCCAGGAGCTGTGTGTATGAGTGTGTGTGTGGGGGGATCCTATAAAAGACATTGTTACGTCAATTGACAAAAATGGAATACGGATGGTAAGTTAAATAAAAGTATTGTATTGATGCTAATTTAGAAAATTAATAACTATACAGTGGCTAAGAGAATATATTTATTCTTAAGAAATGCACAGGGAAATAATTAAGGGTAAAAAAAAAAAAGAAAAAGAAAAACTCACTGCCGTCGAGTTGGACCCAACTCATAGTGACCCTTCCTTGTATTTCCAAGGCGGTATCACTACGGAAGTAGATTGCCCAACCTTCCTTCCAAGGAGTGGCTGGCGGGTTTGAACCTCCAGACTTCTGGTTAGCAGTTGAATGTCTTAGGCATTATGCCACCAGAGCTCCCATTAAGGGTAAAGGGTCATGATATATGAAACTTACCCTCAAATTGTTCAGGGTGAAAGAATACATGTATGTATGTATGAATATAGAATATATAATGCTCTGTGCTATTGTATATGAAGTCACCATGAATCAGAGCCAACTTGACGGCTACTAACAGCAACAACAGCATCCCTCAGTGTTCATTCCCTTGGGACACCTGGGCACAGTGGGGAGACAGAAGAACCCACTTATAAAACTCATTGTGGTGGGTCTTGGTGGCTGAGCGAGTCTCTGGCCTATATATACCTTGAAGTGCCAGCCCTCTGACACTAACCTCCTTGGGGGCTGCGTCACCATCTCTCTCTAGGTGTTTGTCTGGATTTCTCTGTGGGGTGGGTGGTGAGTGGTGGTTGGAAGGTGCTGAATCAAGTTGAGTTGTTTACAGACTAGACCCTATAACACAGGGCTTTGGCAGCTCTGGTCTCCCCCCGCCAAGTAGTCTCCCACAGCCTGTGGGGGCAATCTTTCCCCTTCCCCCTTGGAGCATGTCCATGCTCCCAAACTCTAGGCAATGGCTGTTGTCCTGGTCATGGGGGTGACCCAGAAGTGGGCCAAAGGTCTGGATTCACCTCCCTCCCTTTAGCACCTTCTGACACCCCCTCCTCCCTGCTTCACAGCACCCTCTCTGTCCTTGGTCTCATGCGGTGATTTCACCAGGGCTCCCCCACGCACACACACCCCACAGCAGCAGCGACTCCCCAGCACCATCTCACCATCTCTCCTCTCTCACATCAAAGGCCCAGGCAGCAGCGTCCCTGTCCTCCCGGGCCCTGGGGGTGTTAATCAGAGCCAGGTATGTGTAAATGCTGGGGCTTCAAATAAATAAATAAATATGGGAACACGCTGGGCCTCCCGCCCTGCACTGCTGCCCAGAGCCCTGGGCTGGGACCCAGGCACGGGGCCAGCCCCTGACGAGGTCTTGGGGACCGCCTGGAGCTGGAGGTGTGTGTGTGGAGTTTCGCGTGGGCTGAGGCCTGGCTTATCCTCAGTTGCATCAAAAAAAGACTGCAGGGGTTGAAGAGGGGGTAGGGGAGCTGCCTAGGGAGGGAGGGTCCTTCAACAGGTGCCCCCACACCATCACTGACAACCACTACCAGTTCCACCTCAGGCACAAGCCTTCCATCAATACCTTGGCTCCAAACCAGCCTGCCTCTTCCAACAAATGCAGATTTTATCACTCAACACTGAAGAAGAAAACACAGGTGGTGATCGGCGATCAGAGTTATTGGAAGAGAATGCTGGGCCCTGATGGTTCCTATGGCAGCAGGCAGCAGGTGGGTAGCACTGAGCATCTGAGGCTTGTGGGACATCCCCGCTTCCCTAGGTGAGGAGGGGGACCCCCTATTTGATGTCAAAGGCTGAAAGGAGCCCCACATGCCCTTGCCTGGGACATGGATGTCCACTTCTGGTAGGACAGTGGACATGCCAAGGGGCATGTGTACTAGGCTGTAGGGCTCTCAGTTCTAGTCCTACGTGACTCCGGCTAGTCACTGAGCTGTGCCACTGAGCTTCACCAAGCCTTAATTTTATCACTAGTAAAATGGGGATACGGACCTCAGAAGGGCCTCTCCCACAAGGGATGGAAAGGATCAATGAAGATGACTCAGATGAGGTGCTCCACAAACTGTAAAGTGCAGTGTCCCTGTGACAGCTAGTCTCCACCACTAGAGGGGGGGCACTTTGAAGGGGTTCATCCCTTGACTATTTGACTCCTCAACACGGCCTGGCACAGAGTTGGTACCGAAAACAAGTTGTTTGAATAGCTGGATTTAGAAAAAAATGAAGAAATGAATGTTCCGGATTTGAATTCTTCATTTCTTTTGAAGTTTTTGGCCATGTCTTCTATCCATCCTCGTCTTTTTGGCTCAGGAGTCCTTGGAGAAACAGATGAAAGATACGGCTTATCACCCCAGATAAAAGTGCACACACATTTGAATATGGATGCTGAGATTCACACTTCCAGGCCCGCATCTAGAACCCCTGCTTTAGTAAGACTGCACGCCTGTCTCCTCAGTTGTTAGTATCAACGTGGGAAGCCTGTTCTTCATGCAGGAGCCTGATGTGCATTATCTCTGATCCACCAACAACCTTGCAGGTGTCATTGCTCCCTTTCACAGATAAGAAAACTGAGATCCAGAGACAGGAAGTGACTTGCAGGGTCCACATTGAGGGTGTGGTGGAACTAGGGTTGTGCTCAACATATCTGATTCCAAAGGTCTCTAGGGCTTCAAAACCTGGGCTTTTAGTCTTTTGGCCCTCATTGGGGCCCAATACAGGACAACACAAAATGGATGCCCTGCCCTTACTGGCAGAGGGTGACAAGTGGGTGACCAGGAAGGAGGCTGGAGCAGTCAGGGACAGGTTAACATGTAAAGAGGGTAAATTAGAACCGAGTCCCAGAATCAATATTCTTTTGAGCTTTGACACCACACAGGGGCAAGAGGCAGAGTGTAGGGGGCAGGGGGCAGAGGGCAGAGGGCAGAGTGCAAGGGTGGGGCAGTTTGGGAAGAAGGATGAGGGAAGCTCTGAGAACACCCAGCAGAAAAGCCCTTCCTAGGAGAGCTCCCCAGAGCAGGGTGGGTGCCAACCAGGCTCCTTTGAGTGGGTGGTGGGGTTGTTGGCGGGGGTGCTTGTCATACTAGCTACCATGAATGAAGCTCTCACTGTGTGTTCAGTGCTGTGTTAATCAATTTAAGTACTTTGTCTTACGCAATGCTCACAAGCTGCTGATGTAAGAACTATTGCCATCCCCATTTTAGAGGAAAAAAGTAAATAAAACCACCTATACGGTGACCCAATGGGGGTCTCTATGAGTCAAAATTGATTTGATAGCAGTGAGTTTTGTTTTTTTTTTCTGGGGGCGGGGTCAATATGGTGCCGACAGCTGAAAGGATCTCCCTTGCCCAAGGTCACCCAGCTAGTAAGTGGCAGTGCCAAGTAGGTGTGCAGTAAGTATTTGTCAAAAAAGTGGATTGGTGAATGGATAGATGAATGGATGGATGGGTGGATGGATGGATGATGAATGAGTAAAGCTGGATCTGTCTGACTCCCAAACTCAGTTCTTAACCTCTCCCCAATCCTGAGAAGCAATAAAGAAGAGGCGAGTGCTAGAGTCTTCCAGGGGACCCAAGGGAGGGATCTCCTGGCTGTTTTCCTTCTCCCATCTCAGAATAAAATGCAAAATCATTACCACAGTCTACAAAGCCCATGTGGCTTGATTCCCAACTTGTGTCCTACCACTGTCCCCTCCATTCATTCTACTCCAGCCACAATATGCTCCTTGCTATTCTGTCAACATGACAAGCTCATCCCTACCTCAGGGCCTTTGCACTGGCTGTTTCTTCTGCCAGAAGTATCTTCCTCCAGCTGTCCACTTGGCAATCTGGTTCACTCCATCAGCTCTTTGTGCAAATTTCATGGTCACTCCTGTTCCCTCACGAATTTTCATTTTCCTCCTAAGCAGTTAAAATCAACTGTCTGTCTCCCCCTACTCCACTCAGGAGTATAAACTCTGTTAAGCAGGGGCTGTATTTTGTGGACAGCTATATTCCCAGCATCTGCTGATGCTCCACAGTCAGCATCAATAAAAATTTCTGAATAAATAAAGAAATGAATAAGTAAATGCTCTGATGAGTCTTGGTGGGAAGGGCAGGACCTGCTCATAGGCATTGCTTGGTTAGATGTGTGTGGAATCCATGTCAGAAAGTTTCCCTCCTCCAGGAAGCTCTCCTGAATTTGTACCTCTGTCAAAAAAAAAAAAAAAAAAAAAAAGCCCAGTGCTGAGAACTCCTACTGCATCCAACAGTGCTTCCCTCTTGTCCTCTTGCTTGTGCTGACCCAGATCTCCCTTCCTGGTGATCTCTCCAGGTGAGAGGAAGCCTGAGGAAAGCTGGGCTCTGGGGTACCTGCCTGGCCAGCCTTCTGCAATCCATGCCCCAGCCAGGAGGCAGGAGGCGGTGCCCCAGGCTTAAGGCGTGAATGGGGCAGGAGGTGGATGAAAGGCAGCAATTGCTCCTGGCCTAACGAACAAAGGGGAGCAGAGCAGGTGTGAGGGGGCCTGGGGGCCGCTGAGAGCAGAAACTGGATCTGAAGCTGGCGATCAGTTTCACCTGCAGCCCCACAGGTTTCCATTAGCTTTCTTTGGCTGTCACTCATGCTTTGGGGACAAAGCTCAAGCGAGAGGTTAAGGAGAGGCAGGGACCTGGGGTGCGGGCCTCTTCTCTCTGAGTCTGTCTCCAGCAACAGCCCCTCTTTCCAAGAGGCAGCAATACAAGGTCAAAGCCTATGGAGGCTTAGAGAAGCTGGTCCAATGCTGTGTCATCTTACAGATGGAACAAACGAGGCCTGGAGGGTGCAGTGACTCACCCACGTCACGCAGCTACTGGACAGGAATCCAGGAGTTCTGGCTCTGGGTTCAGCTGTTGGAAACTGATTTGTATGTTCAGGTTACCTTGCCTCCTGGAGACCCATTGGTTCAACTGTGATCAAGAAGTGTTTAGAGACAGCAAAGGTTAGGGCTGGGGCTGGATGATGCATGGAGAAGACAGGGCAGGTCTGGAGGGAGGACTGGACAGAGGACCCCTGGGGAGAAAGACTGGGCAGGCAAGGCAGGGCCTAACAGAGGGGTGGCCCGGCTCCAAAGAGCACCACCATGTAGAGGCAACACTAGGTTCCCCGCACCACTGCCCAGGGCCATCCTGAATTCCACTGCTAAAACAGCTGCATAGCCCCTAGCTAAGGAGGAGCCTACTGGACGTGAGGAGGGTCTGCGGCTGGGTGGGGGTGAGGGGAAGGAGCCGGTCAGAGAGGAGAGCAGGGAGGAAGGGGAGGAGGAGGACAAAGCCAGCCTGTATGGCACCTGGGACATTCCCAGTCTCTGCCCTGTCCCCTCCCTGATCCTAGTCTAGATGGGGTGGGAACAATGCCCCAATTGAGACCCGTGCCCCCAGGGATAACATCTCTGTGTCCTCTGGGACGGGAGCCAAGCAGGTGAGCCAGTAGGGGCTGGGAGCCTGCTCTCCAGCAGAGAAGTAGACAAAGGAAGCAGAGATGGAACCAGGAGGTCCAGAGGGCAGAGGTTTGCTCCCTAGAGTCCTGAGGGTGTTAGCCCACACCTGCTCCTCCCCTGGGGTCAGAACATGGGAGATGGTGGTGGCCACAGCAGGAGGGATTGGGGAGGGTAGGATTCATTTCCCAGTCTGGATGGAGTCCTCTATTCTGAGAAGGAACACAGAAGTACCAGGACCTAACCCCTGATCACAGGACCTGCCGTCATGGGAACAAAGTCCCTGAGAAGCGAGGCCTGGGTCTCTTCCTTTAGGAGAGAGGCAGCAGGGAAGCTGGTGGAATGTCAAGGGTTGCTCAGGCTTTGGTTTTATCCAGAAAGTAACAAGTTGCCCTTGAAGGGTCTTTTTAAGTCAGAAATAGAAATGGCTCATCACCTAGTTGGAGCACCAACTGGATCCCCAATCAAAAGACTCCAAATGAAAGACCACGTTGTATTTGCTGCATTTGCTGTCATGTTAAAAAGAAATTCAATACCGTGGGTTTGTTCCCTTACTGAGCGTCCATCTGAGCTGAGGGGCCCTAGGCTGGGGCCAGTACTAGGTGAGAGGGCTCCACAGCCAGGAGGCAAACCTGGTTCTCCTACTCCCTGCTGGGTGACCTTAGCAAGAGACTGTCTGTGGGCTTGGGAGCTCTGGTAGCATAGTGCCTAAGGCACTTGACTGCTAACCAGAAGGCTGGCAGTTCAAACCCACCAGCCACTCTTCAGAAGGAAGGTTGGATAACCTACTTCCGTAGTGATACTGCCTCAGAAACCTAAAGAGGGGTCTCTATGAGTTGAATCCGACTCGACGGCACATAACAACAACAACAACATCTATGGGCTTGTAACCTCAACTCTGAAACAGAGTGGAGGCTGGAAAAGCCTTATCTAAAAGGATCTGTTTAGGGTCTACCTACCTCATGGAACCATGATCCTCACCAGGGCCTTGCTGTGACCTCTGGCCCAGAAGAGTGCCCAGCAATAGGAGCGTAATAAATGCTTGCTGAATTGGTTTTGGATAGGGTTGTGGGGAGAAGCTTGTAAAGCATAAGAAGGGGTTACACCAACATTAATGTTGTCATGTGATGCCATCAAGTCAATTTCAACTAAAAACGACCCCATGTGACAGAGCAGAACCACCCAACAGGGTTTTCTCGACTGTAATCTTTAGGGACACAGATTTCCAGGTCTTTCTCCTGTGGAATGGCTGGGTGGGTTCAAACTGCCAACCTTTCTGTTAGCAGCTGAGCACTTAACCATTGTGCCACTAGAGCTCCTACGAACATTAATAGCAACCCAATAGTATGAAAGAAGATTCAGCTCCTGTCCACAGGAAGCCTCATTAGGATGAGAGGGGACATCAGACAAGGACAGAAAAATAATCCTCCATGAGGGCTTAAGAGAGCGTGAAGCCTCCCAAGTGAGGGCCACAGAGATAACCTCAAAGGATGGATAAAATTTTGACAAGCAGTGATGGGAGATAGGAGGTTCGCAAAGCAAAAGGATCAGGGTTCAACCCCTTACTGATGAATGGACTGTTAGTTTAAAGTTATTGAGCGCCTACTGTGTGTTGGCTACTGGGTGATAGAAAGATGTGCCCTGCTCTCAAGGAAACCATCACAGCAACTCAGCCAGTGCCTCAGCGGGTGCACCAGTCAGAGGCAGGGAGTCTGGCTTCATGAAGGTAGCAGTTTCCGAGCCTAGACTGAAAGCTAGAGCTGGAGTTTTCCAAGTGAGTTGTTGGCACGGGGAGCAGGGTGCTCATGGTGGATGGGGTTTCATATGTAAAAAGTAGGTGAGGGCCTTGCTTCCACTCATAGAGGGCCTTGAAAGGCAGAGTGAAGAGTTTGGATGTTTTTCTGCAGGTAATGGGGAGCCATGGAAGGCTTTTGAACAAGGGAAATTCACATTTACGGCAAGGTCTTTCAAAGATCAACCAGGTTGCAATGAAGTAGGGATGCTGTGGAGGAGGGAGACATAAGGATCCTTGTGGGGTATGATGGAGCCAGGTCTGTGAAGGGAGGCAGGCAAGTTGGAGGTGGCAGGGAAGCAGAATGGATAGAGCCAGCACAGAGGAAATGACTGAAATGTTTAGTTTGAGGGAGAAAATCGTAATCTCCAGGCTCTCGAAGGGCAGACTGGAGGTAGAGAACCTCCCAGTACCCCAAGCAGGAAGAACACCTTGGAGGAAACCTAAGGGAGCCCCTACCCTGTCTGGGTCCCTCCTGCAATAGCTGCTCTCAAAACTTCAGTGAGGGGGAAGTTCATTACCTATCAGTTTAGCCCATTCTGTGATGGGGCAGCTCTAGCTGGTGGGGAAAGGGCTTCTGTGGGACCCATTCAGACAAGAAAACATAAAATGGGCCAATAGGTGGATGGATGGATAGATAGATGCAGAAAAAAACACATAGACATTGAGGCAGAGGGTTGATCTTGGTACTCCCCACACCCAGCCCTGCCTCGCCCCTTCCAACCCTCATCATTCCTCTCCTGCTTCCTCACCCATCCAGCTTTCCCCTCCATCTCCCCTGGCTCCCCAGCCCTGAGTTTCCAGCTCTGACCAGCTGGGGAGGCCATCTCTCCTTGGGAGCTACAGGGACAGAGCTAGGGTCATTGCATATCCCCTAATGTTCACAGGAACCCTGTCTCCAGAGACCGCAGGATGGAGATGGGGGCAGGGGATCAGACTCCATCCTTCTTGGTCTTGACCAATCCTCATCACAGACATCCATCCACATGCATGTGCAGGTGTGTGTGGGAGGGTGAGGCGGCCCAAACACCTGCCGAGATGGGCTTCCACCCCAGTGCTCCACTGGGGGGCGGGCCACCTGTTCCAAGCAGGTCCAAGCTGGGACCTCAAGCACAGGGCGTCCACCCTCACACTTTACACAGCTGCAAAAGAAGCTAATAACCCTTCCACCATCTTCCCAACTGACAGGAAGGGCAGAGGAATGCTGGCCAGGGCTTGGCCAACTCCACATGACACCTCACAGAGACCTGGGAGGAATTTTTATCCTCCTGGGGATAGGAGTAGGGAGGAAGGAATGTCACCTGGAACCTATCCACCCTGTCCTTCCCTCTCAGGGACCCTGGGCCTTGAAAAATTAAGAAATTGACCCCTCCAAAATTGATCAGTTCCTCTTTATAGACTCGCCTATATTTCCTGGTCTCTCCTCTTTTTAAACAGTCCCCTCCTGATTCTCCAGCTACTATCACTGATAGCAATAGCATTTACTGTGTGCCAGGCACCACTCCAAACTCCTTTCAAACTCAAAGCTCTCATTATCCACGAGACTGGTACTATGACTTACTCATTTCACAGACCAACAATGTAACACAGAGAGGTTAAGTACTTTTCTCAAGGTCCCACAGCAAGCAAGTAGCAAGATGTGAGCCTACACCCTTACCCACTTTCCAAACACTAGACGTCCCCCAAGTCAATTCCTTCTGACCCCAAAATGTGACGGGGATAAGTGCGGGAGAGCTAGGTTGCAACTTGTCCAATTTCCTCCTGCAGCGTCCAGCCCCACCTGGGCCTTTCAGATAGAGATAGGGCCCCAGGCCCTGGGAGGTAAAGAAAGGGAAGAAAGTGGGGAAAGGAAGGGAGGGTTTGCTTTTCCAATCCAAAAATACTTGCTGCCGTTGAGTCAGATCCGACTCATAGCGACCCCTCCTTGGGTTTCCGAGGCAGTATCTCCACAAAAGTAGATTGCCCGGTCTTTTTTCTGATGAGTGGCTGCTGGGTTTGAACCACCAGCCTTTGATTAGCAGTCAAATGTTTTAGACACTTATCCAGGCAGACTCCAATTAGGGGAGATCAAGAATTGCACACCAGGCAATTGTGTCAACAGAGCAGTATAGAGCTTAAGAGAGGATTCTGGATCAAAATCTCACCTCCACAGCTGGTAGCTGTGTGATCTTAAACAAGCTACTTTCCCTTCCCAGCGTCAGTTTCCTTGTCTGTGAAATGGGGAGAGGAACAGACCTCACACCACAGGTTGTTCGGAGTATTAAACATGTCACCTGTTAAAATGCTTCACCCAGAGACTGATACAGAGTAAGCCCTTAACAAAGGTCTGTGATGACTGCTATCCAGCCAGCAGAAGAGCTGGCAGTATCAACAAGAAGTGAGTCGTAGGCCTGCCACTGGGGTTGATGAGAGATGCCTGGCAGCCTTGTCCTCTGCCCTGGCTCCCTGAAGGAGCCCCGTCAACACCACAGCTGACCAATTTTGGACTCTATCATGGGCATATCCCTGGGCCAAGAAGGAGGGGCAGAAGGTACCCACTGGATGCAGCCCCTGGCACCTTGAAGCTGGGAAAGGGCTGGATTTGGAGCCAGGCAGACCTGCACTCACAGCCATTCAGCACCGTGGGCCGCTGGGTATGTGTCTATACCTGCCTGTGCCGTGGTTCCCCTCTGCAAGACAAGGATGTTCCACCTGCCCAAAGGCTGGCTTCAATAAATGTTTATTTTCTCTCTTCTCTCTGTCTACTCTCCTCAGATGCCTGTGGAGGCAGCCCTGATTCCTTGGTGGGGAGGGAGGATGTCTTTAGGCTTACCCTTTTGGGGGAACAAGAATGGGTCTCCCCTAGGAGGAGAGCAGATGTTTGCCTCCAGCTGTTTGCTGCTAATCAGTCCTAGGGGAGAGCATGGGGGGGCTTCCCCCGGGGTTCTGCCCAAGAGCGGCCCCCACCTGGAGCAGAGGAAGAGCAGCTGAGGAAGCAGGAGAGACACAGAAACTTTCTCTAAGGCCACAGGGCATAAGCCCTATTTGCCCTTTGAGCTCTCTATCACGTGTGTCCTCAGACACTGGGCCCAAGGGGCAGGAGGGAACGCAAACAAACCAGACCCCCGGCCACCTTCCTGCCCTTCTGGGTCCCTCCAATCCTTTATTGTCAAACAACATGTAATTTCCCTCCCAGCTGCCTATCGGCTGTCCTGGAACGGCCCTGCCTCTTGAAGTACCCTCTTTCCTCCACCACTTCTTCCTCATCTTGCCGATCCTCTTCCTCCAGGAAGATTTCTGGGACCCAGAAGAGAACAGATGGCTGCCACCTGCTAGGATCCCCTCCCACCTGATGCTACCCCAGAAAGAGACTGAGCTGCCCTGGGTCAGGGCTTGGCGACTTTGCCTTGGGGACACATTGAATCATGGACTGCATGCATAGCAGGGCTTAGGGTCACAGAAACTGCAAAGAGGCAGTTCAGTGAGCCAGCTTGACAGCCTGACAGACCTAGGCTGGGATCCCCATCCACTGCTCTTAGGGGACTAGCTAACTTAACCCTCTGCCCTAGGTCCCTCACTGCTGAGCAGTGAGATAGTATATGTGAAGTTTTCAACAGTACCTGGCACTGTTATTATGATGATGATTATTACAACCCTAACATCTAGAGACCACACATCTTAGACCCACACAGTCTTAGCTCCTGAAGAAGCCTTGCAGGTCACCTGGGACAACTGTTTCTCATCTTCTGGATTCTCTCCTCCATTTCTGGGGCCATTAGACCTGAGTTTCCGAGGGCAAGGACTCCTCTGTGAGAGTCCCTGCACATAGCACCTACATTTTGATGACAGATGGGTGGGCAAGCCTCTTCCTATCCCAGCCTAGCTCCTCTCCCAAAGCTCTTCTATTTGGGGCCCAAGTGGGTCTATAAACCGGGAAAGTTCCTCCAACCCCATGCTCAGCCCATCAGCCAGGGCCCAAGGCCTGTGGAGGCTGAGCCAAATATGGCCTCAGCCCCAGAATCCTCTCTCCACTGCTCAAAGCCCTGGGCACCAGGACTCCAGTGCTGGGCAGGGTGGGCAAGGATGGGATAGGATACTACCTGTCTCAGGTCTGGCCCATGGAGAGGACTGAGATCAAGACCTGAGAGAATTCTGGGCCCCTTCTCCCATTCCTGTTTCACCTGGTAGGCTTCATACATGAGGTAGGCTTGGGAAAAACTTGTTCATGGTCAGAGGCGGGTATACTCTGTACAGAAGCAGGTCTGGGTTCTGAGGAGGTGGTGGTGTGGAGATGGGAGAGCTGAGTGTGGGTAGGATAAAAGGAATAAGAGAGACATCCTCAGAGTGCTTCTGGTGGAGTGCTTGGCCTGGGTAGGGAATGGAGTCTGTTAGTATTTGGCTTCTAACTCAGTGTGTGGTGTCTAAAAGCCTCCCACCTTTCTGGGTCTCAGTTTACCCTCTCCCAGCCAGAAGTCTGAGGAAGTTGGCCAGGTTAAGTGCTTTGAGTTCTTTCAACAGAAAGGGTGTGAGCCACAGGATTGTTTGCCTAGGATTCCTTGGCTTCATAGCCAGGAACTTACCATCCACCTTGCCTTCCCCACACCTAAGGGAATCCTGGGCCCCTGCCCCTGGGAGAGGCTGTGTCCAATGAGTCCTATGCCTGGTGGTCAGGGTGGCTCCTTGAGCCTACCCAGCTCTCCGGACAGGGGTGGCCCAGCCCTAACCAGTCTGTGCACTCTGGGCAGTTGCCACCCCTGCTGAGCTCCCTCGTTCTTTCCCACAGCATCACTGCCCCGTGCAGCTGACATGAACACAAGGCATGCCAGGGGGGTGAGTGAGCTAGCCTGGGAGTCTGGGTTCACTAGATGCCTCAGTTGGAAGCCCCTTCCTTGGGCTGGGGCCAGGAGAGGAGATGAGAGGGGACAGGTACAGAGCCCAGCCTCCCAGTCTGCTCCCCAAAGCCCACTTAAGATCTCAGCTCATTTGCCAGATCAAAGCATTCCCTGTTGTAGGCCTGTGAGGGCTTTGGGCTCTGGAGGAGGAGGAGCTGGGGCCAGGGTAGTCAGAAAGGGGGAGGACTAGGAGCTGTATCTGACAACCCTCTCTTCTCCAGCTGCAATACCCGGGACCCAGCCCCCTCTGCCTGCCCTTCCCACTCATCCCTGGGGAGTCTCTCCTCTGCCCCTTCCTGACAGTGCCTGCCCTCCAAGCCCTTGTCAGACCATGTTGTCCCCCGGGACTCCTTCTCCTCTTCTTTCCCTCTTTTCTAGGTTGCTCCTTGGTCTCCTCTCCTGGAGACCCTTCCCAGATTCTTCTTCCCTCTGGCCAGGCTCACTCCTTGCCACCATATCTGTGGGTCTCAGGCACTCGTAACAGGGACGTGGCACCATGGGCTTTGTCCCCCACACGCCCATAGTACTGCCCACTAGGGACTTCCAGGAAGTAGAACAGAAACTTGTGGCTCTGCCAGGTGTGTAGCAAGTGGGCACATCCCTGAGTACCAGGCCTCACAAACAACCTTCCGCTGCTGCTGCTGGGGCTGCTGCTAGAAGCAACAGCAACAACAGAGCCCAGCTCCCTGCACCTGGTGCTCAGAGCCCAGGGACCAGCCTCTAGGTGCCCAAAGCTCTCAGAAAAAGAAGGAGGACAGTACTGAGGGGAGTACCTCCTATTTCCTAGGGGCAATGGGGGTGGTCCCCACTCACCACCAAAGGACTGCACCAAAGGGCTGTTACCTCTCTAGAAGACAAGCCACCAGGCAACTGGGCAAACAGCCCAGCTCCCCAGGTCACTTCTGCCCAGCCCTAGGGCTCCAGCCCCCAGCCGGGACCTGTTCCTCTTACAGAGCCCCTCCCCCTCCCTGTCTCCTGCCTTGCCTTCTCTTAACCTCCTCCTAGAGGCAGAGGAATCTCTTAGCCTTTTCCCTAATTGCTCCCCTTCACTCCTTCCCAGATGGGCTCCACATTCGCTTCCTCCAGGAAGCCCACTGTGGTTTCCCCATTTCCATTGTGTTGGCTGCTTAGGCCATCAGCCACTCCACTTCCAGCACGCTAGATTTCCAACATTAGCACACCTGTGTCAAGTGACCGCACAATGAAGAGCAGAAGGGAGGCTATTCTTACTATTTATTATTGCTCAGGTATTTCCAGCGGTTTACAGTTTCAGACCATTTTCCCATCCTGCAGCTCAAAGCATCTTTAAGATGACTTCTTGAGAGAAGTAGCCAGAGAGGGTTAAGTAGCTGCATTTTTCAATGGAGGGACCCAGAGAACGAAGGGGATTTGCCCAAGGACATGGAAGCAAAGTCACGACTCAACCCGGGTCTCCTGACCTTTCGCGACTCAGGGACCGCCCAACTCTGTGTCTTTATCTTAGTGTAGGTGGGCCTCCAGGAGGCAGTGGGTGTGTGTGCACTTGCGCGCGCACTAGCTGGCTTGCCAGTGGGGTGGGGAGGTAAAGACCCATGTGGCGGAGGGTCGCGGGGTCGCGTCCGGGCTTGGGCAGCGTGGGAACACGCAGCGAACAGAGCTGGGCCGAAGCGCGGGGAGGGGGCGCTGCGCCGCCCTCACCACAAGAGCCCGCCCTTCGGCGGGCGCAAACAATGGGGTCGCTGTGCCGCCTGCCCCCTCCTTGTGCTCGGTGGCCCGCTCCCGCTCCCTCTCCCCAAAGCTGCTTTCAATTTAAACGCCTCCAACCAGCGGGCGCTGCCCCGGGGGGCGCGACCGCAGTGCCGAGCGCCCCTGTAATTTCCGCGGGGAGCTGACCGGCTCAAACGCGGCCCCGCGGTGCCCTGACCGCAGGCCCCGAGACCGGAGACGGCGCCCAGACAGCTTTGGCCCGGTCGTGGGAGCGCCGCCCGGGCAGCCTCCTTCAGGCGCCCAGTCCAGTACCGCCCAGCCACCTCCTCCGGGCAGCCCATCGCCAACCTGAAGCCCCTCCTCCAGGAAGCCTGCAGGTCATCCTCAACTCTCTGCGGCCTCCGCGGCCCCACCCATAAACCCATGACCAAGGAGTGGATTCAAAGTGACCCCATAGGACAGGGGAGCTCTGGTGGCATAGTGCCTAAGGCACTTGACTGCTAACCAGAAGGTTGGCGGTTCAAACCCACCAGCCACTCCTCTGAAGGACTGTTGAGCAATCTACTTCCGTAGAGATACCGCCTGGAAAAGCCAAGGAGGGGTCACTGTAAGTCGGAAAGAACACCACCACACATAACAACAACAGCAACCATAGGACTGAGTAGAACTGCCCATCAGGTTTCCAAGACTTTATGGATCCTTCTCCCCAGTGGGTTCTGCTTGTGGGTTCCAACTGTGACCATTAGGTTAGCAGCACTTTAATCGCTGTGCCACCAGGGTTCCTTCCTCGGCCCCACCCGCCTCTAAAACCCAGCCCCTTTCAGGGGAGGAGGGATGTGGCGAGAAGGCAGGTGAGGAGTAAGTGTCTGTCCTGTTTGTGTTCTGTCGCCCACACACCATTAGACTGGAAACTCCTGCAGGCAAAGGAGGTTTCCCTCTTCAGACCAGGGACTTGTGAGGGGAGGTTTTGTAGTAATTCATCCTGCCTCAGACTGGGGAGATCCCTGATGGCAGGGGTTGGGGTCTCGTTAAAACATAGTGGTGATGGTGTTAGGTGCAGTCGAGTGGATTTGGACCCCATGTGACAGTAGATCTGCTCCATAGGTTTTTCTAGGCTGTAAGGAGCCCTAATGGTACAGTGGTTAAGCACTTGGCTGCTAACTGAAAGGCCGGCAGTTTGAACCCACCAGCGGCTCTGTGGCAGAAAGATGTGGCAGTTTGTTTCCATAAAGATTGACAGTCTTGGAAACCCTAGAGGGTGGTTCTGCCCTGCCCTACATTGTGGCTATGAGTTAGAATCTACTCAAGGGCAATGGGTTTGGTTTGGGGGTAATCTTTTATAGGAACAGATTGCCAGACTGGCGGGTGGCTTCCAACTGCCAACTTTTCGGTTAGCCCCTGAGCTCTTAACTGTTGCGCCATTAGGGCTCCTTCCTAAAATATAGCAGCCAGTGAAATAATACTTGTAAAGCATCGTGTCCAGGCCTACAGTAAGTTTTCCAAAAAAAACTAGGAGTTCTTGTGGCATAGTGCCTAAGGCATTTGACTGCTAACCAGAAGACTGATGGTTCAAACCCACCAGCCACTCCTCGAAAGGAAGGTTGGGCAATCTACTTCCATAGTGATATGGCCTCGGAAACCCAAGGAGGGGTCGCTATGAGTTGGATCCAACCTGATGGCAGTGAGTTTGAGGGTTTTTTTTGGTAATATTACTATTAATTATATAATAACAATCTCACCAAATATCTGGGCTATGGCAGAAGCAGTCATGTCCCACCTTTCTTCTTACCCCCAGTCCACAAGGCTGTCAGCTCTCTTCCCCAAGGCTGTCAGGAAAGGAGACACCTTCTCTGATGCTGGGTCCCAATGCGGGGTCCTAACCCTAGGGGCCTTCATGAAGGACCAGGCTGAGGGAGATGGGAATGATCTGAGCTGCCTGTTTGGTCTGCTGCAGAAGCAGGAGGGAGGGTCTTGCCCCCAGATTTGAGAAGAGGGTACCCCAGCCTCCTGGTTCCCAGAGAAGGTCCTGGCATGGATTGTTTCAAGAGGAGTGGTGGGTAACTGTATGGGCGGGGAGGGGAGTGAACATAGATGAATCTGTTCACAGATTCCTCAGCACAGAGCAGGTAAGAACAGAAGCTGGACACCAAGAAGAATTTTCTGAGCTTCTGATGAAGGGGCTCTGGAGACTTCTCCAGAATGGGCCTAAGAGGCAAAGCTCCATTCTGGTCAAAAGTACTTATTCTGTCCCACTCTCCCCGCTGCCTGGAAGCTGCTCCCATCAGCTTCCCTCCCAGGAATTTGGCAGGGATATTGTGAGTTAATACATCTGGATGAGTTGTCTAAAAGGCCTGGTTTCCCTGCATCACTGCCATTGCGTAGATAGGGCTCATTCGGAACTTTCCAGATCCGAAGAGCTCGGATGTTGAGTTGTGGGGAGGGAGCTCTGTGAGGGCCCTGGCTTGTCCTGAGCGCTCTGCTCCACCTGGGTCCTTTCTCCCACAACCAAGCACCACTCTTTGCAGCCTGGCTGTTGTGGTGAAACTAATCAGAAGTAATTATGGGGGAAGAAGGGATCCTGAGAGGGATCCCACAGAGACCACCTCATCTGCCCTGGCCCAGCCCTGGTGGCCCAGGGCCCTGAGGGCCTATGACCTGGCTCAGCCCTGACTGGTAAGGGTGACCCCACCAACACTCTCCCCCACGGTTCTCCTCCCTCACTTCCAACCCAGGCCCCTGGAGCCCCAGGTACAGCATACATATCTCTGTCCAGTTGCTCCACACTTATGCATTCAGTCACATGTATGGGGCACCTCCTCTGAGCTAGGCCCTGGAAATAGCCTGGTCCCTGCCTTCTTGGAGCAGCTACTGGGATCTGGGTCAGTATAGACCTTGCTGGCAGGGGGAGTAGCCTTGAGAAAGCACAGGACCCCCTCCATGATCTCAAGCCACTTTGAGGGAGAGCTGTGTAGACCATGGAGTTCCCGCCCATCATCCATCCAGGGGAGGATGAACACAGGGCCTATGAGAGGCTCCTGACCCCTGCAACTCCTTACCTGCCGCAGTGCCCCATCCTTCCTCCCACCCAATGTGAAGGCTGTCCTGCCCCCCTGCCCTCCTCCAGGAGCCTTCTCTATCCACTCTGGTTCTCCCTGCTTCACGAGAGCCGAAGTGATCAGGCTGTCAACCGATCCCTTCCTGTGGTTCAAGTCCACAAGCTGGAGCGCATTTAGAGACGACGATCAGTTCTCTCCTTTTACACACTGGGAAACTGAGGCCCAAATAGGTAGAGAGAATTGGCACAGTTGGGGGTAACAGAACTAAACCCTGCTCTTCCAACTCCCAGTCCAGTGGTCTTTCTGACCCTGCACCCAGAGGATGGAGCTTGCGCCTGCCACTTTGCCAGTCCCCTCACTGTCCCCAGAAGGATGGAGGAGCAAACATCCTTCTCTTCCATCTTGCCATTCTGCTCTCTCCCCAGTGGTCCAGAAATGGGGCCATGAGATGGGAGGGACCGGAGCTTAGATGAGGGTCTCTAATTTGCTCCTGCCCCTTGATGTCCAGAGGAAAACAGGCCTCCTATGCCCAAGAGGGTTCCAAGCATAAACAGAGGTCAGTGCACCCCCTCTGTCCCGGAGGTGCCAAGGTGGTAATTAGGCTTGGGGGTGGGTCCTGGAAGGATGGAGGTGGGGCAGCCATTATCCTGGGGAGCTGAGCTGGGCAGAGGAGCTGTGTGGTCTGGGCAAATGGGTGGTTTGTAGGTGGTCTGGGGAATGAATGACTGGGTGTTTGGGAGGGAAGCTGGTGGGGAGGAGGAGGATGAAGGGAACAGGGGGGAGAAGGATTGGAGAGCCAAGCTGAGATGTCTTTCCCCGGATTCAGGGGCCTGAGCCCCTGCTCATATTCTGGAGGTATCACCAAGGAGAGGGCCATGAGGCACTACTCAGGCATCTCAGGGATGCTCACTGGGGGCCCATTGTAATAGAATATCTGGGCTGTTGAGCAGAGGGCAGGCTCCCTGCTGAGCTCAGGGGCTCTGGGGAGTCCCCATCTCTGCTGCTGCTCCCTGAGCTTCAGGAAGGGCAAAGGGAGGAAATGGATGGTGGCTGTTCTGGGCAGGATCCCCGGCATGCTGTGAGGGGCTCCCTAAGGCACATTTGTTGTCTGGACCTGCTTCTTCTTTGTCCCCACTCTCAACTGATGTCTAGTTCCTCTTCCTGTAGAAAAATTCCTTCGTGGGCTGAGAAGGACCCTCAGACTAAGTTTCTGCCCCATCTCAGCCCCATGAGAGGTGCAGATCATAAGTCTTTGTCTTCCTCTGATCCCCAGGACACCCCCCATCCACTACTTCTCCACATAAGGCAACTTGAACAAAGATTTCATCACCCTGAGCCTATGTTTTCCTTCCTGTAAAACGGCACTAATACAGTGTTTAACTGTAAGGATCAAATAAGCCATCCCAGGGTCAGTGCAATGACTAATGCCCCACAAGATGTCCCTTGTGTCTCAGGTGTCCTCCCGGAACCCAGGACCTGGCTGTGACCCCTGGAATAGGGACCAGCACTGTGGCAGGCAGGAGATGGGGTGAGCAGGTCATGGGGAAAGGGTGGGGTTGCTAGGACTCCCTGGGGCCTCCTGCCCAGGCCCTGGGCACATTCCTCCTCCCCCGCTCTCCCCACCTGCCGGACAGACACCACCTGTACTGCCAGCATAACTTCTGGCCTGGCCTCTGCAGCAAGAGAGAGAGCAGTGAGACTACCAGACACAGCTCTCCAAGGAAAGGAATGGGCTGAGAGAGCAGCCTGCTGGGGCGCCTTAGTTGCTGACCCACAGGGAGAGGCTGAGCATCTATGGTTTCATCCTGTTTCCCTCAGCATCCTGAGAAGATCCTCAGAACAGAGGCTGGGTCTTTGCCCTCAGACTAGGGAGTTCCCCAAAGTCAGAGCCTGTGTCTCCCTAAGGCAAGGTTGGGCCAGCACCATCAACTGAGCTTTATTTAAGGGGGCACATACTCAGAGAACTGGGCAGGGATTAGACAGGTCAGCCTGGCACCTTCATGGGTCCAGCATTCTCAGCCCCATCCCTTGTTCAGATCCACGATTCTCTATTGATGGGAAAATCCCAGGGGAAGCTAAGGAGAGCTGGAAAAACTGGGAGACTACCCACTGCCCTCTGATCTGGAACTGACTGAGGCCAGGACTGGGAGTGGGGGATTGGGCAGTGGGGAAAGAGCAGTGTGTGGGGAGAGGTCCTTCCCAAATAAATCTCCCCCCTCCTCCCTTCTTTCCTCAAAGCCAAACTATCCCCTTCTCTTCCCTCCTAGTTCTGTCCCCAGGGAGCTTGAAGGAGAGGGATGCATAGCATTTACTTGTGGGGCCCCTCCTGGGCCATGATCCATGGGGGAGAGGGGCAGCTTCCATGCCCAGACCTGTAGTCAGGGTAGCAGAGCAGTCGGTGAGATATGGGGAGGGGTAGTCGGGATCCTATGGGGGATGGCATTGGAAGCCCAGATTTGAAGCTGATGACACTCATGGCTTCTGATGCCAGCACCTAGTCTCCCAGCAGGAAATACTGCCCCCCCCCCCTTGCATCACTTTCCACAGCTTCTCTCTATCCAAATATGAATCTGCTGGGCTTGGGGAGCTTGGGAGGGTCTGGGCCAAATAAAATGCTGAGTCTGAGTCCTAGGCCAGAACTGAGGCACCCTGGGAGATACATGTTGGGAGTTGTTTAGGCAGACCAAAGGCAGAGCTTTAGAAAGAGGGGAGGGCTGAGAGGCCATCTGGTCTACTCCCCCTCTATGCCAAACCTCCCTGAAATCCTCCTCAGAGAATGTCTCCTGTTTTAAGGTCTATTTCCCCATGCATTCAAAGCTTAAGACTCCACTACCTCATCTCAAAACTTAAAATAACAAGCCTACTGTGTTCCAAACTTACTGTGTGCTGAATGCTGGTGTTTTATGCATGAATGAACAACATTTCCTGCCCTCAGCTGCTTATAGTCTAGGGGCCATGATACATGAGCTAAAAGCTCCCAGATCAAGGCAGAATGAAATACAGGCTGGGTCTGAGACATCAAGAAATTGGGTGTGCAGATGGAGAAATTACTTCTGACGAGGGATCAAAGGTGACCTCTCCAAGAATTCAAAGGGTAACTCGAATCCAGTGCCCTTAAGTGCCTTTTCTGCCTGAAAGCCTCTCTGAGTCCCTGAGCTAAATCTGCCCCACCCCCCATTATAACTTCTTGAGTTCCTTTACCTTGACAGTCTGCACTTATCACACGTTGTAAGGATATATTTATTTATAGGATTATGTGATTAATCCTTCTCCCTCACAACATTGTAAGCGCCAGGAACAAGCTTGTCTGTGAGCCAGCATGGTCAGCCATGAACGTGCATGGCAGGTCGTGCCTGTGGTAGGACAAGCCATCGGAAGTGCTGGAGTTGAAGGAATGTGAAGGACTTCATGGAAGCCCAGCATGGCAAGGTGAGTTGGCATCAGATCAGGGCAGATTGTAACTGCCAGGCAATGTTGGTACTTTATTCTGGCGGTAATGGGGAGCCATCAAAGGTTTTTGAGCATGAGAGTGGCATGCTTCAACCTGTGTTCTAAGATCCCTGCAGCACAGTGAGGAGGAGAGACAAGGGTGGGGGCACTCTCCTGGAGCCAGGAAAACCAACTGCTATTGCAGTAGTTTGAGGAACTGGTTAGAAAAGGCTACTACTGAGTCAGGAACAATCGAAAGAGAAAGAAAAGAAAGTACCCTGGAACCACGGATGCTGCAGAAAGGATAAGTCTTGGTGCCCAGTTTCCAAGAAGGGAGCAGGGCATCAAGGATGACTTCCAAATGTCCAAGCATGGTGGTGGGGGCTTTATGCTGGATAAGGCATACCTGAGGCACCAGTTTTTGAGGAAGATGATTTATATCTTGGCATGTAGGTCAGAAAGTCCTTCCTGACGCCTAATCTTCAATTCTCCTACTACAGCCAAAGCCCATGTTTTCTTGCCCCTCCTGGAAACCCAGCTTCAGGGTGGCATAGCTTCCTCCAGGGCAGTGAAGCTCATAGAGACAACTGGGGAGTGAGTGGGTGGCGGGGGGAGGTGCTGGGCACTGGGCCTCCTGGCTTCCTACCTCCACTTGCCTCCAGACTGGACCTCTAACTTCCAGCCCCATCTCAGCCTCTCAGAGGTGGGGAGAAGTCTCCCCAGGAAGGCTGGATAAGATGGGGAAGAGATCTGGGTGTTCCCAGGCCATGGGCAATTCAGTGAAGGTGGACCAATTACTTTGATCTCTAGAAGATTCATTCGAAGTTAAGGGGTGGGAAGGGGGAGAGATCTGAACTCTGAGGCATCTATAGTCCCAAGAGCTTTGCTTGCCTCACATTGCCAGCCAGACACCTCAGTGCGCAAAGCATATCAAAACAAAAGATGTCCCCTGGTCCCTGGATCCTTGGAACTCTTAGCAGGGCAAGAGAGGAGGGTGTGAAAGACAGACAGACTTGGTGGAGAAGCTTGAAGGTGGCATCACCTGATAATGCTTTGGGTCTAACATGCAAAGTACATAGAGAGAGCCTGGGGCCCAGAACATGGACTTGGGATGATAATCACAAGGTGGAACACAGAGCCCTCAGTGGAGAGTTTAGGACATTGCACCCAGACCCTGGAAGGGGGAGCACAGATCTCAGGGCATCACAGAATGTCCCCCACCAAACAGTAGAGGGCACAGATCACCCAACAGGCAAAGACAATAGGAAGAGAAAGGTGTCAGAGCTGAAAAGGATCCCACACCATACCTAGATCTACACTTTCCAAACTGTGTGCTCTGGAACCCGGGGGGGGAGGTTGTTCTCATATAATGGGGGAAGGGAAGAGTAGGGAAACTCTCCCATTTTATTTATATGGGAAGCATCTACCTAAGATTCTGCTTAGGGGAGAAAGGAAATCCATCCTAAAACAGACACACGAGTACATAATCCCACGTTTTGAATTATCCACCCTGTAATTTTACATACCGGAGAAACTGAGGCCTAGAGCCCGCTGGTTTTTCCCAGGTCTAGCAACTGAGCTGACCCTCTCTGCCCTTGAAGTGTGTGTGTTGGACAAATACATGAATTTCCGGACTCTTTATCCAGTGCTCTTTTAGGCCAATGACTCTCAAGGAGGGGGCACATCAGTTTGGGAGGGTGTCTTGCTCCCAGTGGAGAATCCCTGTGAAGAGGCGATCATCTGTTATCGGGAGCCCTAGGGCAATCTTACTTCCGTAGTGATACTGCCTTGGAAACCCAAGGAGGGGTCGCTATGAGTCTGGGCCGACTCGACGACATATAACAACATAGCAATAACAATCCCTCAGCTGCGCCAATCCCTGAGTCAAAGGGACTTGAGGCCAGCGAGAGGACATCGCAAACGCCAGGAACCCGAGGCCGCCCAGTTATTAGCCAGCGCGCCCAGACTTTCATCCAGCCTCTCCCTCCTCCGGATCTGCGACCACCCAGCAGCGAGGGGGTGCGGCCAGGAAAGGGTTAATCTGGCAGCGCCTTTCATCAGTAGTTTGGCGGGCTCCCAAGGCCCACAGGCTGGGTACCTGGGCGCCTACCTCCGTCGGTGGGGCGGAGACGTGACCACAGGGCAGCCCTGCCGTCTGCATTCCTCCCGCGTGAGTGCGTGAGTGACGGCTGCCACCGCCGCAGCCGCCGCGCCTGAGCCCCTCGCCCGAAGTCCGCCCCGCCCTCCCGCCGGGGCCGGGGTGGGGGCGGTCCCACACGGGAGGGGGAGTGCTGGCACTAAAGCCGCAGCTACTCTTGCAGCGGCCCCTGCGCTGGAAGGAGCCCAGTGCTAGGAGAGGGGTCAGGAAAACGCTAAAGAGCAAGGACTGCCCTGCTGGGGCGCGCCGAGGAAGAGAGAGGCAGGCTTGGACAGGGGCAGGGTTCAGGGCAGAGGAGATGACCAAGGCTCCACAAAGGAGGGGGCAGGGCAAGGAAGGCACAGTCAGAGCTTGGCCCACGGCGCCTGGGAATTGGGCCTCCGTCCCCTGTGCCTGCCCCATGTTCCAGGTCTCCACATAAATGTGAACCCTCCTATTACACAGCGGAGGGACCCGCCAGCCTCAGTTCCACTTCCCTGAACTCACCAGCCCTTCCCTTTGATCTCTCCTGGGGCTTGTTGGTGGAAACAGGAAGTCACCTTGGGCTTGAAGCAAACTCAAACAGGTTGTAAACAGGCAAGCACCCCACCTTCAGGCTTCCCCTATGAAGCTGGGGGCCAGGTAGGCTGCAAGAGGGAGACAGCAGAGTCAGAGCAGGGGAAGGAAGACCCTCTTTCACCAAGGGTTTGGGAAATGCACCCTTCTTCCACCCCCAGGCTCCTGAGGTGCTCCAAGAAGCCAAGCAGGCTGGAGAGAGAAGCTTCTTGGAGGGATTCTGTTCCTAGAGAAGGACCTCCCTCCCACCAAAGAAAGCTCAGCCCCCAGGCCAGCAGCAACCCTCCCCAGCCTGGGAGAATGAAATCCTTCCATGGGTCATCTTGTCCACCCCAAACCCTTTGGGAAAGGTACATTTAAGGCAGCACAGAAAAGGGGCGGAGTCCATGGGTGGCACTATTCAAAACTTAAGCATGCTCTACTACAAGTTGAAAGGTTAGTGGTTTAAACTCACTCAAAGGAGGCTGGGAAGAAAGGCCTAGGGATCTGCTTCTTAAAAGTCACAGCTAGAGTGCACTTAGGGTTGCCATGAGTTGGAATCTACACAGAGCAACTAGCAACAACAAAGAGAAGGGACTGGACAGCCAGCCCTAAACTAGGCAGCTTCCCAAATGCCTCCATGGCTCCAGGATCATCAGGCTAAGTAGGAAACTAGGGGAGGTGAACGTCCCAAGGATTTTCCAAGCCCCTCTTCAAATTGATGCTTCAAGCCCACTTTGCAACACAAGCTCAGCTCTTGCTTCCAGCCTCTCTCTGGTTTCAAGAGCCCTTGCAGAGGAGAGGGAGGGAGAGGCCGAGGGAGGGAAGGGGCACGTGGGGCTAAGAGCGGGAGCAGGTAGTGAAGGGCCCTTGAGCAGCCCCAGACTCCCAGGATAGGGGAAGCAGGGCTCTGAAAACCAGTGTCTGCTGTGAGAGCAGGTAGCAGTTTCATCTAATCTAGGTTTTCCAGAACCCATCTCTGTCTTTGGGGTTCTGTCAGGGTGACTTCCTTCTTCCTGGTCCGTCTTCATTTGATGATGTAGTTAATGTTTGGGGAGTAGGCTGAGGCTACCTTTCAGGAAAGCTTCCCAACCTCAGGAAAATAGTCCTCTTTCCCTGAATAGGTGATAGGGGTGAAGTTGAATGGGTGTGAGGAGATACGCAGGAGTCCCTGCTTTTCCTTCCCCTAATTCAGCCAATGACTCCACCTCAGTTCTCCCATCTCTAAAATGGGATAATACTCTAGCAACAACACAGTGGGTGTTCAGAAGGTTCATCTGTTAATTAGAGATGGTGCTGGGTGGTCTGGGAGAGCAGGCCAGCCTGTCTGCTGTGATCACACTTCTGGTCTGTGGTCCTGGGTGCAAAATGAAAGGAACCACCTCAGCCACCCACCCTCGATCCCACTGACTCCCCAAGTCAGGACATCCTTACAACACCCCAGGCACTACCTTGAAAAGAAGGCTGAGGACCTACAAATAAGGATAAGGCATCGGGCTACAACCAAGTAAGGACTGTTGTTGTTAATTCCCTTCGAGTCAATTTCTCTTCATAGTGACATCATGTGTGTCAGAGTCTAAGGGTGCTCCATAGGGTTTTCAAAACCAAAAACAAAAACCAAACTCACTGCCATCAAGTCTGTTCCAACTCATAGGGTTTTCAAAGCTGTGACCTTTCAGGAGCAGATGGCCAGGCCTGTCTTCCAAGATGCCTCTGGAAGGGTTCAGATTGACAACTTTCTGGCTAGAGTTGAGCTCTTAACTATTTATGCCACCCAGGGGCTAGATAAGGACTAAGTAACACCAAACAAATCAGGCAGCAGACCTCAAAGAACTGGTTTCTCCTCCATCCCTTTGCCTGGTCTCTGGGGCTTGTCCATAGGTAGGTGACCACCTGGCCCAGTAGGCCTAGGCCTGTCCTAGCTTTAATAATAAAAAGTCACAGGTCTTGGGAAACTTCTCTGTCTGGGGCAAACCAGATGGCTGATCACCCTTTCTCAGGACAGATTTTGGGAGTAGGAGAGACCATGGGTGTTTGATTTCCTTCAGACACTCTGCCTATTCCCTTTAGGTATCCACGTGGCAATGGAAAAATGCTAGAGGCCTGGGAAGTGTTCACCGCCCACCCCCAAAACCATATGATATCACCACAAAAAGCAGTCCCCCACCCCTGACTGAAGTCTAGGACCCCTTCCCCTGGTATCTCTCCTCCAGAGAAAATACTCACCCAAGGCCTGACATCTTGGACCCCTGCCCCCATCCATACAGCCCTGGCAACAGCCCAGCACTGGGCTCCGAGCCAACCAGGGAGAATCCAAAAGGAGACAAGCCCCAGGTTGCCATCTGGTGGTAATTCCCTGGGGAGAGGATTTGCCCAGGTGACCCTTGGGTCAGGCTCCTTTAAATAGCCCCAAATTGCCTTTGACACAAGCAACCTGGGGTCACTGCTGGGGGAGGAAGACCCAAGGCTTTGAAGGCCACACCTCTCAATGCCACTACCTTAAAGCTACTTCTTGGGGCGAGTCTTCCAGCTGTACAACAGTTGTCCACAGGCATTGCAGAAGGGTAGCTGCAGAGGGGCGGGGAAGGGGTGAAGGAAGTGGGGGGCAGGCCCTCCCTTACACATACCCAGCTGTTTTCTTTTAGGAAACACCAGACCCCCACATCCCCCTCCACCACCACCACCACCACTCATATATATCCAAGTCTCTGTTGATCTCAAAGCACTACCATCATTGTGCAAGATGAGAAACCAAGGTCCAGGGGAGACCTGGGTGGGGAGCATACGCACACCCACATGCCCATGTGTGCGCACGCACACACACACACACACACATATTCACACCCAGCAGAGAGATGGGACATACAGGTGCCTGGGCCCTCCTTGCCACAAGGCATCCCTCTGCCACCAGGTTAAGGGGGTAGGCAGGCAGCCTGACCTTGGGCCCCTCACTCAGAGCCAGGCCCCCCAGGCTGGCCAGGGAGCTGTCAAATCCCCCACTACAGAGACAAATGGAGCCGTCAGAGAAAATAGCTTCTAATGGGGAGCAGGAGCCAGGCTGGGCTTGGGGAGGGGGGATGCTCTGCTGGCCAGATGTGAATTCTTCACTAATCACACCAAATTGGCCCAATTTGTTCACTGACACGTGGGGGGACCAGCTTCATCTTTCTCCCCACTGAGCAGGCTTCCCTCCCTCTCTCCCTCCCGCATGGAAGCACTTTGGCTCTAGGGATGGGGCTGGCCAGCTGACAGCAGAGCTGGGGGGAGAAGAGATGAGGCAACATTTACACACCCTCCTCCCTGTGGGACCCCAGGAATTGGCTTGGGTTCACCTCCCTCCATCTCTGCCAGCCCCCTGAGCCCTGGGTGCTGAGGGTCACACAGTTTAGGGATTCTGAGGAGGAAGCAGAGGAAAAGAAGGGGGCTAGGGTATCTGTTCCCGTGGAAATGAGCGGCACCAGCAAAACTAGGAAGTTAGGAACATTCTGAGAAGAGAAGGGAGGGGGTCTCAGAAGAGGCCAAGAGATCCTTTAAGGCAAGTCAAGTCAGTGTCCTCTCTTAGAGGCAGCAGAGATTATAGGTGCCCATTAGGGTCAAACTCTGAGTGTGCAGGTGAACAGGCCAAGGGAGAATCCTCACTCTTTCTCCAAGTTTAAGCCCAACCCCTTAATGGTTACACCAAAAAAACATGTACTGAAGGCTGGGACTGCAGCAGGAGGGCTGCCAGTGGGACTTTGGGAAGAACTTCCTTGCCTTCCACTTTACTTGGGCCTCTCGTTCTCCAATGCTGATTAAGAGACCATGAGGAGATGTGGGGGATGGGGGTTGCAGAAGGTAGAATGGAGGTGCTAGTGGGACAGGAGTCAGCCAGGGGAACAGTATAAGTGGAGGCCACTGGCCTATGAACTCTCCCTTCTCTATCCTGCATTGGGAAAGGGGGCTACATGCACATGGGTTTGGGTCACCTAGCCCACAATCTAAGGTCCACCCCCAACCACAAAAACCACCCTGGTGCCTAGAGGTTTCATTGGACCCAGTCTAGGGGAGATGGCATAAAGGAAGAAGTCTGTGCAGGCCCTGGCAGCAGGCTCAGGGCTGTTTGGGCTGGGAATCCTGGGTCTGGTGGTAGAGTGGCTAAGGCATTTGACTGCTGACCAGAAGGTTGGTGGCTCAAACCTGCCAGCTACTCTGCGGAAGAAAGATAAGGCAATCTACTTCTGTAAAGATTTACCACCTTGGAGACCCAAACCCAATGGGGGTTGCTATGAGTCCGAATCGACTCAATGGCTGTGGGTTTGGTTTTTGGTGTACCAGAAAGTACCCTTGTTGGTGCAGTGGTTAAGTGCTTGGCTGCTAACCAAAAAGTTGGAGGTTCAAACCTACTCAACCACTTCACTGGAGAAAGACATGGCAATCTGCCGCCTAAAGAACACAGCCTTGGAAACCCTGTGGAGCACTTATACTAGGTCCCATAGGGTCACTATAAACCGGGAGTGACTCCACAGCAGCGGGTTTTGGTGGGTGGTCTTGAAGGAGCCCTTTTGGTACAAAGGTTAAGTGCTCAGCTGCTAACAACAAGGTAGGTGATTCAAACCCACCAGCCACTCCATGAAAGAAAGATGTGACAATCTGCTTCCAGAAAGTTTACAGCTTTGGAAACCCTATGGGGTAGTTCTGCTCTGCCCTGTAAGTTCACTATGAATTGGAATTGACTTAACAAAAACGGGCATGGGTGGTCTAGAAAGTCCCCGGGGGGTGCAAATCATTAACCCACTTGACTGCTAACTCAAAGGCTGCAGGTTCAAGTCCACCTAGCGGTGCCTCAGAGGACAGGCCTGGTGATCCTCATCTGAAACATCAATCAACATCAACTGTCAACCGTATGGAAGACAGTTCTGCTTTGCATGCAGGGATCGCCGTGAGTCAGAATCTTGATAGCAACTGGGTTCTGGGTAGTCTACAAAGGGGTGATGGGAAGTGTGAAGTCCCCTTTGGCTTCATAGCGTCCTCACTTGGGGTGCGGTGGCGTGATCCTAACTGGAAGAGGATCAGAACAGTGCTTTTAAAGGCTAGGACCCAGGGCAAGGGCCCCAGCATCCCGACTAAGAGCAGCACTGCTGAGAGCCCTTGATTCCTGCCCCCTGAGGATGGTCCTTAAGAACTTTCCCAGGTCACCTTTCATCTCAAATCTTCCCAGAGACCTAATCCGGTTGCAATCAATGCTATTCCCTTAGGGGGAATTCCTTGCAGGAAACCCATGGGGAGGTGGAGCCAGCCCTGAGGGAGAGAAGGGCCACCAGGTTCTCAGAAGTCACCTGGTGTGATAACCTGTGGGACCAGGTGTGATTCTAGGGGAGGAGCAGAACAGAGCTGGAAGTGAGCTGGAAGCAGGGGCTCGAGAGATGGAGGACAGAGACCACAGAACCCTGTAAGGGAAGTCAGGGAGATGACATCTTGGGAGAAAAGGCAAGGAGCTGGGGAAGAAAGAGCAAAGTGCTGAAAGGGCTTTACCTGCTCCCCAACAATTCCCCTCAACCTCACGTCCTTCCCCAGATCAAGGTGCTTACTTTTGCCCCTTTGTAGTTTTCCCTGGCTAAGTAGAATCTCCGTCCCGGTATGGTTATAGGCCGGGATTCCAGAGAACTGAGCACAAGAAGAAAAGAATGAAGGAAAGTCCCTTGATTTGCATCCGTGGCTTGATTTCTTATAGAAACACCATCCACTTGTTTTACTGCACAATTCCTAATTGATTTGTGAGTTTACTTCCATAGCAACCAGGGCTCTTCCTCAGGCCCAAAGAGTCACACTGGCCGAATATGAATTCTAGTTCTGCCACTTACTGGCTCTGCGACCGAGAGCTATTACATAACCTTGAGCTATTAGGTAACCTCCCTGAGCCTCAATTTTCTCACCTGTAAAGTGAGAAACCTACCTCTGAAGACCATTGTGAGCACTACAGATCATGGCAGCCTTTGCACAATGGCACTTAGTACACAGATTTGAATCAGTATCAGTTGAATGAATGAATGAATGAATAGACTTGAAGGGCTGTCTTTATGTCTTTTCCCTCATTTCCTTACAGATTCTTGGCTTTCGTTTGGAACAAGTGTCTGAATCCCCAACACAACTGGGACTTAAGCCCTCCACGTCTCTGTGAACTCACCTGTAAAATGAGCAATAAGGAAAGTACCTACCTCATGGATTTAGCGTGAGGTTGAACAAGTTAATCTAGATGAAGATCTGAGAACAGTGTCTGATAGATACTAACTTAGCATAGAGTTCAGTGAGCATTGACCTTGTTAGGCGAAGGTCATTTTGTCCATTCCGAACACACAGAGAGGACCCCACCCTTTCAGTGTCAGATTACCCAATAAGCAAGGTAAGCACAGGCTTACTTGTGCTTATTTGCTAATCGGTAGTGAACAATTTCACATTTTTTCACCACATCAAAGATTATGCTTCTAGGTATGGCTGACATCAGTCTCTCTCCCAACCCCACAGCACCTTCCTACAGAATCAAAGCCTCTTTTCAAATCTACAGTCCCTGACAGGGACAGAGTACCCAGTAAGCAAGGTAAGCGCAAGCTTACTTGTGCTTACTTACTAATCTGTAGTGAACAGTTTCACCTGTTTTTATTTTTAAAATCATATCGAGGATGTGGCCAAACCCATATGAAATTGTTCACTAACAATTAGTAAGTAAGCACAAGTAAGCCTTGCTTACCTTGCTTATTGCTTAATCCACCACTGCTCCCTCCAGCCCAACCACCTTCATCTTCAAATTGCTCAGGAAACAGACATCCCAGGGCCCTTCCTCTTCTCCCAATCTTATCGCCCCCACCTAGGAGATCAGAAAGTCCTTTCCCCAGTAAATTCATGCTCTCAGAAACATTCTCTAAGACGCACAAACTCCAGGCTGGTTCCAAGTTCCTCAGTCTGCCTGACCCCGCCCAGGTCTGTTCTGCCTCCCTTCCTCTCCCACCTCTCTGTCTTTAGGGCTGATCCTTCCTGCATCCCAGCCAGTGGCCTCCTCCTCCCTCCTCTGGCACTCCTCCCTCACCGCCCCTCTGGCTGGCACCTGGGCCTCTCTGGCCGAGTGGTGATGGCGTGCAGACTGGGTCCACAGCAGGTCTTGGGCGGAGCACCAGACGACAGGGCCAGCCTGAGCTGGTGGCTCAGGCCTCCTCCTGCTGAAACCTGCCACCTCCCAGCCCCTGTGGACACACACTCATCCCCTCTGCCGCTGGGAAGCGCTGAGCTCGAAACACCTTTGCCTAGAAACCAACACTCCCTACCTGCGTCTCTTCTGGGAGGCCCTTGCCAGTTTGTCATCCACAGGCTGGGCCCTAGTATTTGCCTGGATCCTACCCTCTCTGGACAGCCCTTCTCCATGTCTGACATTCCCTCATTCTAGAAGGGTCTTGTCCCAAATGGTGGGAGAGGAAAAACAGTGGCAAGCTATGTTTCTCAGTTTCCCCCAGGGCACCTCTAAGAGCAGAGGCCAGGAAGAGGGTGGATGAACAATAGACCAGGGTACCCCTCTCATAAAAACTCTGCTTTCAGGCTCTGTTCTGTCTTCAATAGCTGTGTGCTTTATGTACTTGCACTTCCACTCCACGTTACCTCCAAAACAAGAAAACAAACCAGTTGCTGTCCAGTTGTTTCAGCGCATGGTGAGTCCACGTGTCAGCACAGAGGAGTGCTCCACTGGGTTCCAGCTGCTGGTTTTTTGGAAGTAGAGCCCCAGGCTTTACTTCCAAGATGCCTCCCATTTGAACCTCCAACCTTTTGGTTAGCAGCCAAGTGCATTAACCATTTATGTCACCCAGGGACTCCACATTATATCCAAGTTTGTTTTCATATTAAAAGGTATGTCTTAAAATACAGATTTAATATATATACCAAAAAATGTAAGGAGGCCCTGGTGGTGCAAACAGTTATGTACTTGTCTGCTCACCAAGAGCCTGGCCATTTGAGCCCCCCAGAGGTGCCTTGGAAGCCAGGCCTGGAGATACACCTTTGAAACAGTCTACCAACCCATGAGAGCCCAAGGTAGCACAGTTCTCTGACACACACAGGTCGCCATGAGTTGCAATTGGCTAGACGGCAACTAACAGTAACAACAAAATCTATACTCATTGATTTTTTCTTTTCTCCAAAAACTTTTGGATAAAATAGAAATATCAGAGTTGCCTTATGGCTTTGGCTACCCCAGCACACCCCATATAACCCAAAGGCACATAAGTGCCTCCACTTGAAAAACTCAGGCTAAGAGAACTGGGAGGAAGAGGTGGAGAGCATGAACCAGTGGGCAAGGAGTCTTGGGAAGAATTCTGATGACTGTTTCTCGGAGCTGACCTGACCCTCATTTTTCTCTTTCCCTTGTAATCTGACCTTTACCTGAGGCCAAGTTCGGACTCCCAAACAGGCTCTCTGTATCTGAGATTTATGGGGCGTGAGGATGGTGCAGGAGCGGGTAGTGTTTCATTCTGTTGTACATGGGATCACTATGAGTGGGAGCCAACTTGAGGGCATCTAATAACAGCAACAAGAAGCACGGTGTCCCTCCAGCCCCACCATTCCCAATTCCAGTTGATTCACCCCTTTGATCCCAGCCTGAGAAGAGCAATGGGTGATTCTGATTTTCTGGGGAGTAGTTAAAAGATCCCTGGACCCCCTCCACCACCACTACCACCCACAAGCATTCTTTCCTGGCCACTGGCTCTGGGCCTCAGTTTTCCCATCTGCAAGTCAATGGACTTAGGTCTCTTAAGAGTTTTTGCCATTCTGATGGCAAGAATTTTAACCTACTTAGAGAAACTGCAGGCTTCATTCGAAAAACACTCTCTACCTCCTGACTCATATTCTTCCATTCATTCCACAAACATGTGTTGAGTATCTACTATATGGCCTTCACTGTGGTAGCTGCTGAAGCTGCAGGTAAAGAAAGAGTGGTTCCTGGCCACATGAAACTGAGGATTTGTATTGTGTTGGAACTCTGCCTTTCTTTTCTCATTACATGCACTTAACAAATCTCACAGCACCAGTGTCTCTGGAGGCCTGGCGAAATGGCCCAGCCCTGCAGGGAATGCTGTGACGAAAAGCTCAGGCTTAAATCCAGGCACCAATCTCTGCACTTACTACTTAACCTCTCCACGCCTCAGTTTCCCCATTGTAAAACAAATATTATAACAGTACCTCCTTCACAGATTCCTCTCTTATTACTCTCCTCACTTCTACTCAGTTCTCTGTCATCCATACCCCCCTAAACTCTCTCTGTGCCTCCACACTGGCCTTCTTGCTGTACTAACGTGCCAAGCCAAGAGAACAATCATCTCAGGGCCACTGAACTTGCTGTCTCCCTCGCCTGCATTGCTTGACTCCCAGTATTCAAATGGCTGGCTGCTTCGTTTCATTCAGGTCTCTACTTAAATATCACCACCTCCAGGAGGTCCTCTCCATCACTCTCTGTCCCCTTATGCCATGTTAGGTATCTTCAGAGCACCTGACATTATACATTTACTTTCTTATTTGTTTATTTTTTCTCTCCTTCACTAGAATGTAAGCTCCAAGAGGGCAAGGATTTTGTCTGGGCTTTTTGTTTGTTTTTTGATTCACTGTACCTGCAGTCCTAGTAGCTAGAATAATGCTGGCACACAATACCAAAACCAAACTCACTGCCGTCGAGTCAGATCTGACTCATAGCGACCCCTCCTTGGGTTTCTGAGGCGATATCACTACAGAAGTAGATTGCCCAACCTTCCTTCTGAGGAGTGGCAGGTGGGTTTGAACCACCAGTCTTCCAGTTAGCAGCCAAATGCTTTAACCACAGCACCACCAGAGCTCCTTTTCCATCTTGATTAGAAGATGGATTACTATTAGTTCTCTATCTGTTCTCTAAAAATTCAGCCTGCTCAGCAATTGTCAATTCTTAGTTTACTTTAAGTATCCCTCATCCAACCTTTGAAGGTGTCATTTGGACTATCAGTGTGTGTCACATCCATGGTCACCTGGGCCTGTGGGGAGGAGACCCTTTGACTGTTGATCAATGAGATCAGAGGCTGAGACTCCCCTCCTCCCAAAAAAGGGGAGACTTCTCCTTTACCAAAGAGCTCTCAATAACATAGGAGGATAAAAGAGGCTCCCTTGGGGTCTTTTGGCCAGTCTCCTGCCACTCATTGGAAGGTCTCCCACCTCAGCCTTGAGTCCTGTCAACCTAGAGCTCTGAGAAGGCTGCCACCACCTCCTCTCTCTACTAAGAGAAGCCCCCTCCCCCAATTCTAACTCCCAGCTCCAAATCTTGCCAGTTTCCTGTGAGGACAGAAGGGGACACACCTGCGCCTGGTGTGTAGCATGACTCAGGCAGAGAGGTTACTTTTGGTCCTCTCCCCTCTCTGAACCTTACCAGTGTGGATACAGGCTGGAAAGTAACAGTCCCTGCCCAGTTTGAAGGGAGAGACAGGTCCCCAGGTCTTGTGGCTGCATCATAAGGTCACCAAACAGTTACCTGGTGGAGGTCCTCTAATACCCTAACTGGGCAAGGTGGGGTCAATGGCCCTGCTACAACTGGACAAACAGCCTGGGAAAGATAAGTGACTTGCCCAAGGCCAGAACACAAACCAAGCATCTCCCGACTCCAGAACCCTGCTAGTTCTGTCAGCCATGGTGGGCAGAAATGGGGCTACAGAAAGGAGAGGCACAAAGGAGAGGGGAGGTGGCAGAAGTCCAGGGTGGCCAGCGACGAAGGCACTGTGGGTGCGACCCCGGGGCCAGGATATGGCGCCTGCCTTGGTGGAGACAGAGTGCCGGTCCAAGTTGGCTGTGGCGCCCGCCCCTCCCCCAGTTGCCCAGCCCTGATACCCCCTACCCCTGGCGTTCCCCGCCCCCCTCGCTACTCCTAAACTGGACTAGGGCAGGAAGTGGCGGATACTGGGACTGAACTCTATATGTAAAGGCTGAACTCTCTCTTCCACGCCTTCCCACCCGTTCTGGGCCCGAGGGGCAGGGGGAGGCGCGGTCCCAGAGGCTCAGGGGCAGCCTTGAGGTCCTCTGGGTGCAAGATTTCTGCCTGCCGTAGAAATTAGGCGGCAGAGCTTGGGCCCTGCGCCCAGGACTGCTGGGCTGGGGCGGCGTCAGCCCTGATCCGAGGAGGGCGGGGTGAGGGGATTGGAGGCCTGCAGGCTGGGGCCCGGCTGCCTAATGGTTTTCACCGAGGCTCCTGGTGGATTAGAAGTCGGCTGCTGCGAGTTGCCGGGTCAGCCAGGCGGCGGGAGGGGTGGGGCGGGCAGAGAGAGGATGAGGAGCTGGGAGCTGGGCTCCAGGCTTCCGGCTGCTGCGCTGGGGAAAGGGACCTGGGTTTGAGCGGGATATGGCCAGGGCCCTCCACGTGCCAGGTCGGGCATGGAGTCAGGTGGCTTTTTGCGCTAATCCGACCCTGAGACTGCACACACAGCCAGACGCAGGGGCTGATCCCTATAGAAGTTCTGAGAGGAGGGGTGATGGTGATGGTCCCAGGGAAGGTGTTGGGGGGTGGGGGAAGGGGTATTAAGGGGCTTGTCTCAAAGCTGGGATTGCCCAAGATAAGGAATTACGTTCACCTTATACAAAATGGAGAAACAGGCCAATTGCAGAGCCCATAGGTGGGGGTGGGGGTGGGGGTGGGATGCAATGGGCCATACGCTGGAGACCAAAAGACTCCAAGCCACCTTGCTTTGTGGAGAGGACTTTTCTGGGTGGGTGGTTCAGAGAGAGAGAGATACACAGAGAGAGAGAGAGGGGGTAGGTGATTGGGGAGAGGGTGTTCTCTCTAGGTCCCTATCACCTTGGCAGAATCCCCTCCTCACTAAGCTTTCTCTCTCCTTAAGCACCCTCCCTCTTACTACCCTCCCTTCCTCTCACCTAGCCCCTTCTTTTTCCCATCCTTTCTTCCTCCATCCAGATAGAGACTGGCCCAAAGTGAGGGGAGATGCCAGGGAGAAGGCTGCCATCTCCTCCAGACGGGCCCTGGAAGTAGCCCCAGGCAAGGGGAGCTTTCTCCTGAGAGGACCCCACTTCTTTCTAGGGAGGTGACCTAGAAGAGGGGCTGGGCCTTGTGGACCCAAGTGAGTGCAGCCAGGATGACTTCAAAGGGCGGTGGGTGGGGTTGGCGCCTGGTCACAGGTGCCACACAGGGTGGGCCAACCTGCCCAACCAGGTCAGGGCCTGTGCTGCACCCCGCCCTCCCGCCCAGAACATCACCACACAGGCCTGACAGCAGCCCCACCCAACAAGGACTCCCCTGGGCCTCAGGAGAAAGACCGGAGACACAAGGGGGCCTCGCGGGTCATGCCATCCATATCTCCACCCCCGTGCCGAAAGCCTGCACACACACCCAGTCACCCACATGCACACACAGCCCCTCAGCCAGGTAGGAACTGAATTGGGTTCCAGGGCCTCAGGAGGCCACACCTAGCTTTGTCCAAACTTCTTCCTGTTGTCTATCTTCTCCTCCTCCTTGAATTACTAAGAAACCAGCAGAGGGTAGGCCAGTGCTCAGTCTGCACTGACTCCTTTGGATTCTGGGATCCTTAAGGCTAAGAAAGGAGGCCTAGGCCCACCTCTCTGTGTGAGCCCTGTGCTCTAGCCTAGCAGAGACCCCCTAACCAGACTACACACACACACACACACACACACACAGCATTAGGTACCCAGGACCACGCTGGCCACTAGGGCTTTTTAAAAAAAACCCTAAAGTTTGTTTTATTTTCTTCTCTGTGCTTTGTCCCACATGCCTAAGGGGAAAAAAAATGAGAACAAAAATAATACTTACCACATAAGGTTGTTGTGATGGCTAAATGCAATGCCATTTCATTTAAATAAATGAAAAGTGCTAGGCACAAGGTCTTGCATATAATGTAGGTGCTCAATAAAAGGCAGGTGTCACTGGCTTTTCCAGGGAAAGACCTGGCAATCTGTTCCAGTTCTACTGTCACGTGGGGTCATTCAATCAAAATCAACTTGATAGGACCCAATAATAACAACAGTTGTTCTTGTTGTTGTTGTCAGGTGCTGTCAAGTCGGTCTGACTCATAGCAACCCTACGTCCAACAGAACAAAAGACTGCCCGCTCCTTCGCCATCCTCACAATTGTTGCTATGCTTTAGCCCATTGTTGCAACCATTGTGTCAATTCATCTCACAGAGGGGCTTCTTCTTTTTTGCTGACCTACTGTTCGGGAGCTCTGATAGTATAGTGCCTAAGGCACTTGACTGCTAACCAGAAGGCTGGTGGTTCAAACTCACCAGCCACTCCTCAAAAGGAAGGTTGGGCAATCTACTTCCGTAGAGATACTGCCTCGGAAACCCGGGCCGACTCGACAGCACATAACAACAAAACACTGTTTTACCAAGCTTGATATCCTTTGCCAGGGATTGGTCCCTCCTGACAACATGACCAATATAGTAGAGGCAAAGTCTTGCCATCACCATCCTCACTTCTTCTTCCTCTTTTTTTTTTTTAAATTGTGATTTGGGTGAAGATTTACAGAGCAAATTCACTTTCCATACAGCAGTTCACATGCACTTTGTCTCATGACATTGACCACAGTTTAGCACAATGCAACAGCTCCCCTCCCACTTCCTCCCCATAGTTACCTCTTCCCAGTGGCCATCCCTCCATGGACTCCTGCCCCCTGAGCTGTCTCCCTGTGCATAAGCAGCCCTTCTTTCTCCCATGATTGTCAACATCCTCACTTCTAAGGACATTCCAGCTATACAACAGTGGGGGAGACTATAGATGCTGACTACATACAGAGAACCTCTATGGATGAGACTCAAACCAAAAACCAAATTCACTGCCATCAAGTCAATTTCAACTCATAGTGACCACTCCCCACCCCCATTGGGTTTCTAAGGCTGTAAATCTTTACGGAAGCAGACTGCCTCATCTTTCTTCCATGGGGCAGCTGGTGGGTTTGAACCACCAGCGTTTTGGTTAGCAGCCAAATGCCTTATCCACTGCACCACCAGAGCTCCTTATGGACCAGACTGGATCCTCACAAATTGAGTGGGCCCTGCCTTGCATGAATTCTGATATTTGTTCTGTCCTCCTCCCCCTGACCAGCTTCTCCACCTCCAGCTTATCCCAAAATAACCTGAGGCTTTAGGCTGGCCCATGGTCCATGAGAGGACAAGAGTAGAGAGGTGGGGTGGTTGGTGGTGCACTTGGCTCATGGCCATATGTCATGGAGGCTCACTGGGGCAGAAAAGGGCTCCAGAGTCTCAGCCAATGAGGTTCCAGGAAGACCTCCCAGGAGCAGTGGGGATACACAGAGGGAAGTGGCTCTGTATATCCTGGGGGGGGGGGATGGGAGCATGGGGTTGGGAGGATGCTGAGTGGATGCTGGGGAATACAAGAAGGGCAAGGGGATGGAGAGGTCAGAGGAGCAAATGGGGAGCCTATGGATGAGGGGAGCAGTAGGAAGACTCCTCACTCTGTCTTTTTTCAGGCCCTGAGCTGGCAAGGACCAGCTGGGGACCAATGGGTCATGTTCATGTTGGGTGCAGTGAGGCTGGCTCTTCAGCCAGCTATGCCTCTGCAAGATGTATTTATCTCCATGCCTTCAATCTCATGGTCCAACAGGCAGGTGGGCATAATTATCTGTGTGCCAGGCCTTGGGCATATGGTAGTGACTGAGATAATCAAAGTTCTTGAGCTGGGGGAGCCTACAGTCTAGAGGGAGTGGTGACCCCTTAATCCAAGGAGGGTGGACAGGAAGGCAGGGTGAGGAGGAGGGGGCACTAGTTGGAGAAGGCAATGTGGGAGGGCAGAGTGAGCCATCTTAAGGGACCATTCTTCAGGGAGAGCCAAAGGAGTATTTGAAAGCCCCCAGAGCTCTGGACCAGTGACGGGGGTGATTCCAGGCGGAGGGGATGGTGGGGAGGGGGAAGGGCACACTGGTTCTTAGGTCCCTGGCCAGGTGGGAGGGGACATCTCCTCCCCGTCTGCCCACCCTGGACTCTGGCTACCTCCGACCTCCCTCTGTCAGCGGTGGCAGGAGCCGGATCTGCTGCATTCCGAGGAGGCCCGGGTTGCCTTCCGACTGAGCTCCAAAGAGCCCCCGGGGGCGGGCAGGTCTCTCCTCTGGTCCCAGGGCTGGAAAAACTGGTCTTCTTCTCCGCCCCCCCCCCCAGCAGCTTGGAGTTCGAGGAGAGGGTGGTGGTGGGAACAGGAGGTTCCCTACATTCCACATGGGATGAGAGTGGGGAATGGGTGGGGAGGGAGGAAGGCAAAGAGAAGCATCTGGAGGAAGAGGACAAGACCAAGAGAGTGAGGGACTTTCTGGGATTTTCTGACAATAGTAAAGAGCGTGGCTTGACTGGATATTGGGGCCTTTTTTTTTAATGGCATTAAGTATGTAGGTAACAAAACATTGGCCATTTCAACCATCTTGACATGTACAGTTCAGCGACATTAATCTTCAGGTTGTTCAACCATTACCATTCCTGAGTTTTTGCCACATCATCCTTAGCAGAAGCTAAGTGGGGGCATTTTTAATAGACTTCAGAATTGAGATGAGACAGGAGTGGTTCTCTTTCCTTACTCTGGTTTGAACAAGAGTAGTTAAGGTCAAAATCCCCCAGTAGATGAAATGGGTGACGATGGGGGAGGGAGAATATTCTCTGAGGAGAAAAGGAGTAGCTCTCAGCCTGGGATAAGCCCAGAAGGTGGAACCTTAGGACTTGACTGGCTATCTTGTGGTCATTCCTCACTTCCTTCCCGTGGAGGGGAGGGTAGAATGGGGCATTGTCCCATGATCCTCATGGATCCCTCCTGCTTCCTGGGCCCCTAGGCTGTGTTAGATCTAAGAAAAGCCCTAGGCCCCAGTTCTACCTCTTTAGGAAATACCTTTTGCAGCAAGAGGCTTTTAGTGTAGACTCAAAGAAGGAAACCTGGAGACCCAAAATTGGCCCAGCTTTCTTCTCTGAATACCCTCATTGTTACCTGGGTACTTCCCCCACGCTGGGCTGTGAGTCCACCCCAGTCATTCTTCTCGGGCCCTGCTGTGGTGCCTGGCACACAGTAGGTCCTCAGTAAGTGTACACTGGGTTACAATGGTGGACCAAGCCCCTGAAGTTTCCATGCCTCCCTGGATCTTTTTCCCTAGAAACAAAATCCAGGCCCTTCTGCAGGAGAAAGAGACCGGATATCTGCTCAAGGTCATGTTCCAACACTCGGAAGGAAGATACCCAGCTCTTGTTTCTCAAGATGTCAGTCGTGCATCACCCACCTGCCTCAGAATCCAGGGAGCACTTGTTAAAAATTCAGATTCCCACCCTCCCCATTCTAATTCACTGGGCCCAGGAATCTGCATTTATATATGCTTTCCCCATTGACAGACTTACCCCTCAGCCCAATAGTGACTCTGAGAAGTTGAAGAATCTCTGGAAGGGACCAGCCCAATAAGCAGTTCCTATGGGTTGGTGTTTGAATGGCTCTCAGACAGACACTGTTCCCCAGGGCCAGGCACGCAGCCCAGGTAGACATGAACTTTAGTTCATTCCAGGGAGACCAGTGTGGCCTGAGTGATGAACAGCCTTCCCCAGGGTCTCTGTTCCTTCTGCTCAACATTACTTAATAACCTGTATGGTGAGCCCACTAAGCGCTGTGCTAGAGGTTGATCATTGCAAAAGGGGCCCCACACGCTGCCTGAGGAGCAAAAGAGAGGTGAGGGCTGACATGGAGACAGGAAGATGGACACAAAACCCCCTAAGAACCCAGATGAGTCCCTGCGCAGCCTTCTCACCCCCTACACCAGGATTTGCGCTGGAGCAAGACACACTGACCTGGGTCAGGCTTCTCACTGCCTCCCTATGATACTGCTCAACCCAGATGAGACTGCAATTTCCTGAAGGAGCTGAGCCTCATGGAGAGGAAGGGGCTTCTACCCTGTAGTCTGATTTCTGCCTGAGACATATCAGTGGAACTTCAGGCAGCATTATTAGAACAAAGCACAGTGATGGCTATGTCATGTCATTCATTGACACATTCATTTTTTTACCAGGCCTCACCTCCATTCTCCCACTTTGTTCCAGGCTGGGACTTCAAACATGAATAGAGTATACACCATGTGTGCCTTCAAGATGCTCATACCAGAAAAAAAACAAACCAAACTCACTGCCTTCGAGTCAGATCCGACTGATGGTGACCCCTCCTTCGGTTTCCGAGGCCATATCACTACGGAAGGAGATAGCCCAACCTTCCTTCTGAGGAGTGGCTGGTGGGTTTAAACCGCCAGCCTTCTGGTTAGCAGTCGCCATACATGGAGTAGACACAATCTAGGATGCTCCAGGTATTCATTTAATCTTTCACTTCCTCGCTCACCAAAATTACAGAGAGTCCTTGGCTTGACCTCCTCCAACCCACCAGCACTACAGTCTGAAGCAGAATGGTGCAAAGGGCAAGGGCTTTGCAGTCAGACAGTCCTGAGTTCAAATCTAGCCTTGTGGCCCCTGGTGAAAACCACTCAGTGCTTTGTCCCTTGTGCCTGGGACTTCCCCTGGCTTGTTGGAAAGCTAGGAGCAGCGTCAATTAGGGGTAATTGAGGTAATAGTGCATCAGACTCAGGTGACTGAATTTCTAATCAGTGATTTCTCCTGCTGCTACTTCCCCAATCAAAGCACTCCCCACACTAGGTGAGCCTGGTCTCTTATCTGTCCCCCAGCACACACACACACACACACACACACACACAGCACACACACACAAGACTGTGGGTCTTGGTACCTTGGTACCAAGTAAGAGTTTGATGTATGAACTGGTGATCAGAGAACAAAGATAAAAAGAGGAATAGCAACATTTTTGGGAAGGATCTGGGTGTTGCCTTGAAGGTTCTAAGGAGGTCTGGTGGCACAATGCATAAGGCATTTGACTGTGAACCGGAAGGTTTGCAGTTCAAATCCGCTAGCGCTCTGTGGGAAGATGATGCAATCTACTTCCGTAAAGATTTACAGCCTTGGAAACCCAATGGGGGTTGCTATGAGTCAGAATCAACTCAATGACAGTGGGTTTTGAAGGTTCTGACTTTGATGAGATTTTTTTGGCTGAGAGTCCATAGCCCTGTGGATCAAGTTAACCCGCTAAGCGTTACTGCTAGCACCTCTGACCTCTTAGTCCCGAAGACTCAGGTCTACTGAGCTGCCAGGTATATGCAGAAACAGATACACACACCCATACAAAGTGACTCCATGCCTTCTTCAAGCCTGACAGGGTAGGGGCGAAAGGCAGAGCCAACACCAGAGGCAATCACAGAAGGAGAGACACTTGAGTCCTCTCTCAAGCTCTGACCCTCTCTCCTCCAACCACCTTTCTTTGTATGTCTCAGGGAAGTGCTTTGAAATGTCCGCCCTAAGAGGATTTCAATGCACTACCCAGATGACCTGGGAGGTGGGAAGGTCCCACTGTCAGTAAGCAGGCAATGCAAAGTTCGTACTCATTATCCCATTTCCTTGGTTGTCTCCAGGAGAATTTCTTCACTTTTCTATAAGAAGCTTCCTCCAAGAAAAGGAGGGAGAAGCTCCTCTCTTCCAGCGCACACCCATACCACTCTACAGGCAGACAGTAGCTCTTCCCAGACCACTCAGCCAGTGAGTGCCACGCCAAATAAGAGGACCATGCCAGGGGAGTTGGGAAGGGAGCAGCTCATCGCCCATCTGAGGGATTTGTGTCAGACTTAAGGAAAGACTTCCTGCATGGGTGGACCCTGGCCCCAGGATTCTATATCCTTAAGGGAGAAGGCAGGATGCTCTTGCAGAAATGGTGCCGGGTGTGTATGCTGTCATGAGGTATAATGCACACGCCACTGGTACAGCTGTTCTGCTCCTCAGGACTCCGTTCCACAGAAGCACGCTCACAAGTATGCAAAGGTACCAGCACAAGCATCCGTGCCCTGGTGTTGTCTGTGATGATGACAAATCCGAGATTGCCTAGATGCCATCTGATAGGAGAGGTTAAACAAGTTAGAGTATATCAACACAGTGCTGCTCTGCAGCCCTTAAAAATGAGATCACTCTGTGTATACAGATGAGGGAGGATGGAAAAACAAGTGGAAGAACTACGTGTATAGTAAAGTCCAATTTTTTTTAATGTTTAAAACAAGTCTAGAAGGAAGCACACCAACTATTACTAACCGTTACCTCTGATTGGGGGCAGGGGTGTATGGAAGATCCTATATTCTATCAGTTTGTAGAGTTCGTTGTTGTTAGTTGCTGTCAAGTTGTTTCTGATTCATTGCAACCCCACTGTGTGGAGTAGAACTGCCCCACAGGGTTTGCAAGGCTGTGACCTTCCGGAAGCAGATTGCCAGGTCTGTCATCTGAAGCACCTCTGCGTGCGTTCCAACAGCCAACTTTTCAGCTAGTTGAGCTTAACTGTTTGTCCCACCCACCCTATAGACTTCTATATCGTTTGACTTTTATGAGCATGTAGCATTTTTGTAATTGCCTAAATGAAACTTTTTTTTTTTTTTTTTTAAGTGAACATAACTTAGGTGGTAGAGGAAAGGGGACAAGGCAGGCAAGTCTTGTCTGGTCTTTAAGGCAATAGAAAGGACATGATGACTTCTGGGGGTATCTTTCTCAGCCCAAGGAGAAGACTGCCCTACTCCCACCCTCCATTTCTACCTTGAGCCCAAACCCACCAGTCTCAGCTCGATTGAGTATGTCCTGAGCACCTGCTCCAGGTCAGGCAAAGGTTTAGAGAAGGAAGAGGTGGTCCTTGCCCACAAGGGGCTCCAGTTGCAGCAGGCACATCCTCCATGATCCTTATGCAACACAGTGGATCTAAAGACAGGTGCTCCCCTGCACCGGGGCCAGGGGGAGACAGGCAGGCTCAGGGGAGTGGGGTGGGGGGAGCGAATGTTTCATAGAGTATTGGGAATCTGCAGTAAAGCAGGTCTGGAAAGAACCGCAACTGGAAAAGCCTCATTACTACAGCCTTAGCCCCAGGGACACAGTGTCCACACAGACACACACACACACACACACACACACAAACACACACATATAGCCTCAAACCCCTGCTTCTCACTTCTACTTCTCAGTCCTGCTAATGGGCCCACTCACATGCTGACACACTCATATCATACAATGTATGCTCAATCCTACCCTCAAAATTGCTGTCACTCCACAAACAATGCTGGGCTTGGTGGGTAGGGGCAGGGGGTCTGATGGGGGAGGAGGGGAGAAGGAGGAGGAAGAAGCCCTCTAATGGTGCAACTCCCTGCAGACCGGCCTCTCTCTCAGGGCTCCCCTCCCTCCATTCCCTTCCAAGGGCTGTGAGGCAAGTCCTCCTTCTCCTTCCCACTGCCCCAAGAGAAGGACTGAGCAGACCCCCAGGGACGGGGAGAGACCAAGAGACTCTGACACTGGGTGAGTGCCTTTAACTGCCCCCAAATGTTCCTGGGTTGCCTTTTTTTATTTTTTTCACTCTGAGGGAGATTTTCTCAGCACACCTGTGGATGGGAAGTCCTTCTGGAAGTCTGACTGATATCCAGCCCTTCTGAAAATGCTGGGAGGGGCCTTGCTCAAAGTCATGCCATAAAAGCACAGCAAAGGGTGGTCTGAAAACCCAGCCTCTTGGTAGCCCCCACCCTTGGGCTCTTTCCACCTACAGCCCCCTCTCCCTGGGACTTCCTCTCTCATTATCCTTGTTGGGGTATCAAGGGGCCAGAACAAGTCAGAGTATCTGCTGTCCACACAGAGTCAATGGAGGTGACCCTAGCTCCTCCTGTGTAACCTGGGGCAAGTCACTTGGCCTCTCTGTACCTGGTTTTCCCATGTGGAAACTGGGAGTCAGTAATACTAATTACTAAGATCAAATGAGACCATGTTTGTGAAAATATTTAGTATTAGTGGTTGTTTCACTTTTTCTAAATGAAGGTGGCCCCTTTTGGGAGGAGGTGAGGTACCAGCTAGGTTTGAGTGTTTGTGTGTGTGTGTGTGTGTGTGTGTGTGTGTGGTGAGGGGGGCAATTCTTCCAAGAGGGACCAACCACAGCTGTATAGCAGCACCCAGAGGCCTGAGTGGGAACTGCATGCCTTCCCTATCCTGGGTGGCTGCACGGAGAGAAGGCTGGAGGAACAGGATGGAAGCCCGGCTGCTCAGCCCCCCACTCCCCACCTGGAGCCCTCTGGTCCTCTGCAGAACCCTGGGGTTGGGACCAGGCAGACGGAGGAGATGAAGAGAAATGGAGACTGGGTCTTCTACCTGCAAGAGTTATCTTTCTGAAAGGGGTGTCTGGTGCCATAGTTGGGGACCCTGGGGCACAGCTGGGGATGGGGAAGAGGTGCCAGGAGAGAGCTAGATCTGGGCTGAAAGATGGCAGGGGAGAAGAGCTGAGGACCAAGAGCAGGGGTAGACATTGGTGCCTGGAGGAGGCAAGCTGAGGGCTGGAGACAGGATGGCTGTTTAAATGGAGAAATACAACCAAGATGCTGGGGAGGCCATTTTGGCCAGCGCTCTGCCTCCAAGCTCCTCCCAAATGGGATGCATTTTGGTGTTGTTCCCCCCACACCCTTGTGAAAATCTACCTGAAACAAAGAGTGTCCAGTTTCCTTCCTTGCCCTTTCCCCATGGCAAGCTAGGCTTCCCCAGGTCTGGCCCTTCTTGGGAAGTTCCTTCTGGAGCATGACCTCAGATGTCCCCCTCCCTCTGCCCAGGCTGGGGGGAGGGAAACCACTGCTTTAGTCATGCCAGATAATCACCTCTGGTCACTCGCTGTCTGGCCTCTTCCTCCAAGTAGCTCCAAGTATCTCCTAGACATTATCTCACCGTGCAAGCCTAGTGGGTGGGAAGCAGGGAAGGAGAGAGGTGGGGAGGCAGCATTTAAGAAGGGAGAAACTGAGGCTACAATGGGCCAACATGCCCTCTGCCCTGCTTCCCTAAGTGAGCTGGAAAGGTGACAATCTGTCATGATAACAAGAGAGATGAAGGGCAGATAGGTGAAATAATTTCCAGAGGACAACTGTAAAACTGGGGGTTTGAAAGGTCCTTTGGGGGAATCACTGATGTCCACTGAAAATTAACTATGTGCCAGGTGCTGTGTTAAGGACTTTACAACAATTATGTCATCCATCTTCCCCAATGAGGTAGACACTATAATTATTATCCTCATTTTACAGATGGGGAAACTGAGGCAGCCATTTGGCCAAAACCACTCACTAAGTGGAGATGCCCGGATCCAAGCCCAGGGACCCTGACCCTGGAGGCAGCATCCTGGAAAAGCCATGGAATGAGGCCCATTTAGAGGTAGAAGTCAGCTCCTCAAAGCAACTTTTAGTCTTCCACCAAGGCTTTCTCCCAATCATTGAAGAATCCAGGCCTCAGCAGACCACACTGTCAGCCTTTCTCTCCCCGACATTTTTAGGTGGCCTGAGCATCATCCTGGAAAAGAAAAACAAATCAGAAAAAGATCAACCGTATTATTTTCCCTCAACGCTTGGTGATCTAATTGTGCAGATATGGACTTCAGATCATGTTCCATCCCAACTCTTGAGTTGCCTCCTTCTTACCTCTCCTGTGCACCTCCTGTCTCACCCTCATCTGTTGTCAGAAGAATGGCCCTCCACAGCGTGAAGCAGGGATCCCCTAACCCTGCCCCACTTCAGGCCCTGATCCAGTGCATTTAATACCATGTACCCCTAAGACCTGAAAAGTTCCTCCTGGTGTCTGTGTAACCCAAGTCTATTCTGCAACAACATGGAAGAGGCTCTATAGGGGGTAGGAGGTGTGGCTGTGGTCCCAGTCTTCCAGTGGAGGTCAGAGGAACTGTCCACAGGTCTTCTTGGACACAGGATTCATGGGACCCTAAAGGTCAGATGGTCACAGGGCCCATCCCAGCCAGGATGGGAAGGCAGGTGCCCTAGTGCCCAGCCAGGCCTGGACCCACCCATCACAGTCACAGCTTCCTCCCTCATTAGAATAGCAAATGGGGAAGCAGCAAACTCTGCCTTATCTGATGGGAACCCCATTTGGCCCCCTCCTCCGGAAAAGCCTCATTACCACAGCCCCAGCCCCTGGCTCTGCAATACCTGTTTACTCTTTGTCATTAGAACAACACGACTCAGCAAGACTTCAAAGAGAGTCTCCTGGGGTGCATGTGCATGGGAGAGTGTAGGCTGACTGCAAACAGAGAGGGATGAGGGATGGGGAGCAGTGCCAGGGTGGGGGTGGGGGTGGGGCCCTGGGTCCTTCTCTGAGTGAGCCAGCCAAGCGAGTGCCCTTTGTAGGCAAGAACAGAGCACTGAGGCAGTGGTGTCTCTGCCTTTTGGGAACCCCCAGTTTACAGGGGAGACACAATTCTGCTGCGACGGAGCTCCTAGTCGATGGAGGAGGCAGTTTCTCTCTCTCTCTCTCCCCCCGATACCCCCCCCCCCCCCACACACACACCAAGACATGTAGGCATGACTGTGGAGACAGAGGAGCAGACTGACTCTCATGCAGACCTGGCCTAGCGTTCAGGCTGTGGGTTGGGGAAGGCAGCCCAGCTGTCTCTTCTCTTAGACTCTGATCCTTGATCTCTCAAATTTGAATCCACAACAGAGCCTAAGGATCCCCTGGATTGTTGATCACCGAGATTCTAGCCTATTCTTCAAGCTGCCCACACATTTGGAATGCTCCATCAGCTCCTCTGCCCACATTGAATCTGGTGAGAAGTCTTCCCTTGAGTCTTTCTGCTGCAATTCCAGCATTCCATCAGGAAACCCTGCCTCTGGGGAAAAGTAGGACTGGAAGAATGGGTTAGGAGGCCTTCTCCTCAACTCCACCTGCATGAGAATGCTGTCCTCCTGTGGGTCTGACCTGGCAGGGTAAGATGGTGTGCAGGCAGGCACCTTCACTGCCTCTACCACCCATTCTCTCTTGTAAGGAGCATTGTGGCTGTACTTCTTCCAGGATACGTTTGTTCGTTCTTCTGGCAGTCCATGGTATTTTCAGGATTCTTCGCCACCCCACATACTGTGCTCCCAGGAGCCTCCAAAGAAACACCATCACACCCTTCACACCTCCAAGTGTTTCTCTCTCCCACCTGCCTCTCCATTCCCACTTTCATTAATGAAAGTGGTTAACCTCAAATGACAGGCAAATTAAAGTCCTGAAGCTAATCAAATAGGAGGCACCCAGAGGTGAGCTGAAGGCCACATACCCAGGCCCTATTCCCAGCCCCTGGGCTCTCCCCTCCTAGCTTCCTTGTCTCTAAATTCAGAAAAGGCAGAAGATTGAAATGAGGGGCTTGGAGCAGAGCATAGAGTTTCCATGACTCTATGGAAAAGACTCTGAGGAAAAGTTTCCAGCACAGAGGTTCCACTTACATCAGTGCTTCATTGGGAACAGGTCCTTCCTGTGAAACAGGGTCCTTTTTAGCAGCAAACATGGGTCCCTGACATCCCACAGCAGGAAGCTCTAGCAAAGCCATGGTGATGGTGAGGCCAGTAAAGACTTAGGCTTCCATGATAGCTATAGGAAAGAGTGTCCAGAATAAGAGTATTGTTGTTAGGTGCTGTTGAGTCCATTCCAACTCATAGTGAACCTATGTACAACAGAACAAAACACTGCCCGTGCCTATGCGATCCCCACAATCCCTGCTATGATTAAGCCCATTGCTGCAGCCAATGTAGCAACCCATCTCATTGAGCATCTTCCCCTTTTTCGCTGACCCTCCACTTTACCAAGCATGATGTCCTTCTCCAGGGACTAGTCCCTCTGAGCACATGTCCAAAGTAGGTGAGATGAAGTCTAGCCATTCTCACTTCTAAGGAGCATTCTGGCTATATTTCTTTCAGGATAGATTTGTTCGTTCTGGCAGTCCATGGTATTTTCAGTATTCTTTGCCAATACCACAATTCAAAAGCATCAATTCTTCTTTGTTCTTTATTCACTGTCCAGTTTTCACATGCATATGAGGAGATTGAAAATACCATTGAGACTTAGTTTTCAAGGTGACATCTTTGTTCTTCAACACTTTAAAGAGGTCTTTTGCAGCAGATATGCCAAGTGCAATACAACATCTGATTTCTTAACTGCTGCTTCCATGAGTGTTGATTGTGGATCCAAGTAAAATGAAATCTTTGACAACTTCCATCTTTTCTCCAGTGGTCATGATATTACTTTTTGGTTGTGAGGATTTTTGTTTTCTTTATGCTGAAGTGTGAAGTGTAATCCATACTAACTGTATTCTTGATCTGCATCAGTGTTTCAAGTCCTCTTCACTTTCAGCAAGCAAGGTTGTGTCATCTGCATATCATAGATTGTTAATGAGTCTTCCTCCAATCCTGATGCCACGTTCTTCTTCATATAGTCCAGCTTCTCAGATTATTTGCTCAGCATACAGATTGAATAAGTAAGGTGAAAGGATACAACCCTGACACACGCCCCTTCGGATTTTAAACCATGCAGTATTCTCTTGTTCCGTTCCAATGACAGCCTCTTGGTCTATGTACAGATTCCTAATGAGCACAATTAAGTGTTCTGGAATTCCCATTCTTTGCAATGCTTTCCATAATTTGTTATGATCCACACAGTTGAATGTTTTTGCATAGTCAATAAAACACAAGTAAACATCTCTTTGATATTCTTTGGTTTCAGCTAAGATCCTTCTGACATCGTTGCTGTTGTTGTTGTGTGCTATCAAGTTGGACCCGACTCATAACGACCCCTCCTTGGGTTTCCAAGGCAGTATCACTACCGAAGTAGATTGCCTAACCTTCCTTCCAAGGAGTGGCTGGTGGGTTTGAACCGCCAGCCTTCTGGTTAGCAGTCAAATGCCTTAGGCACTATGCTACCAGAGCTCCTCTTCTGATATCAGCAATGATATTCCTCTTCTGAATTCAGCTTACATTTCTGGAAATGCCCTGTCAATATACTGCTGCAGCCATTTTTTAATTATCTTCAACAAAATTTTACTAGCATGCAATATCTCAAAAAAAAAAAAAAAAAAAAAACTAACCAAATTCACTGCCATCCAGTTGATTCCAACTCATAGTGACCTTCTTGGGTTTCCAAGGCCGTATCTACGGAAGTAGATTGCCCAGTCTTCCTTCCATGGAGTGGCTGGTGAGTTTGAACTGCCAGCCTTTGATTAGCAGTCTTTTGGTTAGCAGTTAGTAGTGCCTTAGGCACTACGCTACCAGAACTCCTTTGCATTATTAATGATACTGTTCAATAATTTTCACATTCTGTTAGATCACTTTTCTTTGGAATGGGCACAAATATGGATCTCTTCTAGTCAACTGGCCAGGTAATTATCTTCCAAATTTCCTGGCATAGATAAGTAAGTGCCTCCAGAGCTGCATCTGTCTGTTGAAACATCTCAATAGGTATTCTGTCAATTCCTGGAGCCTTGTTTTTCACCAATTCCTTCAGTGTTGTTTGGACTGCTACCTACAATACCATTGGTTCTTGATCATATGCTGCCTCCTGAAATGACTGAATGTCCACCAGTTCTTTTTGGTGCAGTGACTCTGTGTATTCCATCTTCTTTTGATGCTGCCTGCATCATTCAATATTTGCCTATAAAACCCTTCAGTATTGCAATTCGAAGCTTGAATTTTTTCTTCAGTTCTTTCAGTTTGAGAAATGCTGAGCGTGTTCTTCCCTTTTGGTTTTCTAATTCCAGGTCTTTGTACATTTCATTATAATACTTCATTTTGTCTTCTTGAGCCACCCTTTGAAATACTCTATTCAGCTCTTTTATTTCAACATTTCTTTTTCTCACTTTAGCTCCTCTCCATTCAAGAGCAAGTTTCAGAGTCTCTTCTGACATCCATATTGGTCTTTTTTTTCTTCCCTGTCTTTTTAATGAACTTTATGCTTTCTTCACGCATGATGTTCTTGACCACAACTTGTCTGGTCTTCAGTTATTGGTGTTCAATGCATCAAGTCTATTCTTCAGATGATCTCAAAATTCAGGTGTGAGCCATTTTCCTAAGATAAATTTCTCTCTCTCTCTCTCTTATATATATAAGCTTTACTGGTTTTGCTTCTCTGGAGAACCCAGCCTAACACATTTGGTACCAAGAGTGGTTCTAGAGAGACAAAATCATAAGGATGGGCTTCCTAAATTGGTTCTCACTGAATTGTGGCTGGACCACAATTCTGTGTGGTTTAAGCATTTGTGATATGGGTTATTTCCATGATGAGATGGATGTATGTTTTGAGCAGCCAATCCATTGAAAGGGTGTTTCCCTAGGGGTGTGGCCTGCTTCCAATATATTTAAGGACATCCTGGGAAAATGAGACACTCTTCTGTGGATTGGGATCCTGTTGTGCTGCCTACAACTGTCCATGAGCAAACAGCCCACCATTCGTCCTGGTGATCTTGGATTCATCATTCGTTGGAGTCCACAGCTGTCATACTGCCCACCAACCTTGAGCTCCTCAGCTCCTGCAGCTCCGTGAGTCGGGAAAAGCCTCCAGCTTGACGTTTGATCTAAGACCTTGGGACTTGCCAGCTGCTATAAGCGTGTGAGCCATTTTCCTAAGATAAATTTCTCTCTCTCTCTCTCTCTATATATATATATATGTTATAAGATTTACTTGTTTTGCTTCTCTAGAAGGCATATTTTGGCTCTTGTGGGCTTGTTTTCATTTGCTTCAGGTTCAACTTGAACTTGCATATGAGAAATTGATGGTCTGTTGTACAGTCAACTGGCTTTGTTTTGACTGATGATATTGAGCTTCTCCATCACCTCTTTCCACAGATATAATAGATTTGATTCTGTGTATTCCATCTGATGAGGTCCACGTGTATAATCATCGTTTATTTTGTTGAAAAAAAGTTATTTGCAATGAAGAAGTCATTGGTCTTGCAAAATTCTATCATGTGATCTCTGCCGTCATTTCTTTCACCAAGGCTATATTTTCCAACTACTGATGCTTCTTTTTTGGTTCCAACTTTCTCATTCCAATCACCAGCAATAATCAATACATCTTGATTGCAGGCTTGGTGAATTTCAGACTGCAGTAGCTGGTAGAAACCTTCAATTTCTTTATCTTTTGCTTTGGTGGTTGATGTGTAAATAGTCATATTAATTGGTCTTCCTTGTAGGCATATGGACATTATCCTGTCACTGACAGCACTGTACTTCAGGATAGATCTTGATATGTTCTTTTTGATGATGAATGTGATACCATTCCTCTTCAATTTGTCTTTCCAGCATAATAGTAGACCATATAATTGTCTGATTCAAAATGGCCAATACCAGTCCATTTCAGCTCACTAATGCCTAGGATATTGATCTTTATGTGTTCCATTTCATTTTTGACAGATTCCAATTTTCCTAGATTCAATTTGTACATTCCATGTTCCAATTATTAATGGATGTTTGCAGCTGTTGTTTTCCATGTTGAGTTGTGTTCCATCAGCAAATGAAGGTCCTGAAAGCTTTACTCCATCCACCTCATTAAGGTTAACTCTACTTTGACGAGGCAGCTCTTCCCCAGTTGTATTTTGAGTGCCTTCTAACCTGAGGGGCTCATCTTCCGGCACTATATCAGACAACGTTTCATGGCTCTTTGTAAAGTTTTCCAGTCATATATCAGACAGTGCTTCACTGCTATTCGTAAGGTTTTCAGTGGCCATTTTTTTTCAGAAGTGGATGGGTTCATCCTTCTTCCCAGTCTGTCTTAGTCTGGAAGCTCCACTGAAACCTGCCGACATGGGTGACCCTGCTAGTACCTGAAACACTGGTAGTATAGCCTCCAGTCTCAAAGCAACAACAAGCCACCACAGTACAACAAACTGACAGATGAGTGGTGGAGAAAAAGATTAGGATGTGATTAAACCACTTAAGCATATATCTTTGCATACAGACAGGGATGGAAGATCAGTCATAGATAGTCTCCCATTGGTGGCATGAAAGATACTTTTAGATATATAATAATTAATAGTTCTCTATTTTAATGTGTGAGAATATAATTGGAGCACCAAGCCACGATTTCACAGATGTTATTGCTTAGAATTGTTAATTTACTTGTTTTATTCAACAAACACTTATATAGCACTTTCTATGTGCCACACACCCTTCTGTTGTTAGGTGCTGCTGAGTTGCTCCCGACTCACAGCAACCTGATATACAACAGAACGAAACACTACCCTGAACCGTCCTTCCAACACTTGCTATGCTTCAGCCCATCACTGCAGTCACTGTGTCAATCTATCTTGTTGAGGGTCTTCCTGTTTTTCACTGATCTTCCACTATACCCAGCATGATATCCTTCTCCAGGGACTGGTGGTCCCTTCTAACAACATGATCAAAGTAGGTAAGATGAAGTCTGGCCATTCTCACTTCTAAAGAACATTCTGACTGTACTTCCTCAGAGACAGGTTTGTTCATTCTTCTAGAGGTCCATATTACCTTCAGTATTCTTCACCAACACCACAATTCAAAACCATCAATTCTTCTGCAGTCTTCCTTACTCACATGGTATGGACTTACATGGTATCTTCCTTCCTTACATGCTATGGACATTCTCACAAGCATATGAAGTTATTGAAAATACCATGGTTTGGGCCAGGGGCACCTTAGTTTTTAAAGTAGCATCTTTGTTCTTAAACACTTAAAAAAAAAAAAAAGATCCTTTGCAGCAGATTTGCCCAATGCAATAGTCGTTTGATTTCTTTCTTTCTTTCTTTTTTGTGAATCCAACTCATAATGACCTATAGGACAGAGCAGAACTGCCTGAGTTTCTTTCTTTCTTTTTTTATTGTGATTTGGGTGAAAATTTACAGAGCAAATTCACTTTTCATACAGCAGTTCACATATACTTTGTCTCATGACATTGACTACAATTTATCACACTGCAACAGCTCCCCTCCCACTTCATCCCAATAGTTACCTCTTCCCTGTGTCCATCCCTCCATGCACTCCTACCCCGAGCTGTCTCCCTGTGCATAAACAGCCCTTCTTTCTCCCATGATTGTTCTCTCCAAGGAGTGTATCTACCTCAGGTAAATGTTCAACTCATATGCCTGTCTTTTGTTTGGCTGGAAGCCACAGATGTGGGTTTAATTCCACACCTGAAGGTAAGCTAGCAGCCATAGTCTCAGTGATTCCACCAGGTTCTATCAGACCAGCAAACCTGGTCCCACACACACACACCCCTTTTTTTTCCAAATGATTTTGAGTTTTGCTGCACATTGTTCTCCTTCTCTATCCAGGATCTCCTACATAGATCCCCCAGTTGATTGTGGCAGCTGGGCACCATCTAGTTCTTTTGGTCTCATAGTTGTATAGGCTGCAGATCACATGGTGTATCATTTGCTAGGACTAATTGTTTCCATGAATCTTTGGTTTTCTTCATTCCTCTTTGCTCTGGAGGAGGAGGGACCCATCATTGTATCTGGATGGCTGCTTGCAAGCTTTTAAGATCCCAGTTACTACTTGTCAAAGTAGGAGGTGGAACAATGTTTTGTGTAGTATGTTATGCCAATTGAGCTTG
>NW_006921672.1:4355054-4365925 GCF_000298275.1 Orycteropus afer afer
TCTGGAATTCCAATGACACTTAGGTTATTCCTTTTGATGGTATCCCACATGAACCTTAGGCTTTCTTCGTTTTGATCTTTTTTCTGATTGATCCCTTTCAAAAGAAGTATTCAGGTATTTGTCTTCAATCTCATTAATTCTGTCTTCCATTGCATCAATTCTACTCCTTTGCCCTGTCAATGTATTATCTATTTCTGACAATTTAGTATTAATCTCCTGGATTTCTATCTGTAGATATGGAATCATTTCTAATTTTTCATTTATTTTGTCATTTTATTCTTGTATTTTCTTCCAAAATTCTTCTAGGGTTTTGTCTGTATTTTCCTTGGCCTATCTCTCAATCCTTTGAAGACACCTAAATATAATTCTTTTGAATTCCTTGTCAGAGCATACCAATGCTGCTTCTTCATCAGGGATGTGTTCTGGGTCTGTATCCTGCTCCCTTGTTTTTACCTCTTTATCTTGCTTCTTTGTATGGACTGTGATGGTCTGTTGTCTCCAAGATATCGTGGCATTGTTGTACTTAGATCTCTGTTAACTCTTTGTGAAGAACAGGCAAGGGTGAGTCAGGCTATTCTTGGTGGTTGTTTATTGTTGGCCTATTGGTGCATAAGGAAGTGGTGGCTCTCACTCAGTAAGCAAAGCCACAGGAGGTGTGAGTGTAGTTGTGTCGTATGGGGACTGTTTCTGTCTTCCACTCAGTTAGACAAAAATAACAATTGAATAACCATCAAAAAAGTAAAAGCACATGGACAAAAAAATATACCATGTAATCACATGGGAACAGTAACCAAAAAAAAGAAATAAGGGAAAAAGAAAAAAAAAAAAAAAAACCTCTACAATATCTGGTTAGAGGGCAATAAGAGAAAAAAGACAGAGAAGGAGAATAATGAAGAAAAAAATGGGAAAAACGCAAAAAGAAAAAAAGAACAGGATTAACCATGAGAAAGAAAAAAAAAATTGCAACCAGGAACAGGGAAAAGAAAAAAGCTGAAAACTAGAACCTGGGAAGAAAAGAGTAAAGAGTAATAGTAAAAAGGACAAAAGTAATAATAATAGTCGTAGTTTTAAAACAGACAAAACAAACTAAAAAACAGAAAAAAGAAAAAAATATCGGGGCAGGGCGGGGCAGGGCACCCAAGCTCTATCAGAGCACACAAACTGTGATGGAGTTCCTGTGGGCCCCAGAAACTGGGTGGGAGTGAGGGATGGCAGCACCTTTGTTCACCAAGAGGGTGTGGGGTATAAGAGTAACAAGGGGAATGTCACACCTTTCCAGTTGTCTGGGTCTGGAATATCCTTGGGGTTCCCAGCAAGTGGAGCCTGTTCTTAAGTCCCTGGAATCTGAAAGAATGCTGTTGCTTTAAATATCCAAAATTGTCAAGCTGCTTGTAAACAGTCAAAATGGCTGCACCCTCCAGACAGACAAAAGTCCACAGCTCAGCCCTCCTTCCTCTCCACTGCTTCTCCTTTTATTCACCAGCCACCAGAGCAGTCCTCCATGCAGTCCCTAGCTAGCAGGGCTGATTTTTAGGTTAATTCTTAGGTTCTACCACCACTCGGCAATATCTGGGCTGTCTGTGCTGTCAGGATCGCTGCCAGACTGCAGCTCCATATGTCTCCTTTTTTTTGGTGTTTTCATGCAAAGTCTTCTGCTAGTTGGAGTTTAGTCCACTTCTATATCCTCCCCTTGAAGGCTCAGGAGTCCAGGATTATCTTCTGTATCTGTGTTAATTGATTCCCTTTTCTTTGTTGAAGATGGTCTATGTAGTCTTTCTGCCTATTCCACCTTCTTACCAGAACCTGTCATCTGATTTCTTGACTGCTGCTTCCATGGACTATGGTTGTGAATCCAAGTAAAATAAAATCTTTGACAGCTTCAATCTTTTCCATTTATGAAGATGTTGCTTATTGGTCCAGTTGCAAGGGTTTTTGTTTTATTTATGTTTTTCTTTACATTGAAGTGTAATCCATAATGCAGGCTGTAGTCTTAGATTTTCATCAGTGCTTCAAGTCTTCTTCATTTTCAGCAAGCAAGGTTATGTCATCTGCGTGTCACAGGTTGCTAATGAGTCTTCCTCCAATCTTGATGACACAATCTTCATATAATCCACTTCTCTGATTATTTGCTCAGCATATAGATTGAATGAGTAAGGTGAAAGGATATAAACTTGACACACCATCTCTCCTGATTTCAAACCATACAGTATCCCTGTTCTGTTCAAATGACTGCTTCTTGGTCTAAAATATTAAAATATTAACTCATAATATTAATATTAACTCACTTAATCCTCAAAATAACCCCATAAAGTAAATACTATTATTATCCCCATTTCACAGATAAGGAAACAGAAGCAGAGAAGTCAAGGGACTTGTCACAGTCACACAGCTAGTAAGTGACAGAGCTGTTAAAAAAGTGGTTTGATATCAAATGAGGTGATTTTAAAAGTTCTATATTGGTGGCCTTCCCACTGCTGAAGAATGGGAAGCACTGAATTACAGGGACATAACTAGAATTTTATGTCCAATTATTTCTTTGTGTAACTGTTTGTGAAGATTAATTTAAAAATAACAGAATATTGTCATTCCCATCTCCATCCGGATTCTAGCAGTCTGCCTATTTCCATTGCTTTCACTGCCTGGTCTCAGCTGATGAGTATGAACAAACCACTCAAAATCACCGGGTCTCTAGCCAGAACTCCCCCTTTCATTTCCTTTAACCTTCTGCTCCCATCACCAACTCCATCCCTAGGCCTGTCCCCACCTTCACCCTCCCAGCTGAAGGAGCTGAACCTGGCATTAGGTCACCAGCAAAGTCCTAAATTTGCATCCTTATCTCTGCTTGTAAATTCAAGCGATGAATGAGTGCCTCCTATGTGGCAGGCAATTGACTTGGTGCTAGAAAAAGAATTAAAGGGAAGGAAGGAGAGAGGAAGAGAGAGAAGGATCAGGTCACTCCTCTGTTAATTAATTCTGATGGGGAGACAGCCTCCCTTCTTCTATAGCTGTGATTCTGTCCTGCTCCCTCTCACCCATTATCAGAAATGGCACGCACCTCTCAGGTCTTGAGACATCTCCCAGCCCAGGTTACCCAATAATCAGCCCTTTGACCTGTGTCTGTGTGTGCTGTCTGTGCCCCCTGGATCCATCCCTGGACCCAGCTGGGGAAGAGTGGGGCATGCTCCTGGGAGGTGAAGGGGACATACTAGAGAGGTATGGAGCTTTGGGGAATATGCCCATCTCTTTAGGAGTGAGCAAGGATTAGGGACGTGGCGCAGGAGCCGCTCCAGACCCTTTCATCTCCCCACCTGGGTGGCGGTGTGCTGTCTCCACCAACCTGTCTGCCGTGCCTCCTCTGCCTGCAGGCTTGCCCTCCACCAGCCCCGCCCCCAAGTGGGTTTCAATTCTCTCCCACCCCACCCATATCATTCCATTCCTTCACTTGTATCCTGCCTCCCCTCTCTGTGGCCTATACCTCCTCTCCTTCCCAACCCAGCTGCTTCAAGCCCTCCTGGAAGCCAGCCCCAACTGCTTCTCACCTGGCACCCACAGATCTTCTTTCACCCTCATAGCCCGAACAAGACAGCAGTCCTCTTCATGTCTAACTGAAGTCTTTCTTGCTGCACATTGAGCCACATCCAGTATTAGGAAGGCACAGAAAGTATAGGTAACTCACTATTTCAGATCACTATATACCTTTCTGTCTTAACCTCCTCTCATCTTAATCAAACACGCATGCCTCTTGCCCACCAGGCATCTATCAGCCACCAGCCATAGAAAGAGATGGGCAGGGGCTTCTGGTAGCTTTCAGGGAACATGAGGATCCCTGCCCAGGCAGGTCACAGGTCCACTTCCTTCTTCAAGGCAGCATCACTCATTCCTCAAAAAAAAGGATGGTGGGCAGAAGTGTGAGAAGGGAAGAAGGAAGCTTCATTTAGGAGCCACCAGTGTTAATGCAAACACAAACAGCAATTAATGTGGTCACGCACTGCTCTCTGCTCCATATGCCTATTAACTCACTTAACACTCACAGCAAGATAAGAGCAAGGCACTATTGCCATTCCCTTCTTACAGATTAGAAAACAGAGGCACAGAGAGGTTAAGTAAAGTCCACAGTCACACAGCTAGTTGTTTGGGGCAGGATTTGGATGCAAGCAGTCTGGCTCACAGTTCTCACTGAGTAACCTTCCTGCTTCAAAACCCCTTAGCTAAGGTCCCTATGAGTCTGGTCCGACTCGACGGCACATGACAACAACAAAAGGTCCCTGGTGGTACAAACGGTTCATGCTTAGCTGGTGATCAAAAGATTGGCTGTTCAATCCCACCCAGCAGCACCACAGAAGAAACAGACCTGGCGGTTCATGCTTAGCTGGTGATCAAAAGATTGGCTGTTCAACCCCACCCAGCAGCACCACGGAAGAAACAGACCTGGCGACCTGCTTTTGTAAAGATGACAGCCAAGAAAACCCTATCATGGAGCAGTTTTTCTCCATAACACATGGGATCTCCTAAGTCACAGACCAACAACAAAAAGCCCTTACCTACAAGATTCAGAGAGGATTTGGAGCCCTTTCCCAAGTTCTGAGCTCCCTCTGCAATGTTCCCTCTGGCTTCGTCTTCCTAGGAGTCTAAGAGAATGAAGAGCTCCCTAGCTGTGTGACCTTGGGGGAGTCACTCCACCTCCCAGGCCTCAGCTCCTTATCCCTCAAATGGGGATAATACCTATCTTCCAGAGTCAATAAGATCACCTGAGTAATCCTGACAAGGGGCAGGGTGGGGGGTGTCTCAGAGTTGCTAGGCAACTCAAAATGGGATCAAGTGTGGGAAAGTGTAAAGTATAAAGTGCTCACAAACTCAGGCAGTTCTTATCTGAGATGTCTTTGAGCCAACCAAGGTGCTGAGTAATTCTTACACAAGATGGTGTTGAGTGTGAGATTCAGTTTGCAACAGTAGACAAAGGATCCCATCTTAGCCCTCTAGAACCTTGCTCTTCTACCAAGCAGGAATGGAGGGAGCTGGCTTCTACCATCAGGACTAATTCTGTTGTTATTAGCTGCCATGGAGTGGGCCCCAATTCACAGGAACCCCACGCACAACAGGGCAGAACGCTGCCCAATCTCCATGATTGGTTGTGCTCTGTCGGGTTTTCATTGGCTGATTTTTGGAGTAGATCACCAGGCCTTTCTTCTTAGTCCATCATAGTCTAGAAGCTCCTCTGAAACCTGTTCAGCATGATAACTGGCTTCCTGTGACAGACAGATGAGTGATGGCTGTGTATGAGGTACACTGGCTGGGAACTGGGTTTCTCACATGGAAGGCGAGAATTCTACCACTGAACCACCATTGGCCCCAGTGAGTGTGATGGAGAATAAGTGGACCTAATTCTAGGTCCACTTATTCTCCATCACACTCACCACTTCCCTGTTTGATGCTGGAACCCGTCACAGGACTTCCAGGATCTCCAGCTTTAGGACAAGGCCCAGGGCACAGAGAGGCACAGCTAGTCCACGATGTGGAGTCAAGGAGGAAGTCAGTATGGTGAGAAGAGGGAGAGGTCTGAGATCTGCTTTCTGCCCACCCACTCATCACTGGGTCTTTTGGGGCCTGATTCTTTTTAAAGGCTGCAGCCCTGCAGGCCACCTGGGCCTGGGAAGGCCCCTGACACCGGCAAGGGCTCCAGTTCTCCTGATCTACCTCACAATACCCCCTAGTCCAGCATTTCATCTTGGAAACAGGGACGACCTGGCAGTTCATCCAACTATAATTCACAGCCCTCCCTGCCACCTGAGGAGGGGATGGTGTCCGGGAGACCAGTCTGTTGGCTGTGATTTCCAGGATTTGGGGAGGGAGAGAAAGGGGCCAAGGGGGAGGTGAATCAGATGTTGAGGAAGGTGGGGTGCCTCAGCTGGCCCACCTCTTCCCCTCCCTACTGCTCAGAACCCTGTTTCCTTCTCAGAAGCCACGTGATCTCACCCGTCTGATGAAGGGCCAGAGGCAGTCTCTTCACACGCCGTCAGTGCTGCTGAGGAGGGAATCTTCCGAAAATATTAATGGGAGAGTGAGGAAGAAAGGAAGAGAGAACTAAACACAGATATAGAGATGGGGAGAAAACTCTGGGAAGACACACATGCTTGCACATCAACACACTCATGCACACTCATGCACACACACTCACATCACTCACTCACTCTTGCTGTCATTCACATTTACTTATATTCATGTTTACATATATTTCTCACCTCCAGAGACCCAAGTCAATGCATACACAGTCACACACACTCAGGATTCATACACCGACACAATCACTCTCATTCATTCACATTCAGAATTAATCTCCCACAATCATGTGCACTCACACAACCATACCCGCATACACACTTACTGACAGTCACAAACCCTCACATGCACATGTGTTACATACTCACACACACATGCCTACATGCATAAGCACAGACACACACCCACAGTCATTCAAACTCATGTGTGCACATCCACACACACGTAATCATATTCATATACTCACATTCACAGACATTCACACACAAACACACACACACACACACACACCATCACACAGTCTTGGGCTGGAGGCCAAACCCACTTGGGCTCAGGTCTGACCAAGCTTAGAGGGGTTGCTCCTGATCCTTTGATCATGCCCAGGCATGCCCTCCCCAGGGGGCTGCCTAGAGATGCCCATTATGGGGTCCTTGCTCTAGAATATCAAGTCCCCAGGTCCCATTCATCCAATGGGCACCCACTTTTGCCACCTAGAACTGGTCAGGCCTACTCAGACCTGGGGGGCTTCCCTGGACTCCCATAGGGCTCAGCCTAGCCAACCTGCTCTCCCCGTCCAGGAGGGGCCCTGCAGGAGCACCTGGGGTGTAGCTCGTGCCTCAGTTGTCCTCTTCTGTAAAAAGGATGTGGCCATCTCCTTCCATGCACTTTTTTTGGATGTCATGAGGCTCCCATGTGACCAGAGAAGGGCACTGACAGCTGGAAAACTCTGTGTCCAACAAGGGTTAGTCATGACTTTCTTATTACCATCTCCTCCTCACAGGGTCCTCGGAAACTATAGCCTAGGGAGGCCAAGGATCAGTCCAGTGCCCTAGTGTCAAGGGAGGACTCACCTTGGTCCTCTCAGCCCTGGGGGTCTAGCCACAGCCAGGCCACTTACTGCTCAAGATCCTTATCTTCCAACACAAGTTTCCCCAAGAGGGTCTGAGTCCAAGGTACCAGGTGCCTGGGGAGTAAGAAAGGGGAGTGGGAGCCTCTGCTCCAGAAGAGTAGTCAAGACCCTACTCTTGATTGGGCAGGCACTACTAGAGAGGTCTGGGCCCTGGCAGGGAGGCAAGGCCTTACCTATGTCCAGTGCCCTGGGGAAGGGGAACTTGAGGGGCCTCTGATCTAATTCCCATCAGGCCATGGAGATACCTCTGGCTTGACCTCTTTTCTCCTGGGAAAAAAAATGGATATGGTACACCTCATATAGGACCGTGAAGGGGCCCATGAAAACTCAACCTGGGAAGGGCCTAGAGAAGGTCATGGGGTGCAGGACTAGGTACTGGGGCTGCCTCTGCCCTCAGGTCCTAGTAACCCAGAGGGCAGTAACCAGAAGGAGGCTGGCCCAGCCCTGAGCTAGCTCAGTAACTACCAGCATGGCTGCTTGGGGATGATGACAATCAGGCAATGGAAGCCCAAGTCCAGGCTCTGGGAGGGGAGGGCATAGTGAGGGCAGCCTTCAATGTGGGGAGGGAGCAGGTCACGTTAAAAAGAAAGGACAAGAAACTTCTGGTAAGATGGCAGAATAGGAAGACAAGCCACAGACCCTCTTTAACAAAGAAAAGAGAAACCAATTGACACAGATACAGAAGATAATCCTGGAGCCCTGAGCTTTGAAAGGAAGGATACAGACGTGGATTAAACAACAACTAGTAGAAGAACCTGAATGAAAACAGTGAGTAAGGAGACAAATGGAGCTGCAGACTGTCAACTGTCCTGATGGCACAGACAGCCTGAATATTTCCAAGTGGTGTTAGGATCTGAGAATTAAACTGAAAATCAGCCCTGCTCACCAAGGGCTGCATGGACTACTACATGGGTAGCTAATGACTGAAAAGGGATACAGCAAAGAAGAAGACAAACTGAGCTGTGGACTTTCGGCTATCCAGAGGGCGCAGCCATTTTGAATGTTTACAGGCGGTGGCCATTTTGGATATTTAAAGTGACAGTATTCTCATTCAGATTCCAGGGACCTAAGAATAGGCTCTGCTTGCCAAAGACAGCATAGACATATGGGAGGCTGATGACTAGAAAGGAGACAGGTGGTGAGTACATAAGTGCTGCCAACTAGCAAATAGAGGAGCACAGTAACCTGCTTACTCAGATGCATTCAAACAAAACAAAGAAAATTAAAATCTTGGGCAAATCACTTCCACACATAATCACCAATTAAATATAAACACAAAAACGTCACAATGTCTTGGAGACAACAGACCATCACAGTCCACATAAAGAAGCAAGATAAAGCAGGAGAAACAAGGGGCCAAGATACAGACCCAGAGCACATCCCTGAGGAATAAGCAGCATTCGAACTCCCTGAAAAGGAATGAAAAAGAATTATATTTAGATGCCTTCAATGGATTGAGAGACAGATCAAGGAAAACACTGACAAAATCTAGGAAAGCACAGAGAAAACCTTAGAACAATTTCAGAGGACAATACAAGAATAAAATGACTATAAATAATTGAAAAATTAGAAATGATACAAAATCTACAGATAGAAATCCAGAAGATTAATACTAAATTCTCAGAAATAGATAATATATTGAATGGACAAAGGAGTAGACCTGAATCAGTGGAAGACAGAATTAGTGAGATTGAAGACAAATACCTGAACACTTCTTTGGAAGGGAATCAATCAGAAAAAAGATCAAAACAAAATGAAGAAAGCCTAACGTTTGTGTGGGATACCATCAAAAAGAATAACCTACGTGCAATCAGAATTCCAGAACAGGAAGAGACAAATAAAAACACAGAGAAAATTGTCAAAGATTTGTTGGAAAAGAATTTTCCTGAGATGATGAAAGATGACAATATATCCATTCAAGAAGTTCAATGAACCCTAAACAGGATAAACCCCAGAAGAAAATCACCAAGACATATCATAATCAAACTCACCAAAACCAAAGACAATGAAAGAATCCTGACAGCATCATGGGAAAAACAAAAAGTTACTTAGAAAGGGCAACCAGTAACACTAAACTCTGGGAGTCAGGGCTGCCCTCCTGACTCCGCACTGCTCGGTCCTACGCTGGCATTTGAACCAGTTCCCACTTCCTGGCTCTCTTGCCTAGGTACATGATTGCAGACTCCTCTCCTGCACTGTACAGAGAGGTGCCTTGCATCCAGTAGACATGGCCTCAGCAGCCGCCACCATGGCCCATGAAGACTGGAATAATTGGTGCAACTGTCCTAGATGACCCAGAAACTTTAGAAGGAAGAACCTAAAAATATGTGGATACTCCATTTGGCAATCCATCTGATGCCTTAACTTTGGGGAAGATAAAAAATGTTGACTGTGTTCTTCTTGCAAGGCATGGAGGCAGCACACCATCATGCCTTCAAAAGTCAACTACCAAAAGAACATCTAGGCTCTGAAGGAAGAGGGTTGTACACATATCATAGTGACCACAGCTTGTGGCTCCTTGAGGGAGGAGATTCAGCCTGGGGATATCGTCATTGTCGATCAGTTCATTGACAGGACCACCATAAGGCCTCAGACTTTCTATGATGAGAGTTGTTTCTGTGCCAGAGGAGTGTGCCATATTCCAATGACTGAGCCATTCAGCCCCAAGACGAGCAAGGTCCTCATATAGACTGCTAAGAAGCTAGGACTCCGATGTCACTCCAAGGAGACATGGTCACAATCAAGGCACCTTGGTTTAGCTCCAGAGCAGAAAGCTTCATGTTCTGCACCTGGGGAGCAGATGTTATCAATATGACTACTGTTCCAGAGGTGGTTCTTGCTAAGTAGGCTGGGATTTGCTCTGCAAGTATTGCCATGGCAACAAATTACGATTGCTGGAAGGAGCATGAAGAAGCAGTTTCAGTAGATAGGGTCATGAAGACTCTGAAAGAAAATGCCAATAAAGCCAAAAGTTTACTCCTTACTACCATACCTCTGAGAGGGTCCATGGAACAGTCTGAAACTCTCCATAACCTGACGAATATGGCCCAGTTTTCAGTTTCATTACCAAGACATTAAAATAGCATGGCTTCCAAAGAGAAAAGAGGACTTTCTCATTCCAATCACTTTGGGAATTCCTGCTGAATTTGAAAGGACGTAGAAGACATACACAGCTTCCAAGGCCTTGCCTGCTTAGAAAGAATATGAGAAGAAAGATAAGAAATGGCACTTATTAGCGATTCCTCCTATGAGACTTGAGCTGGTTCAAAAAATAAGAAAAGCAAATGACCAGTAAGCATACAGAAAAATCTTACACTTTAAAAAAAAGACAAGATATCGATTCCCCTCCCTCTATTCAGTTTTTAACAATAAAGGGGAATGGGTAACATCCAGTTTCCCATGTTACCAAGGAATATAAAGAAGAAATCAGATTCTTGGGCTATTTATTTTTATTTTTAGTTTTTTTGTGTGATTTGGGTGAAAATTTACAGAGCAAATTCACTTTCTATACAGCAGTTCACATACACTTTGTCTCATGACATTGGCCACAATTTACCACGGTGCGACAGTTCCCCTCCCACTTCCTCCCAATAGTTACCTCTTCCCTGTGTCCATCCCTCCATGCACTCCTGCCCCCTGAGCTCTCTCCCTGTGTGTAAGCAGCCCTTCTTTCTCCCATGATTGT
>NW_006921672.1:4366428-4366952 GCF_000298275.1 Orycteropus afer afer
TTATAGGACCATTGTCTGCCAACCCTATACATGGTCTTGGGTACACTCCTGCAAAAAGGGCAAGGAGATCACAACTCCTGACCTCCTCTAACTGCACAAGAGGAAGACAGAGTCACTATCAGTAACCCAAGGTCTATTCCCGCATGGCCAGACATGCTGTCTCCCTCCAGCCCTTCCTCCCAAAGTACCCACCACCTTTCTCCTGGATTCAATAATTCACTGCAGTGGCCACACAGCACAGATTATGGGGTTTATTAGGGAAGCACCAGGCTACAATCCAAATTCAGGAAAAATGCTCACTCTCTCCCAGCCTGCTGTCTCTCACAGCCTCTCTCCCAGCAGTGCGTGTCCCTCAGTGTCTCTCTCAGCAATGTGTGTCTCTTGCATCTCTTTCCCAGCAGTGCATGTCTCTCAGGAGTATGTTCCTTCTCAGCAGTACATCCTTCTCACCCAGCAGTCAGAGAGAGCCTTCTGCCTCTAGGAGGCCTCCTTTTGAGCCTGGCAGAGTGGCCAAAACCAACCAA
>NW_006921672.1:4367757-4378386 GCF_000298275.1 Orycteropus afer afer
TCACTTCTTTAGGATATATACCTAGTAATGGAATTGCTGGGTCAAATGGTATTTCTAATTCCAACTTTTTAAGGAATTGCCATACTGTTTTCCACAGTGGTTGTACCATTTTAGTCTCTTGGGCTATTTATTAATGTGGCTGTAAGTTGGTAGTCTTTCTGGAGACCAGTTTGATAAACTATATCAAGACACTGGAAAAAATATTTATACTCTTTGAGCTAGGTACTTGTAAGAATTTTATGTTTTCAAAATTATCAGAATTTTGTATAAAGAAAAATGTTCAATATAATATTAGTTACAATAGCCAAACATCAGAACAATCTGAATATTCAACAATTAAAAGCATATTATGGGTTAGCTGTAATTAAATTTTGCAGCAGCCAACTGAAGATCACATTTTCACATGGTATTACATGTTCTAAGGAAATGGTTACTTTATTAATATGAAGTGCAGAAAGCATATGCAAGCATGTACAGTACTGACTTTGTTTTAAAATTCTATGTAACCATATGAAAAGACTAGAAAGAAATATATGTAATCTTTTATCCTATTTAGAAGATGGATACTGGGTAATTTTTATTTTCTTTATATTTTTCTGTATCTTCACATTTTTCTAAAATGAATGTAATCAAATAGTTAAGTTGTTTGTTTTAAAAATCAAAAATGGACTTGGGGAGATTCAGTTCTTTAAAACACACTGTGTCTGGTAATGATGTCAGATTTAAGACGATCATACCAAGAAGTCTTTAAGGAAGTGATGTCTTTATTTGATAGAAAAAGAGGATTGTTGATGGCCATGCAGAACGATACTTGGATTTGCATGACTTTCTGAAAAAGGCTGAGTGTTCAATACTGAGTTAGTCTAAAAGCTAAACTATTTAAGAGACTATATACACACATTATAATGTGTCAAATATTTTTTAAATTAATACTGGACTTTTTGTTTCTACTCCTTTTGTGTCTTGATGAATTAATTTACATGAGGTGATGATTTGAGGTTTTTAATAAAGAAAAAGGAAATGCAAGCTTAAAAAAAAAAAAGACTAAACTCTGATTTCTCAGCAGAAATCATGCAGGCAAGAAGGCAATGGGATGGTATATATAAAATCCTGAAAGAAAAAAATTTCCAACCAAGAAATATATACCTGGCAAAATTGTCTCTCAAATATATAGGTGAAATTAGGACATTTCCAGATAAGCAGAAATTAAAGGAATTTGTTAAAACCAGACCAACCTTACAAGAGATGCTAAAGGGAGTCCTTTGGACAGAGAACCAACAACAGTAAACAACAATCGACTATTAACATATATGATAACATAACCCAGAAACCAACGCAGTTATGGAAGTATCCAGAGCAAATAGGCCTACAAGATTGTAAACAGGGAACCAGAGACATCAATTGGCAAATGAGGACAACTACAAACCAAAAAGAGGGAAAATTACGTAGTTACAGAACTTCTAATGGTGAGAAAGTCAAGACAATTGCAAGATAGAACGGACTGTTCTCAGCTTGGGAAGAAAATTATAAATCACAGGGTAACCTCAAAGAAAAATGATAAACCTCCACATCAAAATAAAAAAGAGGACAAGCACAAATATTTAGCAAACACTAAAACAATAGCAATGAAGGAAGTGATTACATGATTTATAAACAAAAGGAGCTCAGCACAGAAAATTATATGGAACAAAGAAATCAGTAACACCATGAAAAAACACATAACAAAATGACAGCAACAAATTCATACTTGTGATAATTACACTGAATGTCAATGGATTAAATGCACCAGTTAAGAGATGGAGAGTTGCAGCCCAGATAAGAAAACATAACCCATCAATATGCTGTCTATAAGAGACACACCTTAGAGAGAAAGACACAAATAGACTCAGAATCAAAGGTTGGAAAAAGATATATCAAGCAAATGGCAACCATAAAAGAGCAGGAGTGGCAATATTAATGTCTGATCAAATTAACTTTAAGACAAAAACCACCATAAGAGACAAGGAAGGACATTATATAATGATTAAAGGATCGATTGAACAAGAGGATATAACCATAATAAATATCTCTATGCGCCCAATGAAAGAGCCGCAAAATACATAAATCAGACTTTAACAGAATTGAAAAGACAAACAGATAACTCCACAGGCATAGTCCAAACCAAATACCAAAAACTCACTGCCATCGAGTCAGATCTGACTCATAGCAACTCCTCTTGGGTTTCCGAGGCAGTATCACTATGGAAATAAATTGCCCAATCTTCCTTCCAAGGAGTGGCTGGTGGGTTTGAACTACCAGCCTTCTGGTTAGCAGTCAAATGCCTTAGGCACTATACCACCTGAGCTCCTACAGTCATAGTAGGAGACTTTAATACACTACTTTCAATCAAAGATAGAACAACTGGAAAGAAACTCAACAAAGACACAGAAGAACTAAGCAATATAATTCACCAACTTGACCTTATAGATAGATATCTATAGAGCACTTCACCCAACAACAGCACAATATACATTATTTTCCAGTACACATAGAACATTCTCCAAGATAGACCATATGTTAGGCCACAAAGCAAGCCTTAATAAATTTAAAAACATTGAAATACTACAAAGCATCTTCTCAGATTACAATACTATAAAATTAGAAATCAACAATAGGAAGATCAACAGAAAAAGAGCAAACACATGGAACCTGAGTAACACCCTTCTTGAAACTGACTGGGTAATAGAAGAAATAAAACATGAAATTGAAAAATTCCTTGACTCAAATGAGAATGAAAACACAACATACTAAAATCTTTGTGATACAGCAAAAGCAGTGATCAGAGGCCAATTTATAGCAATAAATGCACACATCAAAAAAGAAGAGCCAAAATCAACACCTTAACCCAACACCTCTAACAACTAGAAGAAGAGCAGAAAAAAAAAAGCCTACAGTCACCAGAAGCAAAGAAATAATAAAGATTCAAGCAGAAATAAATGAAACAGAAAATAGAAAGACAATAGAAAAAGTCAACAAGACTAGAAGTTGGTTCTTTGAAAAGATTAATAAACTTGACAAACCACTGGCAAATTTAACAAAGGAAAAGAGGGAGAGAAAACAAATGACATGAATAAGAAATGAATTGGGTGACGCCACAACAGAACGAACAGAAATTCAAGGATAATATCAGGATACTATGAAGAACTATACTCCAACAAATTTGAAAATCTAGAAGAAATGGATAGATTTCTAGAAACATACTACTTACCTAAACTAACAGAGGCTGAGGAGGGAAAATTTGAACAGACCCATAGCACAAGAAGAAATTGAACAGGTCATAAAAAAATTACCAACAACAATTATAAAAACCCTGGCCCACAGAGTTTCACTGGCAAATTCTACCAAATGTTCAGAGAAGAACTGACACCAATCCTACTCAAACTATTCTAGAACATAGAAAAAAATAGAACCCTCCCAAATTCATTTTATGAAGCAAGCATAACCGTGATACCAAAACCAGGCAAAGACATCACAGAAAGGAAAACTACAGACAGATATCCCTAATGAACATAGATGCAAAATTCTTCAATAAAATCCTAGCCAATAGACTCTAACGACATATAAAAAAAACAATACATTATGATCAAATGGGGTTCATACCAGGTATGCAAGGATGGTTCAACATTAGAAAAACAATCAACATCATCCATCACATAAACAAAACAAAGGGAAAGAACCCCATGATCATATCAATTGATGCAGAAAAGGCATTTGATAAAATCCAACACCCATTCCTGATAAAAATTCTCAGCAAAATAGGAATAGAAGGGACATTCCTCAGCATAATAGAGGGCATATATGTAAAACCAACAGTCAACATTATTCTCAATGGAGAGAGACTGAAACCATTCCCCTTGAGAACAGAACCAGACAAGGATGCCCTCCATCACCACTTTTATTCAACACTGTATTAGAAGTCCTAGCCAGAACAATAAGGCAAGAAAGGGAAATCAAAGGCATCCAAATTGGTAAGGAAGAAGTCAAACTATCCCTATTTGCTGATGATATAATCCTATACATAGAAAACCCAAGAGACTCAGGAAAAAGAACTACTAGAACTAATTGAGAGTGGCAATATACAAGACCAACATCCAAAAATTAGTTGGATTCCTCTACACCAGCAAAGAGATTACTAAAAAGGAAATAAGGAAATTGATACCATTTACAAAACAAAAAAAAAACAACTCATTGCCATCCAGTCGGATCTGACTCATAGTGACACCTCCTTGGGTTCTGAGGTGGTATCACTATGGGAGTAAATTGCCCAATCTTCCTTCCAAGGAGTAGCTGGTGGGTTTGAATTGCCAGTCTTCTGGTTAGCAGTCAAATGCCTTAGGTACTACACCACCAGAGCTCTTACCACTTACAGTAGCTATCAAAAAAATGAAATACTTGGGAATAAATCTCACTAGGGACACAAAACACCCGTACAAAGAAAACTACAAAACACTACTTTGAGAAACCATAAGAGATCTACATAAATGGAATAACATACCATGCTCATAGAGAGGAAGATTGAACATCGTGAAAATGTCAATGCTACCCAAAGCAATATATACATTCAATGCAATCCCAGTCCGATTCTGGGAGCTCTGGTAGCATAGTGCCTAAGACACTTGACTGCTAACCAAAAGGCTGGGGGTTCAAACCCACCAGCCACTCCTCGGAAGGAAGGTTGGGCAATCTACTTCCATAGTGATACTGCCTCAGAAACCCAAGGAGGGGTCACTATGAGTCAGGCCCGACTCGACAGCACATAACAACCACAACAACAATCCAGATTCCATCAACATTCTTTAAGGAAATGGAAAAAACAATCACTGATTTTATATGGAAAGGAAAGAGACTTCAGGTAAGCAAAGCACTATTGAAGAAAAAGAACAAAGAAGGAGGTCTTACACTCTCGGATCTCAAAACCTACTATACAGCCACAGAAGTCAAAACAGCCTGGTATTGTGGGTACAATGATAGACACATAGACGGGTAGAAAATAATTGAGAACCCAGAAATAGATCCATCAACCTATGGTCAGCTGATTTTTGACAATGGGCTGAAATACATTACATGGGGAAGAGATGGTCTCTTTAACAAATGGTGCTGGCAAAACTGGATATACATTTGCAGAAAAATGAAACAAGATCTGTACCTCACACCATACACACCATACACAAAAAATTCTAGATGGATCAGACTTAAATATGAAACCTAAAACTACAAAGTTCCTCAAAGAAAAAATAGGGACAAATTTCAGTGTCTTAGTTTATGATATAAATAGACTGTCAAGCATAACCCATAATGCACAAACAGCAGACGATAAACTAGATGAATGAGACCTTCTAAAAATTAAATTTTTATGTGCTTTAAAAGACTTCTCCAAAAGAGTAAAAAGAGAACCCATAGATTGGGAAAAAAGTTAAGCAATGACATCTCTGACAAGGGATTTATCTCTAGAATTTACAGAAAACTCAAACACCTCAACAACAAAAAGACAAACAACCCAATTAAAAAATGGGGAGAAGACATGAATAGACACTTCACAAAGAGGATAATCAGGTAGCCAACAAACACATGAAGAAACATTCACGATCCTTAGCCATCGGAGAGATGCAAATCAAAACAACAATGAGATACCATCTCGCCCCAGCACTAATAGCAAAGTTCAACGGACAGAAAATAACAAATGCTGGTGAGGATGTGGAAAGATTGGGACTCTCATACACTGCTGGTTGGACTGTAAAATGATACAACCACTGAGGAAAGCAGTATGGTGATTCCTTAAAAAGCTGGAATTAGACCATTTGACCCAGCAATTCCATTACTAGGTATATATCCTAAAGAAGTGAGAGCCATGACAAGAACAGATATATGTACACCCATGTTCATCACAGCACTATTTACAATAGTAAAGAGATAGAAACAACCTAGGTGCCCATTAACAGAAGAATGGATAACCAAGCTATGGTACATACACACAATGGAATCCTAATCCACCGCAACTGCAGTGGTTATGCTTGTGTCAACTTGGCTAGGCCTGGTTGAGTGCCTGGACAGCTGGTGGTAGTTATTACCCATGATGAGACTGGCAATCAACTCAATGGTGGGATCTACCACAAGCAGCTGAGTAGCTGCCTTTGGGATGTGATCTGCGTCCTGTATATAAGGGAATGGTCTCTAGTTTATGGCATACTTGGACCCTGCATGTAGCCATGTCATTGTTCAGCAGCCTGCCATTCTCTGCCGACCTTGGGACTTACAATGGACTTGAATTAAGGCCTGCCATGTGGTTTGGTAACATCAGGACTGTACCATTTTACTTGTCAACCTTGGGCTTGGCAGCCTCAGCAGCCAGCAGCTGTCTGAGTGAAGAAAAGCCTCTAGCTTCAGTGGGCTGGGAGCTGGAGGCAGAGCTGAAGCCCTAGGCTGAGGGACTTTCACTCAGCTCCTAAAGCCTGGCACTTTGAACTTGGACTTAAAGCCTCCAAACTGTTAGTAAATAAACTCCTGTTTGTCAAGGCCATCCTGTTTGTGGTATATTCTTGCCAGAGCAGCACTAGGTAACCAGAACAGCAACACTAAGAATAATGCAGAATCTACAAAACACCATGTAACGTGGATGAACTTGGAGGGCATTATGCTGAGTGAAATAGGTCAATCACAGAAGGACAAATATAGTTCATTATTGTAAAAAGTCAAGGAAAGGTTTATACATGGAAGGAAACTTTCATTGTTGGTTACCGGGGTGGGAAAGGAGGGGAGGAAACATTGCACAAATAAAAATTATTTTAAAAATCAAAAAGGTAACTAACATTGAAAAAGGAAGGGAAGAGGAGAAGGAAAGGAGAGAGAGGGAGACGAAGAGATAGAAGGGCACAAGAAAGAAAGAGCTAAGTCAACACTCACAGTGAGAACAGACTCAAGTAACTGGAGACAGAGTAGAAAGAACAGTGCCAAGAGAGGGGGAGAGAGAGAGAACCAGGAAGGCAGGGAAAGAAGAGGAATGGAGAAAGAGAGAGAGTGAGATAGGAGAGAGATAGAGGATGAACCAGAGCCAGAGAGCTGGGAAGGGAGAAGAGTGCATGGCGCTGCCCAGAGAGGTTGAGAGAGGCTCTAATTATCAAGGGTGGCAGGCAACAGGAGCAGAGGGCAGCCTGTTTGAAGTCTGTGATGAGCATGCATCAAAGGGAAAGGAGGGGAAACCAGCAGGGGAGAGACCAGAGGGAAGATGGGAGAGGCCACCCTCTGCTTGGCCCACCTGGACCACACAGTTGCCACCTCCACCCTGCCCAGGCCACCTACTGTTCCACACGGCTCAGGACTGGTTGGAGGTCCAGAGCAACCCGCTTACTGCAGAGGCCTGGGGCTCAGGCTTGGACTCTGACCCTGCTTATCCTGTCAGCACTCCCAGGACAACGGCAGGATTCTGGCCTTAGAGACAGCCCTGACTTGGCTTCTGCAGCCACCTCCCATCTCCCAGAAGTATGTCTTGGCATCTCTCAGCCCCCATAGTTGGGGTCTAGAGGTTGACTCCAAAGCTCTCTGGCTTTTAGCATCTTAGCACCAGTCCCTATCATTTGCCTGTTCTTGGATCTGATAAATTCCAGCTCTCAGGATTCAGAACTTCCATGCAGGCTGAGGATTCCAGGCTGCAGGGGGATGATCCAGGAGGACCCTGGCAATTCTCTGCCTCAGGTAAGCCAGTTAGCTTCACTGATACCACCAAAAAAAAAAAAAATCAAACTCACTGCCGTCGAGTCGGATCCAACTCACAGCAACCCTCGTTGGGTTTCTGAGGTGGTATCACCATGGAAGTAGACTGCCCAATCTTCCTTCCAAGCAGTGGCTGGTGGATTTGAACTGCCAGCCTTCTGATTAGCAGTCAAATGCCTTAGGCACTACACCACCAGAGCTCCTCTGATACTATCAGAGGCTGGTTTCTGCAGAGACTCTTCCTGGCCACCCCCTGCCCATTCCAGAGTTCTGCACCCTCAGGCCAGAAAGTCCTTCATGCCACTTCCTATTTCAGATAGAGGCCAGCTGGCCTCTGCTCAACAGCCCTGGGAAGCACTTGGCCCATCTCCTTGTCCTCCAGACTTCTCATTCTCCGATGTGTCCTTCCAGCTGCCACATCTCTGGCTGCTGCTCATTGGATGCATTCTCCCCAGCTGGACCTGAGGCTGCAGGGAGAGATGGTGGCTTCAGAAATGAGAGGTGGCATGAGGCAGAGAAGCCAGGCAGCCTTGAATAGGAATCCTGATGTCGCATCTTTCTATATGCATCAGATTGGGCACATTCTCTTTCTGAGCCTCAGTTTCCTCATAGGTGAGATAGGGGAAATCACTCTCCTTGTGAGAGCTGAACATGACAGTGGATGTAAAGTGCCTGGTGTCCAGCAGGCACAGGAGCCTCCTAAGATTGTTGTGGAAAACCAGGCCATCCAGAGTTCTGTAAGGGAAGGCTTTCCCTAAGAGAAGGGCAGAGGAGAGTCCTCCAGGACACAGAAATAGGCTTGGCACTTGAGAAGGGACATAAAAATGATTCCACAGCCCAGCCCATATGTGTGTCCCCCTCAAGCTCACACATACACCCTGGCAACTAACCGCTGTGAGTCTGTCTGCAGCTTCCGTCTGCTTCCTCCCACCAGGTGTGTCTGCCCAGGTCCACTCTCTGTTCTCAGGGCAGCTTTGCCACTTTCAATTACTTGTCATTATCACAGCACCCTGTGGATGCCAGGCTCATCTCTGTGACTCTGGGCCCCTCCACTGCTGACTAAAGAGCAGGGATGTTGGAAGGAGCAGCCTTAGACCCCTCATTTTTTTTTTTTTTTTTTTTTTTAAACGTACAACATGGCAGCACCTCCGGACCGGCAAAAGTCTACCACTTAGCTCACCTTTCTCTTCACTTTGCAATGATATCTATTATTTATTATGAGCCACCTGTTCGTTCAGAAGGTTTCACTGACCGTTTTTTTTTTTTTTTTTTTTTTTAGATTGTCTTGTGGGTACAAACCTACAAAGCAGATTTGTTTTACATTCAACAGTTCATGCACATTTGATTTCAGGGCCTGATTACAATCCCCAACCATGAGAAACTCTCCTCCTGTGACTACCCCCTGTCTGTGCCCTTCTCATCTATGCATTCCTGTCTGTCCCCTTTCCCTCTATGTGAATGCTGCCCCTCTGGTGTCTCATGGCTGGTTGAACTGAGGGCTGCATCTCCCTAGGGTAAGTGGGTGCCTCTCCCTGGGTAGGTGTTCTGCATGTAGGTCTTTCTACTGTTGGGCTGAGAGCCAATCCACAGAAGTGAGCCCATTTCTAGGTCCAAAGGATAATCCAGGGCCATAGTCTCAGGGGTTCCACCAATCTCCATCTGACCAGTAATTCTGGTCATTTTTGTGTTTTTGAATTTTGTTCCTACTTTTCCTGCCACTGTAACAAACAAAAAAAGACACCAGGATCTCCAATTTTGATCCCTTTCTAAGTGGTTGGCAATGGTAGCCGGGCATCATCTAGTTCTTCCGGTCTCGGGGTCATGAAGGCTGAGGTCTTTGTGCTCCATCATATCTTTGGATTAATTGTTTCCAAATAACTTCGATTTTCTTCACTCTTCTTTGCTCCAGGCAAGAGGAGATCAATAGTTGCATCTTAGATGGCAACTCAAAGGCTTTTAAGACCCCAGTCACTACTCGCCAAAGTAGGACGTAGAACAAAATTTGTATGTACCGTGTTGTGACAATTGATCATGATGTCCCTTGAGACGGGGTGCCAAGCCCAGAGGCCTGGTGATCCTCTCTCTCAAGGTACTTGGTTGTCTCTAAGAAGCTACTCTAACCCTGTCCTCTGTTACTTCTATAATGTATGTGGATAATTTTGTAGCATAAGTATATATGTAAGATTATCTTCAGCCAAATTGATCCTTGGTCTTGGGCATATTCCTGTTCACCTATCCCCACCTGATCTTCTCACTTGTCTATACATTTACCCATTGCCTAGTGTTTGGTGCCACTGGTAATGCAGTATTGTCCATGTAATAGTATTTGCGTCTGTTGTCTGTCTTTTATGCACCTTTCTGTCCCCTCCCTTTCCCCAATGTCACCATGCTGGTCACAGACTCTTTCCGTACTGCCCCAGCCCCCACCCAAATCAACATATGACCCCCAACTAGTCCGAAATTTTTCCTACCCTTCCCTCCCACCCCCAGTAACCAACAAAGTAAATTACCTTCCGTGAGTAAACCTTGACTTTTTACAAGAATGGGCTCATACAATATTTGTCCTTCTGTGATTGCCTTATTTCACTCAGCATAAGGGTCTATTCACTTTTCCCTGCCCTTAGGGGAGGTGTGAGCCTGCCAGTGAGATACAGGAGTATCACATCTGCTCTGTCTGCACACCTCACCCATCTGGGAGGAGATATTGTCCTTCCCCAGCTTGGGAGAAAGACGATGACAGGCCAAGGGCAAACATGGAGCACAGCCAGCTTCCCATGATGATCTATACCTTTGTACGTGACTGGCATATCACAAATGCTCAGACCTCTTTGACTTTATAGGTGAGGGCCGCAACCAGCCAGTATCTTTTTTTTTTTTTTTTAA
>NW_006921672.1:4380267-4492723 GCF_000298275.1 Orycteropus afer afer
GATAAGTCCCTTGTCAGATATGTTATTACCAAATATTTTTTCCCAATCTGTAGGTTCTCTTTAGACTCTTTTGGAGAAGTCTTTGGAAACACATAAAAATTTAATCTTTAGAAGGTCCCAATCATCTGGAACCAGCCAGTATCTTATAGATTTTTCCATAACATGATTTCCATAACATGATTTCTCTCCTTAGATCCAGATGATTGACAGCTGACCAAAACCAAGGTAGTTGTGAAAAACTCATTCCATATGTATAGCCTGTCTTCTAAAGGCTTTTAAAGGCTTCTCTAAGCTCCCAAAACTCTGCACCTTAAATTCTCTCATGCACTCATGTATCTACTCTCCCACCCATTTATCCTTGCATCCTTTATTCCTGCCTTTCTTCCTACCTTCAACTCATCCATCTAGCCAACAATTCATCTATTCAACCATTCCCCCATATATCCATTTACCTAAATATTCACCCATCCAGCCAAATACCACTCACTCATCCACCCACACACCCTACCTACTCTTTCACCCATCCACCTACCCACCCACCAGCTCACACATACATCTACCCACCCACTCACTTGAGCATTCACTCACTTCTGTATATTTATCCACCTACACACCACTATATGGCCATCTATATCCATTGATCACTTCTTATATTCAAGACACTGAGCCAGATCCCTAACCTCCATGGCCTCTTCCAGTCATTGAGAAACAGTAGCTATTATTTAAACAGTCATTGAGAAATCCCAGCTTCCTTCTTTGCATACTCCCATGAAGGGATAGGGCCAGTGCCTCGCCACCTCCACTGAAGACCAGACCAAAGGAGACAGGCCTTAACCCACAGCAGGCTGGCCTGCTATAGAATAACATTTCGATAGAAAAGAAAATTATGGAGAAGTCTTTAAAAACAAAGTAGATCCCAATCCACTTGGCAGGAAGAAGGAAGTTTCCATAAAGTACCCCCAAAAGCATGGGCTAGATTGTAAGAACTGTCCGTGGAATGGGGCCCTGATTACATAAGGATGGGGTGTGGCATAAGCAGACACGTGACTCGGGGAGGAGCCAGGCCACCTTACCCTGCTCCCACTGACCCACCTCCATTCCAGAGTTTCCCAAGAGAGTAGTCTCTTCAGGGGTGTATGGGACAGGGTGCTGTGGAGGCAGAGTCTTGGCTACAGGAATTGTCCAAAGGGTCTCTCTTGACACATAAGAGCAAAGCCCTGGGTTCCACTCTTGACTCTACTGCTCATCAGCTGTGACTTCGGGTAAATACCTTAACCTCTCAGAGCCTCAGTTTAACACCTTGGAAGGGAAATAGTAGCGATACCTGTCCTTTTGGTTGTGAAAATCTATAAGAGCAAACGTGAAAGGACTTTAAGCATCATTTCTGGTTTTGCACAATACAAAGAAACTATTAGATGAATTAAGGCCTTGAAGTCACTGACCATACTAGTCACCATCCCTGATGAAGGAGAAGCCACATGCAGTTCCTCAGAAACACAATGAATGACTCAGACCCAGTGTCACTCCCAAGTCTCCTCTATCGGCACAGTCCTTCCTGACCATGCTGAAACTGACAGCTCTGGACTAGCTGAGCCTTCCCTGAGGACAGCCCCTTGCTCTACCTCTCTCAGGAGCACAGGAGAGAGAATGGGAAGGGAGTGCAAGGACAGAGAATGAGAGGTCAGAGTCATGTGGGTACCAACAAGGATGTGGGCCAGCCAAGCACACGCTGGCATGCTGGAGATAGGAAGCCAAGGGGAGGCCCAGCTCAGCCCAGCTGTGGAGGTGTGTGCCCCAGGACCCACGCGTCAGTGGGTTGTGTGGGCTCCCACCACAATGCTAGGGCAGGACACACACACACTCCCTCCCGGGCTGGAGAGGCTGTGGTGAGGATACCGCCCCTGGGCTCAGAGGGGTTGGTGCCAGCCGGGTGGGCTGGCACGAGGTGGGGAGAGGGCGGCTCGGGCAGCTAATCCCCTCAGCGTCTCCCAGACGCCCACAGAGACCAGGGTGAGCTCTTTGTCTGAGCACAGAGACGACAGAGGGGCGGCGGGCAGGCGGGCAGGCTCTGCTTTTTCTCCCCTGCCTCCCGCCCCAGGGCAGGTAGAAGCCTGCCGTCTGTGGGGATGGTCGGAGGAGTGGGGAGAGAGGATTAGGGGAGAGACAGGCACTTAGACTTCTAGGGTTCCCTCCCTCAGGCCCACAGGGCCTGTGGCTTTGGGGTGGGGGTCCCTGGAAGGGCAATGGGGCATGAACCTCAACAGGAAGCAGACCTTTGTTTGCAGCAGGAAGCTGTGTTTTCACGTACCCCATCACACCCAGGATTGCAGTCCTCGCACACACACACATCAAACCAGAGCCCAGAGAAGTCCGCATTCACACGGGTATTTACTCACAGTCTCACACATAGAGCCCAACATCCAGGGGATAATTACACAACTCCACAAAATCACAGCTGAACAGTTTAAAACAGCTGTAGTAACTCATCTATCATCATACTCACAGGCAGCACCCAGAAACAGGATGCAGCCACAGACTATCCTAATCACCCACAAAGGGGCAATGCCACAGTCACACGTGGGCCATCTCACACACGCACAATGACCCATGCCCCACAGGGTCCCAGCCCACAGGCCCCGACACACAAGCACTCATTGACTGCACAGGACCCAGAAGCCCATGGTGTTGAGTCAAAAATATGTGCACTCTCACATGGATCCAAACACACATGTAGCATGTCATTGCCTCTCAGAGTGTCCCCAACCCTCTCACCTTCTCCACACCTGAATGCCCAAACATGCCAGTCTCCTTAGAAAGAACAGAAAGACCACCACCACCCCCTTCTTACTCCTTCAACTCTGCCCACCTCCCCGTCCACCCTCTCAACTATGAACAGGTGCCCAGCTTCCTGGCCAGTGCTGAGCCCCAGAGAAGGAGTCCCAGGACGTGGACAGGGAGTGCTAGACTGAGGCTGGGCCTGGATAGGAGAAGGTTGGCATACATGCTGAGCCTGGCGGTTCAGCCACTATTGCCCTGGCTGGCATGGCCACTTTTGCCTCCTGCCCCAGAGATGTGCCCCAGAGCAGGCCACATGTGCCCCTTCTCCTCCCCGTGACCCTACTCCTTGCCCTGGAGCCTGTCTGCCCCATGCCATGAGCCCAGCGTTGGCAAGCTGAGTTCCACTGTGGCCAGTGCCTCCGAGGATAAAAGACCTCTGGCTCCTCCAGAAACCAGGGCTAAATATACCCCTCACCGACTTTCTTGTGCCTAACTGGAACCAGCTGGGTGAGACCCACCCTTCCGCCTGTAGGACAGGCTGGGGACTGTCGGACACTGGACAGGCAGGTTGTCAGCAGGCGGCTGCCTAGGAGTCATGCTGGGCAGACCAGTGGGACCCCTGAGTGGAGCCTGCAAACAAATGGAGGAGAAACCATGGCTCTGGTTAGCAGTCAAATGCCTTAGGCACTACGCTACCAGATCTCCCTCCTCCTCCCCAGTCCCCTCCAAAAAGATAGGATACTCTGTGAAAGCAGGCCATGTGAGACTAAGTTTGGCCTATGAAAAACAGACTACTTCTGAACCTCAGTCTCCCCAACTGTAAAAGAGGCATAAAGCAGCACTGCCCACATAGGGTTATAAGCAGCAAATAAGTTAACGCAGGTGCTGCATGGCACCTGGCCCACGGTCATGATTATGAACATGCCAGGCACCCTCCCTCCTGGGGCTGACACTGTCCTTGAGGTTGTATAGTCTTGGACACACAGAGGTGCAGGCCCAGGACTGACTGCCTCAACTAACAGGGCTGGGGTCACGGGCAGCTCCTCAATGGGCCAAGGGAGGGGTCAGATGGGCCAAGACACGCCCCACTGGTCCTGCCCTAGACCTGGCCACGTCCTGGGCACCCCTCCCCCTCCAGGACTCCGCCCCGGGCTGTGGTCTGTGCTGTGGCTGTAGCTCCCACGCCGAGGCCCAGTTTAGCGGCTCCAGCCTGCGGCCCCAGGACAGCCCACTCTCCGTGCAGAGTCCAGAGGCCTGAAATAGGAAGGAAGAGGGGCCTAAAAATAGCCCTAATTACAGAGGGGCCCAAGGGGGTGGGGGGGCGGTGGCTCCTCTCTGGCTCCTGGGCACTGCCACAGCCTGCACAGGATCCTGCTCAGGCTCTGGGGAAGGGACCCCACCCTGGCCCTTCTGGCCCCAGCCCACAGCCAGCCTCCAAGTGGGATGGGGTGGGGGGGGGAGGGGGGAGGATGAGGGGAAAGTAGGGGAGCTTAGACCAAGTTAGGCCACTGTGGTCCCCACCCCTGACTCCTGGGCTATGGCAGCCCCATGCCCTCTACTTCCATACATGAGCAACTGAGCAACCCGTGACCTGATAACCACCAGGAGGGTACTGCCCTCACTCAGCCTACCTTCCCCTGGTCCTGTACCCTGCCTCCTCCAGGAAGCCTGCCTTGAATACTTTCACCTAGCTTAGGCTCAACACCAGTCCAAGTGGGGGATCCCAGAAGGCCATGCCTCCCTCTCCCCCATTCAATTGGCTCCTGGGGCAGAGTTGTGTTTTCCCATCAGCTTGGAGGCTCCCAGAGAACAGGGGTGGCCTCTTCTACATTTCAGCCCCATTAGAAGAGACAGAGCACGAGGCTACATGTAGAGAGACCAAAAGGAAAACAAGAAACGTGTTAAGGTAAAGATGCCTAAATTCTAAGAAGACTCAGGGGGGCAAGGAAATTCTGGGCACTCTCCTGGGCAAAGGAGTGTTTTGAGGTAGGGTCAGATGAAACCAATAGACAGTGGTATAGACTTAGCACAGAAGAAAGTGCTCAAATGCCCCATGACTGCTCTGGGGACCCCACACACTCTCCTTCCTGCCATCCTTTCCCTATAGACCCCAAGGGCTTGGAAACTGACAGAGCTGGGGTTTGGGTTCTGTCACAGAGTACCACATGTGTCCCACCTTGAGCAAGTGACTTCACTTCCCTAGGTTTCCTTCTCCACATGAGTAAAGCGGGGATGACAGCCAGGTCCCCACTGAGTTGTGAGCAGTGAATCTATCATGCATGTGAGCACACTTTGTGAGGTGTTGCCCTGACTAAGAGATTAGAGCCACCTCAGCCACAAGCTGGGAGCGCCCAGCCCCCACCCTTGTCCTGTTGGTATTTTACAACTTCTGTTTTCTTCCAGGTTTAAAGTCCCAGGAAGGCATTGGGAGGGGTGTTTTTATAGTGAAGGGTTAAAGATGGTTAATCACCCTGGGGTGGGATATGGGGAAGAGGATAGTATGGGAGGAGGACACATGGTACACTAGTGCCATCTGGTGGCCATAAGTAGCAACGACAGCTACCTGAGTTGAGAGGAGAGAAAGATGGAAGGAGAGAAGGAAGGAAGACAGACGGCCCAGAAAGGAAGTCGTGAGGGTAACAGAAGGACAGAAGGAGAGAGAGTGATATGGAAGGGCAGAATAAGGGGCCAGAGGCCCACAGCAAGAGGGGGGGATTCTGGAGAAGGCTGGGCCCTGTCAGAAGTTCTGTGGGCCTAGGGCAGGTCAGAAGCAATATCCCAAGAATATTTTCCTGCTGCATCTCAGCAGCTCCCAAAGTCCATAAGGGACTCCAAAGCACATCTATGAGGTCTGAGAATTTGGCTGCTGGCATCCAGAAGGTTAAACTTGGTCTTGCTCCATGAGGACCCTGGTCCTCAGACCAGGCTTTGTGTACCTCAGACTGTTGGGCCCCAGACACCAAGGATGGGATGACATTGTCCCTGTGAGCTCTGGCCAGCTTGGCCCTTTGAAAAGGTTGGTCACAGGCACCCCCACATGTCTGTGAAGCATGAAACTCTCCTGAACATGTTGTGCATTCGCAGAAGCCTAGCACACACCCCGTGGGCACTCATGACGTGTACCTGTGTCATGCAGATGACTTGGGCCCCCACCTCTCCCTGTCCTGGCTTCCTCTCTTGAGGTGGGGGGGTGACGTTGTTTACCATTCTGCTCTGGGCAGTGGTGATGAGCTCAGACTGGCCCAGTGCCCTCCATGGGCAGGGCTAGGCCTGAGTCATGGGGGTCAGATGACTGCAGAGGCTAAATGGATCCCATGCCGCAGCCCCCGGGAACTGCCTGCCACCCCACCCTTCCCCCCCACCCCCGACAGTAGGCCGCCTTTCTAAAGAAATCAAGCCGTCCAAGCCAAAAAGGGGGAGGGGAGGGGAGGGCCCAGGGGTTGAGGCCACTGCTGGCTCCTCCTCTGTCCAGAGGACACTAGGGCAGATCCCCACCCCTCTGTCCCTACCTAGCCAGGTCCACTCCCTGAGCAGCCAGGACCATTCAGCACCCTCTAGGGCATCCTCATCCAGGCAACACCCTCCTACAGTCACATGCAAGACCTCAAACACATCTTGAAAATAAGTACAACTTTGCAAAGATTGTCCTGTTGGAGATTATGTAACCTCCCCTGGGCCTCAGTCAGCTCCACTGTAGAACGAGGAGGTAGATCCATGTTCTCCAGGGACATGTCCCACTTGACCTTTGACCTTAGCCTGCAATTCGTGTAGGCCTTCAGCATTTCTACAGCTGAAGAGAGCAAGAGAAGGCCTTCAGCTCTGACTCCATCTGCTGCTCAGAAGACCCACATGGAGCCCCACTCCGACATCATAAACAAAGTCAGCTACAGACACCTGTACTTTTATCTTTCAAAGTCTTTTGTAATACTGTAGGACATTTGATTTCCACTGAACATAAACTCTTAACAGATTTAAATGCCACCTCACTGTTTGGAGCTCTGGCAAAGCTATAGCTCCCCTGGGATCCCTGTCCCCAGCTCCTGGGAGGTCCACTCTACTGATGCCCAGCACTCACCCCCGTGGTGCACATGGCCTTCCCTTGCTGGCTGGGTCTGGATGTGTTTGGGCCTCATCTCCCCCACAGGACGGCTGGCTTCCTGTGGTCAAGACTGGAGCCCCTAGCTCTTGGTCTGCCTCATCCCCCAGCTCCCTACCCTCCACCTTGAAGGTGCTGGTACAGATCTGGACACGGGTGGGAGGCACATACACACAGCCCAGTCCAGGTCCTGCCACTGGGTTTACTGAGTGGCTTTGGAAGGTCAACCTCCACTCTGGGCATCAGCGTCCCCATCTGAAAAAAAGAGCGGATGAGAAAAGACGACCCTCGAGGACTCTCTGACCCCTGAAACTCCAGGGTTTTGCAACTCATCAACAAATGCATCTGTTTTTCTCATGAACGAGATGTCATCCCCACCCCCTTCTCCCCACCCAGCCCCAGGCTGGCACTGGCTCTTTCCCACTGGTCCCTTGGCAATGCCCACTTCCTCCCGGCCACCTCCTCCCTCCTCAGCTTCACTGAGCCCCCTCACTCCACCCCACTGCCATCCTGCCCCTGGCGGCCTCTGATTCAAGCCCTGACAGTGCCCAGCCCTCCCCCATCCACTCCTCTGATCTCTGGCCCTGGCAGCCCCTCGCCCAGCTTGGCACTGCATCTTTCAGCCCACAGTTGGCCAAGCCCAGGCATCACCCACTCGCCCTGCCTGGGCACCAAGGTTGGCTTTTGCCTCCTCAAAGCTTCAAGCCTCAACACTGTCCTCGCCCACCTGCCCCTGGGGGTCGGAGACTCACTGACTCCTACCAAGGTCAGCATGGTCATCCCCCTGCCTCAGGGCCAAGCTATGTTTCTAGCAGCACTGACTGATGGGGGCCTCTCCCAGGTCACCACTTCGTGTCCTCCAGTGAGTCTCTCCCAGGGTGGCAGCCCCATTTACTCTTGGTTGGAGATGAGTATGGCTTCATACCTCCTCATCAGCAACATCAAAGAACCTCCATGCTCACTCATGATTCCCAGAGGCGGTGCTGGGGGAAAGCCCCGGATGGACTGCTGAGTGACACTGGGATTTCTGGGCCCTCTTGCTGGGACACTTAGCAGGAAAACAAAGCACACTCTCTGCCCATGGGCCCAATACACCAGTGGGCACCTTCCTACCCCAGTACACCCCAGCTTCTGCCTCCTGGCCCCTTTCCACACTGTGGGAATTTCTGTCTCATTTGATACTGTGGAACCTTCTCTCTTTCTTAAAACCTTCTCCTCCATGATTTTTCTTGTCTCTTCCAGGCTTTTCTTTAAAAACACCTTAACTATGCTAGTGAAATAAGGCAGTCACAAAATGACAAAAATTGTTTGTATGATCCCAAGTATATGAGATACCTAGACTAGGCAAAAGTAGAGAGAGCACATTCCATTAGTGGATACCTGGGTAGTGCAGATAGTTAATCGCTAGACTATTAGACAGAAGGTTGGCAGTTCAAACAGCCAGAGGTGCCTCAGAAGACAGGCCTAGAGGATCTGAATCTGAGAGGGCACAGCCTTGACAACCATATGGAGCAGTTGTACTCTGCACACATGCCGTGAGTCAAAGCACACTCAGCAACAACAACAGCAGAGGCAGGCGGGTAGGGGAATGGTAGTCACTGCTTGGGGGCACTGAGTTTCTGTTCAGGATGGAGGAGAAATTTAGAAATGGATAGTGGTGATGGCTGTACAACATGAAGAACATAGCTAATGTCATTAAATTATACATGTAAAAATGTTAAAATGGCAGAAAAAAAGAGAGAGATTTGATAAATTAATCATGTTGTTGTTGTTGTTTGCCATCGAATAAATTAATCATAGTAACAGCAAAACCAACTCATAGTGGGAAAAAATGTGTAAATAGTCAATGAAATCTGAATACTCACTCCTCAGCTTAAGAAAGAAATGATTATAGAGAAAACTAAAGCTCTCCTGAATGCTAGCCCCCTTGTTCTTCCTTCTCCGTAGATAAACCTTCTCCTGGATTATCAATTATTCCATGAATTTTTATATATTTTTGCTACATGTGCATGCATCCCTATGCAATCCGGACGTGTGATTCTTCAATGCTAGAGATGGTATCATATTGCATAGTAGGTATCCTGCTGCAACTTGCTTTTTACACTTAATGTTTTATGAGTCTTATTCATGTTGTTGTTAGTTGCTGTTGAGGCAGTTCCAACTCATGGTGACCTCATGTATAAAGAAATATTTCATGGTCTTGTGGCTGGTATGTTTGGGTCCATTGTTGCAGTCACTGTGCCAATCCATCTCACTGAGGGGTTCCCTCATCTTTGCTGGCCCTCCACTTTACCAAATGTGATGTCCTTCTCCAGTGATCAGACCCTCCTGGTGATGTGTCCAAAGTGAGTGAGTGGCATCCATTGGGTTTTCATAGGTATTTTTCAGGAGATCTCCAGGCCTTTCTTCCTAGTGTGTCTTGGTCTGGAAGCCCCACTGGAACCTGTCCACCATGAGTGACCCTGCTGGTATTTGAAATATGGGTGGCATAGCTTCCAGCATCACAGCCACACACAGGTCACCAAAGTATGATAAAAATGATAGACAGGTGGTGAATTCATGTGATACATGTACTTTAATTCATTCATTGTCACTGCTGTGTAGTATTCCATTGACACAAATGTCATGTCAATGGACATTTTGATTACTTCTTATCTGTTTTTAATTTGTAACTGCATATATAATACATGGGAGCTCCGGTAGCATAGTGGCTAAGACACTTGCCTGCTAACCAGACAACTGGCGGTTCAAACCCACCAGCCACTCCTCGGAAGGAAGGTTGGGCAATCCTACTTCCGTAGTGATACTGCCTCGGAAACCCAAGGAGGGGTTGCTATGAGTCAGGTATGACTCGACGGCACATAACAACAACAGCAACATATAATACATGAATGCACTCTCATTGTAAAGTATTCAAATAATATAGAGGAATACCAAGTCCATGATGGAAGTCCTCTTCACTTACTGCTGACTTTGGAAATAACCCTCACTCACCTGCTATGTGTATCCCTCTGCTCCTTTTTCTAGGCACAGATGTAAACATATCTGTTCATATCCATGTGTATCTCTTTAAGGCATCTCCTCCTTTGACCTCTGCCCCCTCCCCTGGCCCAATGCACCCATCCTTCTGGTTTCTCTTTCTCATTCTATCCCCTGTCCTTCAGCTGCCTCTTACACTGCTCCCCAGGTCTCCAGCTGCAGCCCTTTCATTCTCTAACAAGTTCCCTGGGTTCTCTCGGCCTCCCTCAGCTCACCACCCTGTTCACTGGTCCCCTCAGAGCCCCATGGCCTTGTCCCCCGAGCACTGAGTACCTCTTCACATCACCTATTGACAATCACAGGTATTTCAAACTTGTCCAAATTGACAGTATCCAGTCCCTCTCTCTCCAGAGCCTGCACCCCACACCCTTTACTATCATTGCACCCCCACCCTGCAATTCCCAGACCTATTGACACCTTCTGCAATGTCAGTGACCCCCATCTCTCTTCTCTCCAGCCCCCAGCGCTGTCCATGCCTCCTCTGAACTATTATACTATCCTCCTAAAAAGACTTCTAGCTCCAGCTCCTCCCCACTTTCAGTACCTCCCCCTTATCACCTCTTTGAGGGGAAGAGGGTTTGGGAGCCCATGAAAGGAAAAAGCGTAAAATCCCACATGACTCCCTTCGTCTGAAACCTTCAGGGACTCTCCAACATCTTCTGGCTAAACTCTAAACTTCCCAGGATGGCGTTCAAAGTCTCACGGGGGTGTGGCCTCATCTCTCAGCTCCCCAGTTCCAGGCAGCCCGCACAGGCTCTCACTGAACTCAACATTCCTCTGAGACTGTTGTCTCGGTAGCCTTGGTGCCTTAGTTTCCGCTGTTCCCACTGCCTAGGACACCCTTCTCCATCACCGCTTGGCAAACTGACATCCACTATTCAAGGTCTCCACTGAGAACTTTTCCTGATCCTCTCAGCAAAATTCACCCTCTATGCCTTCACCAGGAGCACTGGTGGTGCAGCGGTTAAGTGCTCTGCTACTAACTAAAAGGTTGGCAGTTCCAATCCAGGAGAAAGGCCTGGTGATTGCTCCCATAAAGACTAGCCTAGGAAACCCTATGGGGCAGAATCAGAATTGACTCCACAGCATGCGATAACAATGCCTCCGCCATGTTTCATACAAAACTCTGTTATAACACTGAAGACCCATGATCTGGATGGACCAGAAAGACCCTGCTGTCAAAGAGTCCACTTCAGGAGCCCCATATGCACACTTGTACTTGGCATACACTAGCCTCTGATTCGACACTCAATAACCACGGTCACCATGACTAAAACAATGAAGCCATTGTGCATTATCTCCTGGGTTCTTTGCCCTCTCTCCCCCAGCAGATGTAGGGCTGTGTCTTATTTTCCTCTGATTGCCCCATGCCTGACACAGTCCTAATTCAGTTAGGCGCTCTAAGGATGAGCCCCAAGATGTCTATTCTATCATCCCCTTTGGGTTCCTGCTCTTCTATTTCATCATTTGTGCCTCCAGGCAGGCTTCAGGGCCTCTGCTAAAGAAGAGGTGGCTCTTCCCCAGGTTGTACAGCCCAGCCCCAAAACTTGGTTTGGTGAAGGGATTTCAGCCTTCACCTTCCACATCTGCCAGGAACTCTTGTGCAGTACTCAACCTGCACAGCTGTACAGGGCAGTCCTGTCTACTGGTGGCTTATATAACCCTCAAGCTGGAGCTCAGACTTTCCTCTTCCCCCACCTCATCCTCACTCACCCCTCTCCATACACACACACTCCAATGATAATTCCAATCCACCTTATTTAGACCCTTAGCATCTAAGATCCTTCCAGTCAACAGATGAGTCACAGAGAGAAGAAGGGTCTTACCCAGAAGCACCGAGAGCCAAGGGGGAAACAGGAAGAAGTGGAGAGGGCTGAGGAAAGAGGAAGAAGAATAAGAATCTGTGGGCCATTGGACAGGAATTACCAAGATGTGAAGCTTGAAGTGGAAATGGTAACCACAGGGAGGAAGTGGGAAGTGCTGTTACACTGTAGGGATTGCATCCAATGTCACAAAACAAAACTATGAACAGTCGAATGGAAACCAATCTGCTCTGTAAACTTTCACTCAAATCACTACAAAATGTTTAGAAAAAAGGAATGTTAGCAGGTGCAGCAGGTGACATGAACAAGGACCTTAGTTGTTGGTATTAGTCTCATACCAGAAACAACTAAATATCTAATAATTGTAAATTGATAAAGTGTATAGTATTCTACTGTATGAAATAATCATGATACAAATGAACTATACCTACAAGGGAAGAGAAAGGTCTGAAAGGGGCCACATGGTTTCTCCCTGCTGCTTATAGTAAAATGCAAGAGGAAAGAGATGCACTTAAAAATGAACTGTGCAAAAAAAGGAGGGGGGAGACCAAGTTTGCTGGTCTGATAGAGCCTGGTGGAACCACTGAGACTATGACCCCTAGCTGCCCTTCAGGTCTGGGATTGAACCTACACCTGTGGCTTCCAGCCAAACAAAAGACAGGCATATGACTTGAACATTTACACCAGATAGATACACTCCTTGGAGAGAACAATCATGGGAGAAAGATGGGCTGCTTATGCACAGGGAGACAGTTCAGGGGGCAGGAGTGCATGGAGGGAAGGACACAGGGAAGAGGTAACTATGGGGAGGAAGTGGGAGGGGAGCTGTTGCATTGTGGTAAACTGTAGTCAATGTCATGAGACAATGTGTGTGTGAACTGCTGTATGGAAAGTCATTTTGCTCTGTAAATTTTCACCCAAATCACAATTTTTTAAAAAAAGAACTGTTCAAAATGAAAACAGAAATTAAAGATTTGGAAAATTTTCTTGTACTTACTAAGGACACATGTCCTAGAATGTTCACAAACTATTATTAAAGAGACTAAGCCTATGACCGATGGATCTAACCAACTACCACAGCAGAAAATAATCTGTTCTTTGGACCATCTGGGTAATGTCCCTGCCCTCCAGACTCTAGGTGTTGGCCATGCTCTCTGGATTCTGTGTGGAAACCCCTTGACTCTGGGCTTCAGCTCCACCTTCCAGGCCCATTGGGAGGACAGCTATGCTCCCCTGGCTTTGGACAGCCCCATCTCAGTGCATTTGAGTGGTGATCCCACCCTCTTGACCCCAGCAGGCCCAGTTCTTTTGTTCCTTGACCACGGCAGCCCCACTCCCTCAGCTTTGGGCAGTGACTCCACCTCTATCAACTGAATGGCATCCTCACACTCCAGAACTGGGTTGGCAAAGATCCAATCCTTTGAAATCCAGAAATCCAGTAGGCTGTGGCCCCAGCCTTTGAGATCCAGGAGACCATAGCCCCACCCTTTGGAACTGAGAAGGTCCTGTTTCCTGTGCTTTCTGAATTTGGACTTCTAGCCTCCTAAACTGTGAGAAAATAAATTTGTTAAAGACTGAAAAAAAAAAAAAAAAAAAAAAAAGACATGAAGCTAGTATAATCCCCTAAAAGAGATTTCTTTAAGTTCCTCATAAAGTGCTAGGCATAGAACAAGTATGCCTCAAAAACTTGTTAATTGTTCTCTATATGCAAGGTAGGCAGAACTACAGGATGAGGGATCCCAGTTCTGAGAGCTGTTCTTGTTCAAGCCTCTGTGCCTTTGTTTCTGCTGTTCCCACTGCCCGGGACACCCTTCCTTATTACTGCTTGGCAAACTGACATCCACCGTTCAAGATGCCTGCTGATCCTATTTCTTCCCCAGCTTCGGACCAGGGCTCTCTCTCCGGGATCACACCTCCCCTATGGGCTCAGAGGATCATTAACTCACTTTCCACAGCCATCTCTGCACCCTGCTTGCGTGCTCACATCAAGCCAGGCAGGCCAGCAACAGGCCAGAAGGAGTCTGGAGTTCTTCCCTCCCACCTCCAGACTGGCTCTTGCTCTCCAGACCACAAAGAGCTCCAGGGAGGGTACAGGAGGGCCTGGGTAGTTTCTCACCCTCCATAGCTGCACCCCCAGCTCCGCCAGATGAGGTTCCCCAGACAACGGTCAGAAGAACAGGACAGGGTTTGATCCTGAAAGAGCAGGTCCATGTTTCCTTTGTGTCAAGTCCCAGCCAGCCAAGCTACCACCAATCCGTGGTGCTGTCTTCGTGTAGCTGGCTGTGGAGTCCTCCCTGACACACAGACAAAAGGGTCTAGAGGCTCGATTTGGTATACAAAGGACAGTGCATTATAATTATGTTTTCAATTAGCTGCTCACTTTTCTCTCACATTCACTAACCAAGATCCAGTAAGAAAAGGCCAATTTGAATCATGGCTTCTCTTCTTCTAATCGGGTCAGACTCTGGGAACCTCGCTGCACACAGGCTCCAGGAGAAGCAGGCACTTGGGAGAGAGACCTCCTCAACACCACATTTGAGGAAAGGGCAAGACTAGGACCCACCTCCTCCAACAAGCAGAGCTTCACTCCCTTGGCCTTCAGTCTGGAGCTTCTGAACATCCCCTTTAAGGTTCAGTAGGTTGACCCTCATCTAAGGAAGAGACCTGACCTGTGGCCCCAGGCACTCCTAGTCTGATGGAGACCTAGTTCCCATCCGAAAGAAACTTTAAATCTGATGGCAAAATATCACAGAACGCCTTCAATAACTTTCCTTAATACTGGGCTTTCCTATGAAATATGGATGAATGTTATTGTTTAATCATATTATTTTACAAAAAAGAAAAAAAACTCACTGCCATCTAGTCGTCCTGACTCATAGCAACCCCTCCTAGGGTTTGCAAGGTGGTATTGCTATGGAAATAGATTGCCCAGTCTTCCTTCTGAGGAGTGGCTGATGGGTTTAAACCACCAGCCTTCTGGTTTGCAGTCAAATGCCTTAGACACTACACTACCAGAGCTCCTATATTAGTAATACTAATAATACCTAATACCTTTATTAAGTACCTACCCTGTGAGAAGTACTTCTATGCATTATCTCATATAAATATTTCACCAGCCCTGTGAAGGGAGTATACTATTATCCCTGTCTTATAGATGGGGTAAGTGAAGTTCCAAAAAGTTAAATAACTTGCCTGAGGTCACACAGCTAGTAAATAGTGGGGTCAGAATTCAAACTCAGAGCCTTATTCTTAACCACTGTGCTGTGGTTCCACTTATCCTCCACTCTTGATCTAAATAAATCATTGTGTGGACAAATATTCCCACACACACTGTGCACATCTGCGTTTTCTTATAGAACCTACTCGCAAAAAGATGTGGCTGCGTGTATGCTAGGGCCCTGTAGGATAGATGAGGGAGAAGGCAGACAGGTGAGAGATCACTGGGACCCTTGATGGTGAAAGAGGTGCCTGACACTAAAGGTAAAGTCAGAGACTTTTTTGAATCATTCTCTGGACTCTGATCAGCAGGCAGTGAGAACTGCCTTCTGAAATTGGGTGATACTTTTAGGGCCTTCTAGAGATACTGGGGCAGGGGGTCTGGTGGTACAATGGTTAAGTGCTCAGCTGCTAAGAAAGGTTGGTGGTCTCACCTCCCACCCAGAGGCTCCATGGGAAAAAGATGTGGCGATCTGTTCCCACAAAAATTATAGCTCTGGGAAACATTATGGGCAATTCTGTCCTGTCACAACAGGGATGCTTGGAGCTTGAGTGAGGGGCTATGAATGCCAAGGGCAAGGCAGGCAGAAGTCAAACTGTCCACCATGACTGTGGGCAGAGATCTCCCTACGCAGCCCCTGGGAACACTGTTTGCTCCATTTGTACCAAACCCAACATACACTTTCTTTAGCACAAGTGTCTGAAGTGTATTGGCTTTATAAATCTAGGTAAAGGGGGCCCAGGAGTCTTCGTTTCTCCCCCAGATGCTCCAGCGATGGCATTTTGAAATTTTAACGTTTGTCTCTTCTGTTTCTTACATCTCTGTTCTCAAGCTACTGTCACACTGTGCAGGTACTCAGTAAATCCAGAATAAACGAGTGAATGCGTAAATCTAACCTCCAAGATTGAGCCAAGTTGCCGTTTTCAGTGATCTTCAGCCATCACAGCATTGTCCCAATCAGCCACCTTCATCCACCTCTACTCCCAGTTGGAAGGAACATGCTGCCGGCGGGCCCTCCTCGCAGGAGGCTACCCCTCTGGGAGTCCACCCCCTCCTCCACCTTCTGTGCCTCTGCGCAGGGGACAGGCCCTCAAAGTCCTGCTCTTGCCCGGCCTGGATCTGGCCAGCTGGACATTCTAGGTGGGGAGATTCTGGCTGTCCGAAGCTTCCACATGGGGGCGCTGAGAGGGCGCGGGAAAGACAAGCCAGGCCCCTGTAGTGTCGTGGGGGGTGGGGGCACCTATATCTTCAGGCTGCCGGCTGTTGCCGTCCCCCCAACGAGGCAGCAGAGACCCTCACTGGCCCGCTCCCTCCTGCCTCTCCTCCCAGATCCTCTCCTCCCTCTCGCCCTCATCATTTCCCTCTGTCTTTCGTTTGCATTCCTCAGTCAAGGTGAAAGAACACGCGAGTGGGAAACAGACAGAGGTTCAAATCCGGACCCTACCACTCACTAGCTGGACCGCCTTATCCGAGGTCCTCTACCTCCCAAAACTGGCCTGTAAAATGGGACCAATAATCCTACCTACTTTGGAGACAGCAGTCGCTCAGGAAACGTCAGCTTCCTGCCCGTATCCCGCCCTCGTCTCGTGTTTCCCGCCCTCGTCTCGTGTTTCCCTCATTTCTGTTCTCTCCCAGCTTTTATTTTTTCTTTTTGTAATCCCTCCCTCCTGCGTCCTTTCTCTTCCCAGCTTTGCTTTCTCAGCCAAACCGCAGCCCTGCGCGTCCACCCGGCGCCCGGGAAGCCTCGCGATGGCCACGACGCGCCCGGCGGCCAGACCGCTGCCCCGCTACCGCCTCGACGTGCCTGGCCAGCCCACAGCCCACCTCGGGGGGTCGCACTGCCCCCAGTCTCGCGGCTCAACCACAGTCCCGCTCGCCACCAGCCCCGCTTAACGCGGGGGTCGCGCCAGCCGCGACATTCCCCAGTTTAGCCAGGGGTGGCGCTCCGCCTCGACGTACCTCGTCTGCCCCTAGACCACCCCGAGGCCGCGCCCGGCCCTAAGCCCAGCCCACCCAGGAGTCGCAGCCCACCCAGCGATCCCACAGCCGCCTCCTGCCAGACGAGGGTCGCGCCCTGCCGGGTACCCCCGGCCTTGTTCTTCCCCTGGAAGTGGCGCCCCAACCCACCCACCGCCAGGGCCGCGAGAACGAAACGAAGCGGGGCGCGCCGGCTAGGGCCGTGCCGGGGTGGCCGAGGGCACTGGGCGGGGCGGCGGGCTCTGGCTGCCAAGGCTGTGAACGCCAGCGCGACCGCAACCCGAGGGCGACGCTGCAAATAGTCGCGGTTTCCTCCCGGTGCCCTGCCTCCCTCTCGACCATCCGGGCCTTTGGGGCTTTCTCTCCCTTCTTCCAGCCGCCTCCTTGGCACTGTCCCATGTCCCCCGCCGCCTTGGCCCCGCTGTGCAGCCACCACATCCTGCCCCAGGAGATTAGCGCCGAGTTCCAGGCTTCCAGAGGTCTAATACTCACAATAAAGTTAGGATTAATTGAGCCCGTACGATGTCCCAGGCGCTGTGCTGAGCGCCTGACGGGCAGAAATTCAAGAAATCTTTACAACAGCCCAATGAGGGGAGGTTCCAACTTGCAGAGGAAGAAATTAGGCTCAGAGAGACCCCTAAGGTCCTACGGTCACCTGTTTGGATGCGCAGAGTAGGAATGGAGTTCCCGGGCCCACAGCTGCTCAGCTTGCAGCCTGGTGAGGCGCCCCCTGTAGGCCGAGGACCTAATGGGAGGTGGGAGAGGCTGACTGCGGGTCCAGGATACTAGTAGACCACTAATTTGCAGTGTAACCTGGAGCAAGGCCCCCCTGCCTCAATTTCCACGTAAAATGAAATGGATGAAAGGCAAAACTGTGTTCGCTGTAAAGAGGACATTTTTCGCAACAGTGGAAAGCCCAAAATGGATTGTGAGGGAGTGAGCGGCCTGCCTTTGGGAGAGTGGGAGGCTGAGTGACTACCATCCTGGGTATTGAGACAGCTTGCACATCAGGGCTGACTGCTTCAGAATTAGCCTAAGACCTAGCATGGGAATTTCAGCAAAGACAGGAATTCTGAAGTCATCCAGGTTTAACGGAATTAGTTAAGTCCTGTCGTCCCTGATTCGTGGCAGCCCCATGTGTGTCAGAGTAGAGCTGTGCTACACAGTGTTTCCAGGGGCTGATGTTTTGGACAAAGATTGCCAGACCTTTCTTCCAAGGTGCCTCTGGGTACCCAAACCTCCTACATTTTGGTTAGCAGCCAAGCATGTTAGCACTTTGGACTACCCACATTTTGGACCTTCCAAAGACATTCCAGGAAGTGAGATAAGGGGGTCTTCTCAATCACTCCCCACTTGCCCTCATCTCTGCCTTCACTGGCCTGGACCCAGAGCTACTACACATTTAAGTGCTCAGCTGCTAACCAAAAGGTCAGAGGTTTGAACCCACCTGCTATTCCCTGGGAGTAAGATGAGGGAAACTGCATCCATAAAGATTAAAACCAAAAAAAAAAAAAAAAAAACCCACACTGCCATTGGGTCAATTCCAACTCATAGTGACCCCCATTGGTTTCCAAGGTGGTAAATCTTTACAGAAGTAGATTGCCCATCTTCCTTCCATGGAGCAGCTGGTGGGTTTGAACCTCTGACTTCTGGTTAGCAGTCAAATGCCTTAGGCTCTGCACCACCAGAGCTCCTCCATAAAGATTACAGCCTTGGAAACCCTATGGGGCGGTTCTACTGTCTTACAGGGTCACTGTGAGTCAAAATTGACTTGATGGTAATGAGTGGATATGTGAGGGGAAAAAAAAAGGTCAGTTTGCACTAGACTACAAAGTTAAAGGTAGGTGGTTTGAATCCACCCCCAGCAACACTGAGAAAGAAAGGACTAATAATCTGCTTCCATTAAGATTACAGCCAAGGAAATCCAGTGGAGCAGTTATTTCTCTGTAACACATGGGGTCCCTATGGGTTGGAATCATCTCGAAGGTGACCAACCAGATGTGAGAAAGAGCTCCCAGAGGTCTGCTTCTGAAAGCTCACAGCCATTGAAAATGCTATGAAGCACGGTTCTGCTCTGAAACGTATGGGGTCACCATGAGTTGGAACTGACTTGACAACAACTGGTTTTGACTTTTGTTTTTTAATGTTCTGAGCCCACATATATCATCTCCCCACTCTCAGAGAGCTCGTTGCATAATGAATTCAGCCCCATTGGGAGAACTGAAGCAAGGTGCCCGTTCAGGGGTGCACAGTCCCATGCCAGGCTGTGTGGCTGGGGAACAGTCAGGGCTGGACTTCACCTCCACTTTCCCCCTTGGTAGCTACCCTTGGATAGGCTACCATCTGCACAGCCTCTCAAAGTAGCCCTTACAGAGCCACAAAGGTGTAAACAGAAGATACTGAGAAAACCCAGAAAAGAAGCCAATTAGTTTTTGCCAAAATCAGGAGCACAGACAGAAAAACTCTAATATGGAAGTGAACAAGAAGCTGGCCCTTTAAGGATCAGTAGGCGTTCACCAGGTGGCAAAGGAAGAAAAGACACTCCAGGCAGAAGCAAAAGCATGGAGGTAGGAAGGCTCAGAGTATTCTGGGAGCAAGTGGTGCAGCACGGCCAGGTCAGAGCTCAGGGAACAGTGGGCTGCAGGAAGCCTGGGAAGCAGGGCACTCCTCCCTTCACCGCTACAGCTGTCGGCTCCCACCTCTCCGCCATCATGTACCGCACTAAATATAATGTACCTGCCAACCAGAAGTCTCTTCATCTGGACTCTAAGATGTGGTATGACAAAGACAGTCTGATTCATCTTCTGTGGCCCGGTGTCTCACCCAGTGTCAATAATAGTAATAATAATAGTTAACAGGTATTAAATATTTACCATCACACACTAGGCTAAGTGTCCTACATGCATTACCTCATTTTGTTCTCAAACCACATTGGAAATAAGTGCTTATTATTAGTTCTGTTTTACAGTTGAGGCTGAGAGGGGTTAAGTAATGTGCTTAAGGTCACACAGCTATTTAATGGTGAAGGTAGGATTAGAATGCAGGTCTCTCTCCCTTGTTCTAGACTGATGGATGGGTGGGTGGTCAGATAGACTGGTGGATGGATGGATGGGTTGTTAGGTAGATGAATGGATAGATGGATGGATGGGTGGGTGGGTGGATGGATGGATGGATGGATGGATGGATGAACGGAGAGGAACTAGACTGAGATGCTATGGTAGGGAGCTTAAACTTTACCCCAAGGGCAATGAGAGGACATTAGAAGGTTGGAAGCAGAGAGAGACAGATCAAGTTAGAGCCTTAGATCACTTTAACAGCATTGGGAAGATAGTTTAGAGTTGGTAATACTTGAGGCAGGAGGCCATTTTTTCTGGCATGTCTCCATTTATTTGTGTAAGGAGCCTCATTTTAAATTTTTTTTAAGCACTGCGTTATTTGTCTTAGGGAAGGACTTATGCTTCTATGCACATACTAGGCTATTTGATGGAGAAGGGAAAGAGGGGTTCAGAACTTTGTGAGGGACAGTCTAGTGAGAGGAAAGGGCCCAGTGACAAGAGAAGGGCTCCATGAGAAGGGTCTTTTGAATCGAGGTTTGGGCCTCAGCGTTGAGGGGGAGCTCAGAGCCTGTGAAAGTAATTGTCAGGGATGGAGGCAGAGTATTTGGGGTGGAGGGAGGCAAGTGGTATAAATATTGGCTAAGTTTTTGAAGGCTTCTGTACAGGGGAGCAAAATACCATTCCAAGATGGAAAGAACCCCTAGGGTCTCCAGCCACTCAGTCTCCAGGCCCCACACACTGCCCCTTTGTGCACCTGGGAGGGAACTCAGCCAAATGTGAAGCAGGTGTTGCATCAGACGCTAAGCCCAGGGATCAAGTGTTGAGGGTGGTGATAGGAGAGGTCTGGTCCCTCCTTCTGAGGCAGCACCCCAACATCATTGGCCTTTCTAGCACAGAAATGGGCCCAGGGGGATCAGATAAGCTGAAGGAAGGGAGCAGGAGAGTTGGAAGGACAAGAGAACAGGTGGAGCTTCCTCCCCATACACCAAAGGAGCCGATCTGTGGACTGGGGCCTGCTGGAGGCAGCGTCTTCAGGCTGAGAGGGGCTCCCTGAGGGACCCAGGCCAGAGCAGGGTCCACCATGCTGCTCTGCCTCACTCTGATTCTCCTGATGGGACTATCTGTGTGCACTATGGCAGGGGACAGCGGAGAGGAGCTGACACTCGGCGCTGAAGTAGGGCCCTGGGTAACTGTGACCCTGGAGTGGGGGAGAGGCTCTGACCAGACCAAGGGTGACCCATGTGGAGCGGGGTGGAAGATTTCTACCATGGCTGCAAGACAGCAGGTTGTATGAGGCAAGGCAAGATGTATGACTCTGCGGATAAGCAGACCTCCAAATTTGCACACCAGAGCAACAGTCTGTATGTGCATGTGCATGTGTGTGTGTGTTTATTCAACAAAGACTTATTTAGCACATGCTCTATGCCTGGCACTATTCCAGATGCTTTATAAATATTAACTCATTTAATCCTCTTATCAGCCTTATGAGGTAGATGCTGTTACTATCCCCATTTTGCAGGTGAGGAAACAAAGACACAGAGAGGTCAAGTAGTTAACTTGTCCAGATTGCACAGCTTCAACATCACAACTACAGACCTTGTCTAAGGCTTGTATCTGTGCATCAGAGAAGGTTTCCAAAATCTCCTTTCAAGGGAATCATCATTTTATTTCCCGATATTGAGCAAGTACTGATTTGATTGCCCATCTCTTCTACTAAACTGATTAAGCCCAGTGTTGCCACTAAGAGAGATCTGAAAGCTGGAGACTTTGCATCTGCCCCCCAAGTGGATGGGAGAGACAAAAAACCTGGCCTCAGGGAACTGCCAGCCTGAAAGGGGACAGAGGGTCACAGACCAGAGTCAAGCACAGGTGTAGTGTAGGGCTACCCATTAAGCAAGGGAAGCACAGGCTTATTTGTGCTTCTTTACTAATCTGTAGTGAAAATGTTCACATTTTTTCACCACATCAAAGATTCTAGTTCTGGGCATGCCTGGCATCTGTCTCTCTCCCAACCCCACAGCACCTTCCTACATAATCAAAGCCTCTTTTCAAGTTTACAGTCCCTGACAGGGACAGAGTACCCAGTAAGCAAGGTAAGCATGGACTTACTTACTAATTTGTAGTGAACAGTTTCACATGTTTTTCACCATATGAAATTATTCACTACAGATTAGTAAGTAACCATAAGGAAGCCATAAGTTGTTTATTGGGTAACTTGCCCCTGCATAGTGAATAAGAGACCGGGGTTCAGGGAACAGTTTGCTCAGGGAAGGCTTCCAGCGGAAGGACAGATGGGACAATGCTGAGCCTGACTCCTCAACCCTCCTGGGATGGTGAGGACACGGGCCAGCCGTGGCAGAGGAAGCCCTACTTGCAGTCCCAGGCCATGGTGAGGTCCCTGGAAACTCTGGTCCTTAGAAATGGGGCCACTGGAAGAATCATTGAGTGGACAGCCATTGGTGGTGAGTTTCCTTCTTGGTTTGTTTGAACATGAAAGTACATGGTTGAGAAGACAATAGGACTGGGGGGCCTGGGTTCAAGCCTCAGCTTCTCCACTGACTTCATGGGCTCTTGGGTTGGTCACCCTCACCGTTAAAATGGGGGGGGGGTGAAATTAGATGATGCCCATGTTTTGTTCAAGCTTTGACATGCTTTATGATGTCAATGCCAAACCTGAAGGTGCCCAGCCCAGGGACCGAGAAGCTGAGCTGTGTGAGGGGCAGCTCTCTACACAGCCACCCTTACCACATCTTCGTGAACTTCCACTGGTGCTGCTGGATTTCCCATCCACATGTACCTCACCCTGAAGTTGGGTCTAATCCTTACTCTCTTTTTACTCTCCTCTAATATCCCTCTTCTTCCCAAGATGCTGGGCTTGGAATGCAGGTAAAGAAACTGGGTTAGAGCTCAGGAAGAACTTAGAAACACTGGGTTGCTTGACAGGGGAGGTGGTAGAAGGAATGGAGGCACCTTCAGGGCTGATCTGATCACCTTCCTAGTGCCTGCAGTCAGCAGTGGAGCGGGGCTCTAAATTAAATGAAGGTGGCATGCTTAGGTGGGGACAAGAGTCCTTCCTGAGCAAAGGGAACAGATGCCTCCTAATGACCCCTCAGAAGGGCAGTGGGTGGGAGAAGGGTAAGTCCTATTTGATTCATAAACATCCATTCTCTCCAGCCTGCACTTGAAGATTGTCTTTTATGAAGGCAAAGTGGTTTTCATGAGCTTTTCAAAAATGAATCTAAATCTCCAAAGAGCATTTTCTGGTTCCCGGCCAGGCTGGGAGGCTCCAGCCGGAGACAGCTGTCCCAGCCACTGATGTCCTAGGGAAGAGACAGACAGAAGTGGTTGAATTGGTTTAAGGCTTAGAAAACAATCCATTCCTGATCCTAAAAATTGGTTCCAGGCAAGTGTGAGATGTAAAATGGGTTTCCACAGCCTGAAGGACCCCGCTGGTCCCAACGTCTCCAGCACTGCCCCTATGGAAATTGGGGATGGAAAAAAGGCCCTGATCCAACCCCTGCTCCCAGGCTCCTGGGAGTTCTGTTTGTCTGTCTTCCATTTTCCTGGAAAAGGAGACACCATCCCCTGCCTTATCCCCAGACTGTCAGAGGAAGGGACTGAAAGTACCATGGACTGCTAAAAGAACTAACAAATCTGTCCTAGAAGAAGTGCAGCCAGAATGCTCCTTGCAAGCAAGAATGGCCACACTTCATCTCACCTACTTTGGTCATGTTGTCAGAAGGGACCATTCCCTGGAGAAGGATATCACGCTTGGTAAAGTGGAGGGTCAACAAAAATGGGGAAGGCCCTCAATGAGATAGATTGACACTGTGGCTGCAACGATGGGCTCAGGTATAGCAAGGATTGTGAGGCTGGCACAGGACTGGGCAGTGTTTCATTCTGTTGTACATGGGGTGGCTATGAGTCAGAGCTGACTTGATGGCATCTAACAACAACACACCCACACTGCTGAGCTCTTGTGTACACCAGGCTCTGTGCCAGATACTGGCAAGTCAGAGACGCAAGGACAGTCTAATGGATGCCAGCTATTGTCACTCTCTCAACTCACTTTCTCAATTAGCAGCATCTCTCCATTTCGGCAGATCTGAGCAGGCACCCCTTCAAAATTCAAGTTGAGGCTAAGGAGGGAGAGGCCTTTGGCTAAGGTCTCAAAGTCTAGTGGAGGCACTAGAACTTAAACACTGAGTCCTTGGTCCAGGATTTCTCTCCCATTAGTTCAGCCATTTCTTTGTCTAACTTTCACCTTCAGACTATATATCATATTCCTATGGGAGGCCCAGCTTTAGGGAAGGGTAGATCTAGAAAATAGGAGCATGCCTGTGGAATTGGGGATAAGCTACCCTGTCTTGCCCACCTTGAGATCATCGGCTGCCCACTCACTGTTTTATGCTGGAAACATTTCCCAAGACAAAGCAGAATGCAGACTATAGAGTCAGATGTCCTGAATTGAATCCTGGCTCTAACACTTCCTGTGTGACCTTGAACAAGTCGCTTAATCTCCTCAAGCCTCAGTTTCCCTATCTGTAATATAGATGAGAAATATATATTGTGTTGTTGTTATGTGCTGTCGAGCCAGACCCAACTCATAGCGACCCCTCCTTGGGTTTCTGAGGCAGTATCACTATGGTAGTAGATTAGTAGATGGCTCCATCTTCCTTCCGAGGAGTGGCTGGTGGGTTTGAACTGCCAGCCTTCCGGTTAGCAGTCAAGTGCCTTAGGCACTATGCTACCAGAGCTCCCTTGAGGAATATATATATATAGAGAGAGATAAATCATGGTTATGTAATATAGAGATAAATCATGGTTATGAAGATTAAATGAGATTATGAGAGCCTGGCTTCTGAGCCAGCTGACCAGGGTGCAATTTCTGGCTCCACTTTTCACTTCCCAGTTGGGTGAACTTGGACAAATTACTTAATATCTCTGTGCCTCGGTGTTTTTATCTATAAAATGGTGATACCAGTGATACTTACCTAGCAGGGTTTTGACAAGGATTAAATGAGTTAATACATTAAAGTGCTTAGTGCAGCGCCAGGAACTTAGTAGGTGAAATGTCAGCTATTCATTATTGTTATTATTATGTACATTATTACCTAAAAGATGCAAAGAGGCCAGCACCAGCTCTGGGCAGCTGTTCTCAGACTGTGAGCGGTGGTTATGGAGGTGATGATTTCTCAGGCTGCCCTCCCTGTCTCCTTGCTACATCTCCCCAGGTCTAACTCTAACTCTGCTTCTCCAGGAAGGTATTGTGGCCAGCATTCAGCTCCAGTTTCAGGAGGTGAAGAGGGGCAAAGCGAGTCAGTTCTTCGGGTTGATGGGGAAGCGGATGAGAGGTAAGTGACAAAGACGAGCAAAACCTAGCAAGGAATGGTCCTGCATGAGTCTCCAAAACACCAAGCAGAGACCCTAGGTTCAAACCCAGAACCCCAGGGTCAGTTACTCCAATCCAGCAGGGAGTGTGCACCCAGTGGAATGGAGGTAGAGTTTCTCTATGCATTATCATCTATTCTGCTTACCTAGTGCCGCTCTGACAAGAATATACCACAAATGGGATGCTTGAACAAACAGGACTTTATTCTCTTACCGTTTGGAGGCTTTAAGTCTGAGTTCAAAGTGCCAGGTTCTAGGGGCTAGGTGAAAGCCCCTCAACCTTGGGCTTCAGCTCTGCTTCCTGCTCCCAGCCCACTGGAACTAGGGGCATCTCTTCACTCAGACAGCTGCTGGCTGCTGAGGCTAACAAGCCCAAGATTGACAAGTAAAAAGGCACAGTCCTGATGTTACCAGACCACATAACAAGCCATTAATTCAAGTCCCTTGAAAGTCCCAAGGTCAGGAAGAGCATGGCAGGCTGCTGAACAACAACACAGCTACATGCAGGGTTCAAGCATGCCATAAGCTAGAGACCATTCCTGTGGTAGTTCAGTTTGTGTGTCAACGTGGCTGGGCCTGGTTGAGTGGCTGGGCAGCTGGATGTAGTATTCCCCATGATGAGATTGGTAATCAACTCCATGGTGGAATCTACTGGGAGCAGCTGAGTAGTTAGTTGCCTTAGGGAATGTGGTCTGCTTCCTATATATAAGTAGAAGCCTTGGAGCATGGTCTCTAGCTTATGGCATGCTTGGACCCTGCATGTATCCGTGTAGTTGTTCAGCAGCCTGCCGTGCTCTGCCGACCTTGAGACTTACAATGGACTTAAGTGGCCTGCCATGTGGTTTGGTAACATCAGGACTGTGCTTTTTTACTTGTCAACCTTGGGTTTGTCAGCCTCAGCAGCTAGCAGCTGTCTGAGTGAAGAAATGCCTCTAGTTCCAGTGGGCTGGGAGCAGGAGGCATAGCTGGACCCCAAGGTTGAGGGGCTTTCACCTAACCCCTAGAGCCTGGCACTTTGAACTTGGACTTAAAGCCTCCAAATTATAAGAATAAACTCCTGTTTGTTAAGGCCATCCCATTTGTGGTATATTCTTGTCAGAGCAGCACTAGGTAACCAGAACAATTCCCAAAGCTGCTTCTTATGTATGGGAAGCAGACCGCATCCCTCAAGCATCTACTCAGCTGCTTGTGCTAGATCCCACCATGGAGTTGATTGCCAGTCTCATCATGGGGAATAACTGCCACCAGCTGCCCAGCCACTCAACCAGGCCCAGCCAAGCTGGCACACAAACTTAACCACCACATCATCCAAACCAGGAACTTTGGAGAGAATTAAAAAGTATACCAGGTAACAGGTGTAAACTGGGTCTGTCCCTAGCACATGGGAAGTAAGATCACCCTTGTTGTTGTTGTTTGCCGTCAAGTCGGCCCCGACTCATAGCGACCCCTCCTTGGGTTTCCGAGGCAGTATCACTACGGAAGTAGGATTGCCCAACCTTCCTTCCGAGGAGTGGCTGGTGGGTTTGAACCGCCAGCCTTCTGGTGAGCAGTCAAGTGCCTTAGGCACTATGCTACCAGAGCTCCTAGATCACCCTTAGGGTGAGGGCAAATGCTAAGGGGTGGTTCCCTTGCCTCAGATGTATAGATGATTGTGGAGAATAGAGGTGAAGCTAGAGGTCAGAGTCTAAAGGTGAGCTAAGCCATGGGCCAAGCTTTCTAGTCATTACTGCATGACCCAAACTATTATTAAAATAAAGCTGTGTTTCCTGAGGGCACTCTCAGCCCAGGAGTCATGCCTTGGGCAACAAGGAGAAAACAACAAGGAGAGAAAATAGCTATTTCTTATTGTCAACATTTTTTAAAAGTGGATTAATGCACAGTGTGAGGAGCTCCTATGGTACAGTGGTTAAAGCATTGGGCTGCTAACCAAAACATTGGTGGTTCAAACCCACCAGCTGCTCTGTGGCAGAAAGATTAGGCAATTTGCTTCTGTAAAGATTTAAAGCCTTGAAAACCTTTTGCCACAGTTCTACTCTGTCCTATAAGGTCATTATGAGTTGGAATCTATTAGATGGCAATGGATTTGGTTTGGGTTTTGGTTTGGAATGCACAGTCTTGGTGAGGCCATAAAGAAAGTGGCACTTTTGTATCCTGTCTATTTGGAAACCGCCTTGGTGGTATCCATCAGAGTTGGCATGTGCATACCTTTTAACCAGCAGTCTCACTTCAGGGAGTCTACAGGAAATGCCATTCATACATGAGCCCTGAGATGCCAGAAGCAGAGGATTCACTGCCAGCTGGTTTGCCAGAGCAAGAATTTGAGGATCACAGAAAGAAATATCAATAGGGGAATGCTCCAAGTAATTAGGTCCATCTCTAATCTTTGTGGCCATTTTGAAAAAATGAAGCAGAATTGTGGGAAGACATGGGAAGATCTCCAAGCTATACGGTTCAGTGGAAAAAGCAAGTGACAGGATACGGGTGATAAGAGCCTACTTGTTTAAAAAAAGCTGTATCCTTACACACACATATAGACAAATGTATACAAAAACTTCTAGAAGGATAAATACCAAATTGTCAACAATGGTTGCTTAGCATAGCGCCAGGAAAATTGAAGATGAAATGTCAGCTGTTTATTATTATTTTTATGTACATTATTGTGTAGAAGATGCAAAGGAGCCTGAGTTGAGGCCACAGAGGGAGAGGAAGTAGATGTGAGGGAGAGAGAGTGAAGAGTGACTTTAATTCTGGGATTTTAATTTTCACTGTATAAACGTCTATATTACTAGAATTATAGTGGGCATGTATTCAAGACCTTTTTTAATAAAACAATATGCATATGAAAATAGAGAAAACCATCTTGTGACCAAACACTTTTGGCCTTCGGTTCCTCCTCTGTAAAATGAGCTTTGGACCGGGCCATTTCAAAGGTCTCTTTCAAATCTAACAACCGTGAGGAGCAGGGAATGGGGTATAAGTGAAATATTTCTTAAGTACCTACTATGCTCACACATGATTAAATCCTCACAATAATATCCCCCTTATAACCAATGAGGAGCCTTGGTGGCACAGTGGTTAAGTACTCAGCTGCTAACCGAAAAGTCCGCAGTTCAAACCCACCAGCCTGCTCCAAGGGAGAACGCTGTGGCAGTCGCTTCTGGAAAGATTTACAGCCTTGGAAACCCTATGAGGCAGTTCTACTCTGTCCTATAGGGTTGCCAGGAGTCAGAATTGACTCGGCAGCAATGGATTTCATGGGCTTGGTTATCATCAATGGAGAAACTGAGAGTCAGATAGGGAAGTACTTTTCCCCAGGATGTCCAGACCAGGTGCCTCTGACTCCAAAACTCTGTGCCCGCTTCCCTCTACTCCACACTGCTTCCTATAAGGAGCAGCTGAGTGGGTCAGTCACACAAGGATAATGGGAAGTGACTGGAGTCCCACTTAAGACCCACCACAGGCACCAAACCCCAAAAAGCCACGAGACCTTTCCATCTCACTGAGCGCCCAGTAAAGCAGTACTGTCGTCATTCCGGCTTCCTCTCTTCCCAGGAACATCGTCAGTCCAACCAGTGAGAAGAGCAGGTGTGTGTTGTCCAGACTTTCCCTTCAGCATCCTTTGGGGGGGGGTGTGGAGTGATTTCCTGGCCACTAATAGGTCAGGGAGGTTAGACAGAGGCTCTGGCCAGGGGTTTACCAGGTTGTAGATGGCAGGCCAGCATGGTTTGGCTACACACTGGCTTCCTGGACTAATTCTTGTGGTGGATCCCTTAGTTGGGTTGTCTATGACACTTAGGGAGTGGGTGCAGGGATAAGAAGACAGGGATGTATCTAGGTCTGCCAAATGTTCAGTTACCTTGGGTCTAAAGTCTGGGGTTGGGAAAGCAAACCAACCACAACCAAAGAAGAATGCTCAATCCTTCCATCCATTCCCCACACTGCACCCATAGGGATCTTAAAATTGCAAATCTGAGCAGTCACCCTCTTGCATAAAACCTTCAGTGAAAGGGGAAAGCAAAAAGAAAAGAAAAGAAACCAGTCTTTACCTACCACCCTCTTCAGCTCTCAGGATCGAGTCCAACCCTTAACATGACTCACCGTGTTCCCCAGCCCCATCTCCCATGGCTCTCCTTCCAAGACTACCTGCCAAATCCACAGCACACTGTACTGCACTTCCCTGCTTGGGCATGTAGCTGGTGTCCCCAGACCAGAAATTCCACATGGGCAGGCACCAGGTATGCCATTGGCTCTGTATCCCCTAACCTCCAGCGTAGTTTTTGCCTATTACAGGCACCCAAGAGCTGTTTGTAGAAGGGAGGGAGGGAGGATAAAAGAGAGGATGGGAGGGATTAATGAAGGAATCAGTGAAGGAATGAACAAATCAAATGATGGTTTTTCATCAACTCCCAAGATGACTGAGAAATGACCTCATTTACAAAGTCCCAACTTCCCAAGATAGCCTCTATGCTATAAGCTCTCTCCTCTGTCAACAGGGTATGAGCAAGAACAAGCAGTCCAGGGTCTCCTGGGCAAGAAAGGACCATCTACTGGAGGTAGGTCAGAGTCTCTAGTGGGTGACATGTGCATCACAGGAAAGTGGCCAGTCATTTTGGGGCCAGTTTCTAAGATGGGGGTTAGGCAGCTAGCCAGAAAGAACAGGGTCCCCACAAGCTATTAGGTGGGGGCTCCACAGGAAAGGGCTGTTGAGTTGTAGGGAAATGTTCCTCTTAATGATGCAGCCATGAAACAGCCACAGCTCTGAGGCTGTACCCTCCTCACCCCAAAAAAGCCCAGGCACACTCTATCCCCAGGGGGCCAACTGAACCTACAAAGAATGATTCTTAGTTTGCCAAACGCTGGAGCATTCTCTTATTGTCCTAGTAGCTCTAATCATTGATCATTAGAGAGTCACACCTTTGGTTTTAGGAGATTTTCTGCCTTCAACAGTTGCAAATAAGTGCAAATTACCCTGGGAGGGGTAACACCTTGTGCAAATATCAGCTAACACCTTCTGGTAGAGGCACACACTGAAATGGTTCCAAGGAGCCAGGCATGAAAGTAAATAACTGGGGAAAATAACAGCTGCTTGAATGACCTGATACCAGAGGAAGGGCAGTGGGTGCTCCCGGCCCTCAATCGACAAGCTGAGTTCCAGTCTGCTTTCTCAGATGCCTAGTCTTTCTCCCAGAGTGGCAGACTTCTGGACCACCCCCACCCCACCTCACCCCACCCCCAGCTTCCCTGATGAAGCACTTGCTCATTACAACACTGCCTCTTGGGAACAAAGATGGGAAACTCCTGTATAATCCCTTGAATTTTTTTTCACAAAACATTTGAGCCGTTCCATGCAAAGAGTCATGGGCGTCATCCCAATAGCAAATAGAAATGAATGCCCCTCCAGGTGTAGTGTAGGCAGGAACCTTATAAGTTATTGCTCGGAAATGGAAAGCAACTTGACCAAAGGCACACCGTGAACTAGTAATAGAACCAGGACTGAAAACTGTGCCCCCTGTTTCCTAGTCCAGGGTACTTTCCAGGGTCCCAGGAAGGCCTGGGAATTCCTGAATACTGTTACTACTGCCCTTCCTTTAGAGATGGGAACTGAGTGTTGCGTGAGTTGCTGGCTCCTATGGTCTGGGGACATTTACAATTAAGTAATGGAAGATAGGACCAATGAACCTGTAATATTGTTGCCCTGGACATTTACAGACAGGAGAGACCTGAGGGAAAGGCAGGGCTTCAAGTGGAGTGCCTGGGGAAGGCTTCTATGGTGGAGGAGAGACATACTCCCCTAACCATATGTCCATTACAGAGCTCTCCCCGGACCCAGAGGAGGACCAAGGTCCAGAGTGAGAGCCCAACCACACGCTTTCTAGAGGACGATGACTCCCCTTTTCCTACCTGGATGCTCAGCTGACCAGCCAGCAGGGCCAACTCTCTTCTTCGTGTGTCTCCTGTTCTCTATCCTGGCATTTCACACCAGGCCTGCACTGAACTCACTGGCTTTTCCTTCAGAACACTCAAGTACCAGTTGTGTGTAAATGAACTGTCATCACCCTTACAAGCTGGAGTGACCGTGCTTCCCCCAGCGTTGAGCTCTCATCTGTCTAGTGGGGATGAGGCTCACACATTCCTGACTCCCCTGTGCCCAGCACATAGCAGGGGCTCAATAAATGAATGAACAGTGAGTGGCTTCTTCTCTGGCTCAGGGCACAAGGTCGTAATGGCTTGGACTCTGCATCCTGTCCAGTGACCTATCTGATGTGTGTTTTCTGGAATTGGAAAGAGAAATACCAAAGAGACCCAGTCCCCTACATGAGGGTGAGAAAACAGACTTGATGCACATGAGAGGATGACAGCTAGATGAGAAATGGGAAGGAGACCCTGGGAGGGTAGCACAGGCATCTTGGAGTGAAGTGGATTTGAAGGCAAGGGGTCATTTTTCTCTTTAGGATGTTATGAAGCTCCATTCTAAAAGAAGATACCCTCCCGCCACCCACAGTCATGATCTCAAGGATTCAAGTCCATGTATCTTCTGACTTGGAGCAGAACTGAGGCCCAGGTCATTGATCCATTCTCTTGTGTATGGTGGTTCTTCAATTAACTGCTTTACTTTTAGGTCACAGGCAGTCAGCCACCCATTGAGCACTACTCACTCCTGAGCATTGGGAAGAGCTCCAGAGGAATGAAACTAGTCACATCCTCAAGAGCCCTCTGTCTGATGGGGTGACTATTGTCCTGTCCCAGTGGTTTATGGGCAGACAGGACACACAGGACTCTAGACAGAGTGAAATCCTAGAATGTGAATCCAAGTCCTTAGCACCATCGAGTCATCACTGACTCATAATGACCTTATGCACAACAGAACGAAATGCTGCATGGTCCTACACTGGCCTCACAAACCTTGCTACACCTGAGCCCATTGTTGCAGCCACTGTATCCATCCATCTTGTTAAAGGCCTTCCCCTTTTTCGTTGACCCTCCACTTTACCAAGCATGGTAGCCTTCTCCAGGGAATGGTTCCTTCCTATAACATGACCAAAATATAGGTGAGACAAAGTCTGACTATTTTTGCTTCCATGGAGCATTCCAGCTGCACTTCTTCCAGGACAAATTTGTTAGTTCTTTTAGCAGTCCATGGTACTTTAAGTATTCTTCACAAACACCACAACTCAAAAGCATCAACTCTTCTTCGGTCTTCCTTATTCATTGTCCAGCCCTCACATGCATAAGAGACAATTGAAAATACCATGGCTTGGGGTTAGGTGCACCTTAGTCTTCAAGGAGACATCTTTGCTCTTCAGCACCTGCTGCTTCCATTGGTGTAGACTGTAGAACCAAGTAATATGAAGTCCTTGACAACTTCCATCTTTTCTCCATTTATCATGCTGCTGCTTATAGGTCTAGTTGTGAGGATTTTTATTTTCTTTGTATTGAGGTGCAATCCATACTGCAGACTGTAGTCTTTAATCTTCATCAGTAAGTGCTTCAAGTCAGCCTCACTTTCAGCAAGCAAAATTGTGTCATCTGCATATCACAGGTTGTTAATGATTCTTCCTCCAATCCTGATGACGTTCTTCTTCATATAGTCCAGCTTCTCAGATTATTTGTTCAGCATACAAATTGAATAAGTATGGTGGAAGGATACAACCCTGACCACTCCTTTCTTGATTTTAAACCATGCAGTATCCCCTTGTTCTCTTTGAATGACAACCTCCTGGTTTATGTACAGGTTCCTCATGAGCACAATTAAGTGTTCTGGAATTCCCATTCTTCTCAATGTTATCCATAATTTGTTATGATCCACACAATCGAATGCTTTTGCATAGTCAATAAAACATAAGTAAACAAACACCTTTCGGATATTCTTTGCTTTCAGCCAAGATCCATCTGACATCAGCAATGATGTCTCTCATTCGATGTCCTCTTCTGAATCCAGCTTGCATTTCTGGAAGTTCTCTGTCAATATTCTGCTGCAACCATTTTTTAATTATCTTCAGTAAGATTTTACTTGCATGTGATATTAATGATATTGTTTGATAATTTCCACATTCTGTTGGATCACCTTTCTTTAGAATGGGTACAAATATGAATCTCTTCCAGTCAGTTGGCCAGGTAGCTGTCTTCCAAATCTCTTGGCATAGTGAGTGCCTCCAGTGTGGCATCCCTTTGTTGAAACATCTCAATGGGTATTCCTTCAATTCCTGGAGGCTTGTTCTTCCCCAGTTCCTTCAGTGCAGCTTCAACCTCTTCCTTCAGTACCATTGGTTCTTGATCATATGCCACCTCCTAAAATGGATGAACATCAACCAATTCTTTTTGGTACAGTGATTCTGTGTATTAATTCCATCTTCTTTTGATGTTTCCTGCATCATTCAATATTTTGACCATAGAATCTTTCAATATTGCAACTCAAGGCTTGAATTTTCTTCTTCAGTTCTTTCTGCTTGAGAAATGCTGAACGTGTTCTTCCCTTTTGGTTTTCTAACTTTAGGTCTTTGCATATTGCATTATAATCATTGGCTTTGTCTTTTTGAGCTGCTCTTTGAAATCTTTTGTTCAGCTCTTTTATCTTGTCATTTCTTCTATTTGCTTTAGCTACTCTCCACTCAAGGGCAAGTTTCAGAGTCTCTTCTGACATCCCTTTTGGTCTGTTCTTCCTCTCCTGTCTTTTCAATGATCTGCTCATCAGGTTACTTAACATTGTGTCCCTTTCTCCTAAAAGAAGAGATTCAGTTAGAAGTTGTCTCTGGTCTATGATTCTTCAAGGAGACTAGAGGAGAGGTGTGCCTCAGCTATGTTTAAACGGAGGGGAAGACAGGCATGGTGGAGTGGGTAGGAGCTTCAACTGGCTGCCTGGGAAGGCTTTAGTGATAGCCATGAAGCCACTAAGGAGAGGAGGCCAAATGGCCACCAGCATAACCAGTAAGATTTCTTCAGTTTGTCCTGTAGTGGAATAGTCTCTGTCCCAAAACTATTCACCATGAGCCTCAAGTTCCCTGAAGAGAGTAAACCTCCCATTCATTCCACCATGTCCAGTATAGGACAAAAAAGTAGGGGGTGGGTGGCACAAGCCTCCTCTTCAGAGTTTGGCACTACTACAAAATTTCCTATTCAGTGTACTTATTCCATCCATTCCTAACCTACCAGGTATCCCTAGTGCCTCCCCCACCCCACTTCACCCATTGCTGTGGTCCCAAGAGGTAGTTCACTGAGACAAACCCAACTCAAAGGAGCAGCAAAGAGAGTTGAGGATTTTATTCTGGCGTTTATTTGGGACATTTTAGAAAAAGCTAAATTCACCAAATATTTAGGTAGTATCTTCTCTGTGCTAGGAACTCAGATGGGACTAGGGGTACAAAAGAAGTACGAGATTGGGATTCGTCTTTGAAGACCAAAATGTCTTTATAGGACAGCCAAAATTTACTCATTCTGTGCAAAGCCCACACACTGCTCTCCAGCCATATCGTTTTCAAAACCACCATGTCACTCAAGCTTCTGGTTTCTGAACATGCCATTCTTTCCTTTCTGGTGAATTCTTACTCAGAAGTCAATTTCTCTGTGAAGGTTTCCCACACCAGGAGCCACCCATTCACTCCCTCCTCCAAGGTCCCGAGTGCCTTGCATTACATTACATCATTTACTGTGTATTGTAATGTTTAAATTAATTAAAAGTCGTGGTTTATCATCCCCAAAAGACAAAGTTTCTCAAGAATAGGGACTGCAGCTCTTTGTACCACTCCTGCTAACAATACTGCTGGCACATAAGAGGTCCTTGGAGACTGTTTTGGCGAAGGACATACATTTATTTCCTGCCTGCAGGGAATTTCTGTCTCTAGGGAGCCATAAGGGAGCCAAACTGAAAACACTGAAGTCCATTAACAGCTACCATCTACTGAGCACACATCCTAAAGTTCTCAAACTCAACACTCCCACACAATGAACTCTTGATCTGCTTCAGAGGCATTCTCACATCTTCTGCTCCTCTACACACTGCACCTCCATGTACCCACCCAGCTGTTCAAGCTAGAAACCTGGGAGTTACCCTCCATTCCTCACTCCCCACATCTAACTCATCCCTAGTTGTTGATTCAGTTTCCAAAATCTCAAGCTCATCTGCTTCTTGGCATCTTCATGGCTACCATTAATAGAAGCTACCTTCACCCGTTGCCTGAAGACAGTAGCCCAACTGACCCCCTTGCTGTCCGTCTTCCTGCTGCCTACCCACCCACTCACCATAGCCGTTCTTCCCCAGAGCATGACCTTTGAAAATGGGAAAATGGATAATGCCCATCCCCGACCAGTTTCTTCACTTAAAATGGCATCCTGTGGCCTCTAATGCCCTATGCTCTCTAGTCTCTCTCAATCACCTCACCCCAGCCACTGGGCTTACTCTCAGGGTTCTACACACACCAAGTACTCACCTGCCTTGGGGGCTGCACACAAGCTCTCTCTCTCATCTGGAACATAACCCTGGTTCCCCTAATTCTTTCTCATCTTTTAGGTCCCAGGAAAAAGGCCCTTCCGCAGACAGGGCTTGCTTGATCCTCAAGCTTAACTAGTTCCCTCTTATTATTCTTTCACAACATCTTGTCCTTTTCCTTCATAGCACTGATCACATCAGTAATTACATACGTTTCCCCTCTCTCTCCTCCAGGAGATGGGAAGTTCCAAGTCTTTTATATACAACTGAATATCCAGTAATGGTACTCAGTGAATATTTGTTTATTGAATAAATGAGTATGTCAAGTATTCTGCAAGACATTTCACCTTCACAATTGTTATCCCACTCTGCAACTGAGGAAAAGCCACTTGCTTCAAGTATACAGCAAATGGCAGAGCCAGGATTTGAATGAAGGTGCCTTGACTCCAAAACCACTCAATCTTCACATTACATGGTCTATACCACAATCCTACAGACAAGTCTTGGGTGGAATTATCAGGAAAACTTCATGAGGAAGGCTGGACCTATTTGAATAGGCAGGAAAGAAATATTTCCAAAAGTATGCTCACCAGAATACCAATTCCCTGAGGTTCCTTAAAAAAAAAAAATCCCAGATCAAATTATTTTAGGAAATGCTACATAGTGTATCCCCCTCTTGGAAAACGCCAATGCCCATTAACTTACTTGTGGCTTTCAGAAGTTCTGAAGTCAAGAAACATATCAATATAGGTAGTATCTGACTCAGGACATAGTCAAGTTATGACAAACCATACTTATGACCGTCTTTTTTTTTTTTTTAATACATCTTACTGCTAATAATTTGAAGTACATACAATGTTGCAACATGTAGTTTGTGAATGTTATTCTCAGATGTTCACTTGCTGATGTTCAATTTATGATTTACTATTGAAAACAATTTGTTTTAAAATGAAAAGAAACAACAAAAAAGATGAGGTATTCAACTTGTGTCAGGACCAACTTACGACAGAGTTATGGGAATAGAACTCTGTCAGAAGTCAGGGACTGCCCATATTTCACTCTCTTTTCCCTGGTGGTCAACTCACTGTTTTCCAAACTTAGAGCCCCTGGCGGTGGGTCTGTCCAGAGGCACGTTGGAACAAAGGCCTAGTGATCTACTTCAGAAAACTCAGGACTGAAAACCCTACAGAGCACAGTTCCACTCCAACACACGGGTTGCCATGAGTCAGGATCAACTTGATGGCAACTGCTTTTCTCCCCCCATTTCAAACTTATGACCACAGCACCCTTTTTGCCCATTGTATGTTTAATAGAACACACTTCAGGAACTAAGTGGAGGCTTTTCCCAGTTAAAGTAGGAAAGGGGGTAATAAACAAATCCAGGTACACACTGAGGTTGTATGTAGAATGATGACTGTTAACGTAGACTTGACAGCTTATGCAAAGTCTTAAAAGCCTGGATAAATAGGGTCTTAATCCAAAGAGCAGTGGGAAGCCACATGGGTTCTTGAGCAGGGAAGTGATAAGCAATGTCTTGATAGTAAAAGAATGTTCTTCCCTTCTTCCTGATCCACTTTTCTAAACAGGAGGCTAAGAATTACCAAGCCAAGCAGAGACCTCAGAAGTCTTGACAGGTGAAATATGTTCAGTGACCAAAAAGGGGCTAAACTGACTCTGAGGATGCCATTTACATAGAATTTGACTTGAAGTGTCCCCGGGATTTGCACAAGATATGGCTCTTCTACTGGGCTAAACTGAATCCTACCCCCTTTAGTTTTGAAAGTCTCATTGTTTTACTTGTCCACTATCATGTGTCCCAAAACAAAGGCTTAAAGGTTATTTTTCACATCTCCCTGGGTTGGCTGGATTCAGCTGGATGGTTCTCCAGCCTCAACGTGTGTCAGCAGGGGTCACTCTCGAGGCCACCCTCGGGTGGGAGATTGGCTGGGCTCGAAACCTTCACGACAGCCTGACTCTCAAGTCCAGGTTTTTGGTGTTGTTGGCTGGGGCACCTCGTTTCTCCTACACATGGTCCACTCACTCAGTAGTTCAGCTCAAGCTTTCCATGGCAGCTAGTATCCAGAAGAGCAAAACTGGAAGCTGTCAGATGACCACTTCTGTCAAAGCAAGTCACAAGGCCATTCCCATATGCAAGAGAGAAAGCAGACCTCTTATTGGAAGGAGAGGCACATCTACGTGGGGATGGGTGGAATTGTCGGCGGCCATCTTTGGAGATAATCTACCATAGCTCTGTATTTACAAGAGTATAGGTTTCTGATAACTTTGGAAAAAAGTAAATATAAGGTACGCTGCTTCCAGAAACAACTACCCAGTTAAGAACAAGACTGGCTTCTTGGAATGAACACAACTTGTCAAGGCTACACGTGTTTGTATCTCACATGGAACATTTGGAAGAAATGGAGCCAAAGTTGTGCAACAGCTAGGTTATTTTCTCCACTCTTGGGGACAAACCAACCATCCCCCACATCCCAAAATGGTGGCAAGCATGACTTGCATCTAAAAGCCTAGGTATTGCACAAGAGGAAAGAGACAAACTCTTGTCTTAATACAAAGGGCATTTTCACCACCAGGCACTCCTTTGTTTCCTTCTCAGTGGCATTCATTGTTATTTTGTCAGATACCACAAAGGAAGTGGGCAATTACACTGCCCCCGACAGCACAAAACAGTCTGGAAGAGTCAGCCATACAAGTCTGTGGCAGCAAGTGCTCGGACAAACCCAGTTGATGTCCAGTTCTGGAATTCCACGATCCCAGTGACCAGCAAAGGATTTCTAGAATTTCCAGCACGTAAAACATACTACTATTTAGTAAAGCGATTTTCCTATTTTCTTATACAATTATGCATTACTCCACACAGCATTTTGCACATAGGTGCACCTGTGAGGCCATTGGAAAGGAAACAGAGAGCTACTAAGACAGGACTTTTCCTTCAGTTGTCCTCACTTCACTGAATGGGACCCGTTACTATCAGCCTAAACTCACACAATGAACTGGCCTTGGGTAAGAGGGCAGGAAGGAAGATTCATCTTCTCCTAGGGGCTTCTTCTCAAACCAGTTTCTTAACCCCATGTGGAGGTTCAGACTTCAATGGCGCAATCTCCTGAATGAATTTCTGTGCCTACTTGCATATGAGCATTAGAAAAAAGGATCAAGGCTTTGCTCAATCTCAAGCAGTCAGAAAAGCAGCGCTTGCTGAGTACTATGCTACTTGATCCTAAAGCCAGTAAGAAACAGTGATTCTTTAATGTCATTTGACTCACTGATTACTTAAAAGGAGTAATGGCAGGTATGTATCACTACCCTTGAAGTTACTAAAAATATATATTCAAACTGCTTTTCATTTGTTTCATGTTCCAGAAAGTGTACTGTAAGCAACCTATAGGCTATTTTTGCTCAGTGGCTTTAGTTCCTACGTAGCTCCAACCTTGATCTTAAGCAACTGGCTTACCAAGGACAACTCTTCAACACCATTCATACCTAAGCCTAGCCACAAGGAAGGCCAGGCATGCCATGCAGTCTACCCCAGAACTAAGACAAACCAAAACTGAGGACCAGCAAGTATGTTGCTCTATAAAGGGTATGTTGTTAGCTGACATCGAGTCTGTCCAACTCATGGCGACCCCATGTACAAGAGTGAAATGCTGCCCACTCCTGTGCCATCATGATTGACTGCAGATTGGACCATTGTGATCCTCCAAGTTTCCACCACTGCTTTTCAGAAAGATTACCAGGCTTTCTTCCAAGTCCATGTGGAAGCTCTGCTGAAACGTTCTCAGCATCATAGGATCATGCAAGCCTCCACCGACAAGAGGGTGGTCGTTGTTCATGAGGTTCATTGGGCAGAAACTGAATCCTGGTCTCCCATAGGGAAGGTGAAAACTGACTACTGAACCACCACTGCCCCCAAGAATGTAGTATATTGCAGTATCTGGCTTCTCCAAGAAGCCGCCATTGAGCCCAACTCATGGTAACCGCATGTGTCAGACAAATGCTCTACTGGTTTTCTTAGCTATAATCTTTGCAGAAGCAGATGGCCAGGTGTTGTCTTCCACATAGCTGCTGGGTGGGTTCAAATCACCAACATTTTGGTTACCAGCAGACCACAGAAAATGAGCAGAAGCATCAAATTACTAGACAGGGGCTCTACCACTTCATGACAGCATTGTTGAGAGTGCGATTTGAATCAGAGACCCAGGGCTCTCATCCAGTTTCTGCAGTGCTGCAGCAAGACTTCAGGAATACATCAAATCGTCTCATCTGGCAATGAGGCATAGTACTTAATGTTGTGAGGACTGAATGAAATCACATGTAGGGAAGGGATAGCACTTGCCAAACAGTTCATTCCTATGCAGGAATTAAATTCATTAAATAGGAAGCAGGGCCAGAATGAGGTCCATCTTTTACTCCTTGGTTCAGCCCTCTGGCCACCAATTTAATGCTTCCAGAATGAACTAAAATCAATTATTTGATCCTTAAGTTTTCACTGGTTTCAATATTGTCCTTGCAATGGAAGCAGGGCTGTCTGTGGCTGAAACAAGGGAAATTAGAGGATGCATAAATCATAAAGGAATTGAAAAAGCCAAGGAAGCAAATGGTAGAGGGAAGAGTATTAAATTCTCAAGTTGTATGAACCAGAACGAGATTTCTGGCTTCACTCCTTACTGCATCACCTTGCTGGGGCTCCAGGTTCCCGTATGCAAAACCCTGTGACCATCAACTTTACAGGGCTAACATGAGGGCCAAAGGAGTATGTCAAGGCACCTAGCACAGTGCCGAGCACAGAAAAGCAACTGGCACATGTCAGACCTTTTCTCTTCCTCCAGAAATAGAGTGGATGCTTCCATTCAGTGGGTTTCAGGAGTTAGATCCAGGAATAAACTCCAGGCTGGCCTCCAAAGTAAGGAGCCCAAGCAGTTGGCTACTTTTATACAGATAAAGGGAGTCACAGGGAATAGATGTTATTGTTGTTATGTCCTGTTGAGTCAGACCCGACTCATAGTGACCCCTCCTTGGGTTGCCGAGGCAGTATCACTACAGAAGTAGATTGCCCCATCTTCCTTCCTTGGAGTGGCTGGTGGGTTTGAACCACCAGCCTTCTGGTTAGCAGTCAAGTGCCTTAGGCACTACGCTACTTAAAGTTGTCAAGGGAAGAGAACACTGTTCGCATGCTTGTGAGGAGTTTAAAGTAGAAAAATCTCCCATTTATTTCTGGGTGAGGAAAGGGGCAGTAATCAGCGAAGGCATGGGATCAGGACTGCACAAAACTTCAAGTGCCTTCCCATCTCAGCATTCCATTCTTATGGCCCACATTACCTGATTTTTTTTTTTAAGCGAGGGAGAGAGCCAAATATCCCTTTGATATAACTATATAGAGGAACATTTCTGGTTTTCAGAACGAGTGAGTTGATAGTTTTGTAACCTTCAGGTTCTCTCTACCCATCTCCACCCCCCAATAAATGACACACAAAGGAAGGTCCTCTGGGGAGCTTCTCACACTGGCCATATGGAACTAAACCATGCCAACAAATCCACCCAACACCCCTGCCCACTCCTACCTTTCTCTGCACTGGGTAAATCCTACAGGAAAATGCAGCTACTTTCAGAAATATAATCATCTCAAGCTAGGAGTCAGTGATTAGAGGTGCATGCTCAGAGGCAAATGAGCTTGGAGATGAAGAGGATATACTTCTTCCCACCTCCCACAAGTACCAACTGGACCTCACTTCTCCTAACTTCCTGCTGGTTCCTTTCCTCCTGAAACTCAGTGCAATAAACTTATTGATTTGTCACTGCTCTGTATACCTAATTCGCTGGAACCACACTGAGGCAGATCTAATTTATCCCATCGACTAGGCAAGTTAAAAGTAAGCACTCCCTCTATAGATAGCCTGCATCCCAGAGAAAAACATTTCCATAGCCACAAACCACATCCCTCAACAGCCAGTTCTCTGCTAGGAAAAAATAAATCCAAAGTGCATTTACTATTAGTAGCAAGTCAGCTGCATTACTTTGCTATGGAAATCAAAGGCCCTGGAAGAAGCAGGCTTGAGCAGAGAACATGCTTTATTGAGAAGTAGATATAGAACAGCACATTCTACCACGTGTGGGGAAGGGTTTAGCTTCTGTAAAAGGTCTTTACCCCTTAAGAAAACCCCTAGTGAAGTTGCTTTTGGATAAATTTAAGAGTGACACTGAAATTGGAGGGGAGCTGCCACTGAACATGCTTAAAATTAGTGCCCCCCTCCCCCAAAACCCACAGTGAGTATAAGTAGTGTACAGAGATGACAAGAAAAAGGCACAAATGACCAGATTGTGGTGAGGGCTCCACATGAAGACAGCAGTGTTGCTGGAGACCAAGTTGGGAAGGGTGACATGTCATACATCAAAAGCTGCCCCAAGATAGCAGGTTATAACAGGCTGGAGAGAAATTAGAGGGAACATCTCTTCCTTCACTTGAACACCACCAAAAATAGTAGGAGACCAGAGAATAGGGGGATGGTGGCAAATCCCAAAAAGGAAATGGAGTAGTTCTTGGAGGGAGAGAGCATTCAGTCCTTGAGGGAGGGAGGGTGAGGCACCACTGTAAAGAAGCAAACCTTGGCAGGGGTAGCCGTTCTGCCTTGCTGAGCCATGGGCTAAGATATGGACATGATTTTCAATGACTTCCTACCTCTCCGAGGACGTGTGGACAAAATTAATGCAACATATATGGAAGTATAGTAGAGATGTATCCGACTGGTACTGGTAAAAAGATTTCTGCAGCATAATTAATCAACCAGGTAACATGTAACATCAAAGACAGAATTATTTTGGCATCCGTGGAAATAAAAAGGGACAAGGAATAAAGAGAGAAAGTAGCATTTACTATTGGGTACTTTCTGGTGAGTCAAAAAGACAGAAGTATCCATTCCACGGCCTGCAGGTGGACTCAAATAAAAACACAGCACCATCACTTCTTAACTCTTCCCTCTGCCTCATTCAGATGATTACGTGCTGTTATGTTACCAAGACTAATTCCTGGGAAACTCTTCAATTCAAAAGCATTTGGTGCTGGTCAGCCTGACACTGATCAAAAATTGGTATTTCAATCAATCTGGAGGGGAGGAAAAACTAAAGCAAGATGAATCCAAAGTGAATGGACCCCTCCCAGTACACACACACTCAGAAATGCTACCTCTTCCCTGCCCCTCCACCAAACACATGTAAGGAGTAACTGGAAAGGTCCAGGTGGTGGTAACCATATTCAGAAGTCTGGTGACCAGGAGGCAAGAAGCACGATTACAAACAGTTTAGAAGACACAACACAACCTCGTGGGGCTAGAGGATTTGAGGAGAGAACCAGTGACTGGACAGGTACAGTACCATAACAGAACTCCTTGGGTCAGTGCTATGAAGGATCTGCACTCAAGTCTAATACAGATCCCATCCAGGCAACCTCACTGAGGCCGAAACAACAGTTCCTCAGAACCAGCGTCTGCAGTGTACACGAAGGTCGGAGCCAGGACAGTCCTGAGGGGGATGGCCTTCCCAAAGGATACTGAACTTGCCAATCACAAGAGCAACAGAAATGACAGACAGATCCCTAGGGTACGGATTCCTACTGCTGGGGTTCGCTGGCTCGAAGCGTCAGGTCACTTTAAGTGCCCTTGGGAGGGGTCCATTTTAAACAGCTTGGATCCATGGTTTTATTGGAGTTGGACCTTTTGGCCTCTTTGGCTATCCACTCATCAATCAGGTCCTGTGGGAGGAACAAGGGGAAAATTATATATTACACTAAAATGTCTTAATATATAGATGCCAAAACGACTGTTGGCTGAGAAGCAATCTCCACAAAGGTTTAATATGTGTAAAAAAATGTTAAAGGAATTTTAAACCACTTCGACAGCCATGGGTTTGTGACGATTCCCCTCCACAGGTGGGCAAGTTTCTCCAGTCTAAGAAAATCATCAAAGGACAGAGCTGCTGTGCAAATCAAGCTGCTTAACTGGAACTGCTGGTGTCACCCAAATCTGAGACTGGAGCTTACCAAAAGCTCCTGATAAGGACAGGAAGACAAACGCAGCACAGGCATCACTGCCAGCTCAAGCCACGAGACTCAATCACTCAAACTCCTTTACGAGGAATGTTAGTTTTTTGGGTCTTCAGGCTCGTTTTGCTGTGCTAAGCCTCAGGGGATACCCAGCAAGGAGCAAGGAGCTGGTAAGAACCTCACCTGTCTCTTTAAAACGAGGTGTTTTCCTTTCCAATACTTGAGCATCTGAAGGGCTTGCAGAGTACTGACAATGTCCACAGGATTCACAGCTGTCTCCTGGCTAATTTCTGAAACAGAAGAGCTACTGAGCAAACCTAGCCCAAGCACAGACCCTCTTATGGAGACCTTTTTTCCCTTTGAGGAAACCCACATGGACCCCAAATGGCTACACTCCAATGTGTTCAGGGAGTTAAGCGGAAGTTAGAATATCTAGTGATATTTAAACATTTTGGATAACAAACATTCTAAAGAGTCAGAAACGAACCTTTGATAGAAATCTCTTTGCCTTGAAAATTATGCAGGTAACGAAGCAGCACCTCTTTCCAGTAGCTGCGGTAGCTTATGAGTCCCAGATCTGAGAGGGGGCGCTCGGGGGAGCCAACTTTTTCTTCCACTTTGGAAAGCAAATAACCTGCCAAGAAACAAATACAGACTTTTTCTTGAAATACTGTATTTTATCCTCCTGGCAAAGACTAATACACCACCATAGAAGAAGTTTTAAAAAGTACCGTCGACTTTGCAGAATCAATTACAGCTCAGCCATTCAACGGAACCCTGTGTGGCTATTTAGTACAGTGTGTTGCCTTTGTATAAACAGAACGGGAAGAATGTGTATTTGCATTTACTTATAACAGGGATTAACTCTGAAGGCTTCACTAGAAACTTTAGTAACAGTGATATTATCTGTAGGTGTGTACTGAAAACAAGGTAGAAGGGACAGGGTCAAAGCCCTTTCATTATGTAAATTTTTATATTTTTCAAATCTTTGAACAATAGATTATTTCAGTACCACCTACAAAGTATGTGTGTACACGGGCGGGGGGGTAAACAAATCTGATGAGATGAAGCTTCTAGATTTAAAATCTAAACATGTAACATTCAATTTATTAAAAAAAAAAAAAGGGGATATAGCCAGCAAACTGCATACTCTGGCAAGCAGGACCTCGACAACTATACCTACTCCTTAATTATTGACTACCTTGTTATCTGACATTTTGCATTTACTATAGTAAAAAATCTACTATCTATTTTATGCATTAATGATGTATACTCAATAGTAATGAATGCTAAGGTGCAAGTAACACTGATTTTGATGGTTAATGTTCTATGTCAGCTTGGCTGGGCCATGACTCGCAGTGGTTTTGCAGTTATGTAAGGATGTACTCATCTCCCATTTTGTGACTGGATGTGGCCACCCTCCATTTTCATCTAATGATCTAGTTTCTGGAACCTAACCATGTCAGTGCAATCTGCTTTCTTCAATAAATAAATAACAAGGAAAAGAAGAAAGTTTTCAGATTAAAATAATAAACCACATCAACCAAGTGTTCTGACCCTACCTAGATGTGATTTAAAAATTGCAAAAAATATAAAAACAAAATGATAAATCCAGGGAAATCTCAATAGTATATTTTATATTAAGGAATTTTTTTGGGGGGGGCAGAGAGGGGCCCTGTCTTTTGTGGTTGTTGTTAGGTGCCATCAAGTTGTCTCTGACTCATAGCGACCCTCTGTACAAGAGAACGAAACACTGCCCGTCCCGTGCCAGCCTCACAATCCTTGCTCTACCTGAGCCCATCAGTGTAGCCACTGTGTCAGTGCATCTTGTTGAGGGCCTTCTGTTTTTTAAGACCCTCCACCTTACCAAGTGTGATATCCTTCTCCAAGGAATGATTCCTTCTGACAAAATGACCAAAGCAGGTGAGACAAAGTCTGGCCATTCTTGCTTCCAAGGAGCATTCCAGCTGCACTTCTTCCAGGACAGATCTGTTAGTTTTTTGGCACTCCATGGTACTTTCAGTATTCTTCACCAACACCACAACTCAAAAGCATCAACTATTCTTCAATCTTCCTTGTTCACTGTCCACCTCTCACATGCATATGAGGCGACTGAAAATACCATGGGTTGGGTTAGGCGCACCTTGATCTTCAAGGAGACATCTTTGCTCTTCAACACTTGAAAGAGGTCTTTTGTAACAGATCTGCCCAGTGCAATATATTGTCTGATGTCTTGACTGCTGCTTCTATTGGTGTTGATTGTGGAACCAAGTAATATGAAAACTTTAACAACTTCAATCTTTTCTTCATTTATTGTGACGCTGCTTATTGATCCAGTTGTGAGGATTTTAATTTTCTGTATGTCAAGGTGTAATCTGTACTGCAGACTTTATTCTTTAATCTTCATCAGTAAGTGCTTCAAGTCATCCCCACTTTCAGCAAGCAAACTTGTGTCTTGTGTCATCTGTGTATTGCAGGTTGTTAATGACTCTTCCTCCAATCCCGATGCCACATTCTTCTTCATATAGTCCAGCTTCTCAGATTATCTGTTCAGCATACAGATTGAATAAGTATGGTGAAAGGATACAACCCTTCCTGATTTTAAACCATGCGGTATCCTCTTGTTCTGTTCCAACGACAGCCTCCTATGATGAGCATAATCAAGTGTTCTGGAATTCCCATTCTTCTCAACGTTATCTATGATTTGTTATGATCCACACAAATGCTTTTGCATAGTTAATAAAACACAAACATCTTTCTGGTATTCTCTGCTTTCAGTCAAGATACATCTGACATCAGCAATGATGTCTCTCATTCCACATCCTCTTCTGAATCCAGCTTGCATTTCTGGAAATCCTCTGTCAATACACTGCTGCAACCGTTTTTAAATTACCTTCAGTAAGATTTTACTTGCACGTGGTATTAATGATATTGTTCGATCATTTCCACATTCTGTGGGATCACCTTTCTTTGGAATGGGTACAAATATGGATCTCTTCCAGTCAGTTGGCCAGGTAGCTGTCTTCCAAATCTCCTAATACAGCCGAGTGAGTGCCTCCAGCATGACGGCATCTGTTTGTTGAAACATCTCGATGGGTATTCCATCAATTCCTGGAGCCTTATTCTTTGCCAATTCCTTCAGTGCAGCTTCAACTTCTTCCTTCAGTACCACTGGTTCTTGATCATATGCCACCTCCTGAAACGGATGAACACTGACCAATTCTTTTTGGTACAGTGACTCTGTGTATTCTTTCCATCTTCTTTTGATATTTCCTGCATCATTCAATATTTTGTCCTTAGAATCTTTCAATACTGCAACTCAAGGTTTGAATTTTCTTCTTCAGTTCTTTCTGCTTGAGAAATGCCGAACGTGTTCTTCCCTTTTGGTTTTCTAACTCTAGGTCTTTGCATGTTTCATTATAACTGACTTTGTTTTCTCAAGCTGCTCTTTGAAATCTTCTGTTCAGCTCTTTTACCTTGTCATTTCTTCCATTTACTTTAGCTACTCTCTGTTAAAGGGCAAGTTTCAGAACTTCTGACATCCATTTTGGAGTTTTCTCCCTTTCCTGTCTTTTTAATGCCCTTTTGCTTTCTTCATGATGTTCTTGACATCATCCCACAATTCCTCTGGTTTTTGGTCATGGTTGTTCAACGATCAAATCTATTCCTTAGATGGCCTCTAAATTCAGAAGGAATATAATCAAGGTCATATTTTGGCTCTTGCAGATTTGTTTTAATTGTCTTCAGTTTCAACTTGAACTTGTGTATGAGCAACTAATGGTCTGTTCCATAGTCAGCTCCTGGCCTTGTTCTGGCTGAAGATATTGAGCTTCCCCATCACCTCTTTCCACAGATGTAGTCAATCTGATTCCTGTTCACTCCATCTGGCAAAGTTTTCATGTATAGTCGTTGTTTGTGTTGTTGAAAAAAACTTATTTGTAATGAGTAAGTCATTGGTCTTGCAAAATTCTATCATGCGATCTACAATGTTTTTTCTATCAACACCAAGGCCATATTTTCCAACTACCGACGAGTCTTCTTTGTTCCCAACTTTTGCATTCCAATCACCAGTGACAATCAACACATCTTGATTGCATGTTTGGTCAATTTCAGACTGCAGAAGTTGGTAAAAATCTTTAATTTCCTTGTTTTTGGCTTTGGTGGTTGGTGCATAAATTTGAGTTATAGCAGTATTAACTGGTCTTCTTTATAGGCATATGGATGGTATCCTATCACAGACAGCATTGTACTTCAGCATAGATCTTGAAACACTCTCTGTAATGATGAATGCCACATCATTTGTCTTCAATCTGTCATTTCTGGCATAGTAGATCATATGCTTGTCTGATTCAAAATGGCCAAAACCAGTCCATTTTAGCTCACTAATGCCTAGGATATAGATTACTCAAAGCCTATACAAGGTATATGGGTTGCCTCTACAAAAGTCCTTATCAAAGTCCTTAACCTCTAACAACAGATTTTAAGCTTTACAGGTATGTGCTCTGTTTAAAGCCTCAAACGAGGATAATCCTAAACACTTACTTTATCATCCTTTGTGTCTCCTAAGGAGATAAAGGAGCCCTGGTGAAACAGGCTTGGCTGCTAACGGAAAGATTGGAGTTCAAACACATGAGCCAGTCTGTAGAAGAAAGATGTGGCAGTCTGCTTCCATAAAGATTTACAACCTTGGAAACCCTATGGTTTCTCTCCTGTCCTACAGTGTCACTGTAAGTCAAAATTGAGTCTATGGCAGTGGGTGGTAACTCTTAATTAGCTAAGAACTCAGGATCCCATATTCATCTGTGTTCAATGTGTATCAGGCAGATTGATGATACTTGTCAATAACTTAATCATCAGTGTACTTACACTATAGTCCAGGGATGGTAGAGAGCATAGGACAAAAGACAATCTGCACATGGTCCCTGCCTTGTGAAGGGATTCAGCAGTTTTACTTACTGAAATCAATAAGCATCTTGCCATAGCCCTGTCTCATGTACTGAGGCATGGTAAGGATACAGGATACGTTGTAGTTAAGGAATGAATTCTTTTCCTAAAATCAAGAGCAAACAGATACGCAGGTCATTAGTATCAGCACTTTCACAGATATAAAACAAGACTGCTTACAAAATAACTGGCTGACCAATCCTGGGGAGTGGCTGTCAAGCTTCACAGCTGTTATGTCTACACCCTTTCTGATGGCCAAAGCCATTAATCCCAAGACTTCCCAAAATCATTTTAAGGGGGCTGACTCTGGGTTCTTAACAGTCATGGAGAAGGCAAGAAAGTTAAGACTGCTGAGTTAAGTCTGAAGCAGCCCTCTTCAAAAGGTGGCTGCCTGCTAGAGCAGACAGGAGGGAACCCAAACAGGAAGTCCTGTGGAGACGCTGGAAAGAAAGCTCTTCCACCATCCATTCTGGAAGGGGATCAAAGCCAAACAAAATCATGAAAGATGACATACTGTATGACTCCCTGTATAGGAAATATCCAGAATAGGCAAATTTATAGATAGAAAGTAAATTAATGGTTGTCCAGGCTAGGAGAGGCTGGGGGAAATGAGGAGTGGCTGCTAATGGGCATGGAACTTCCTTACAGTTTAATGAACATGTTCTAAAAGTGACTCTGTTAATAGTTTTATAATTCTGGGAAGATACTAAAAACATTGCATTGTATAGTTTAGTTTAATGGGTGAATTATAATAGTATATGAATTATATATCCATAAAGTTGTTACATTTAAAGTAAAAATAACAATAATAAAAAAGATAATCACAGGCAAAACATAACCTGAGTCTCAAAGGACTATGCTGGAAGGAGCCCAGCTGAGGAACCAAGCAAAAGGAATATATACCCAGTTTTAAGCTAATAACAAAGAGGTTAAAACCAGGAAAGTTGGCTTGACTACAGGATGTGGGCTTGCCAGTTAGTAGGCAGGGGACTGCTCAGTAATTAACAGGCAGGGCCAGCCCACAAGTCCAAAACGAATAACCAGAAGCTTTTAATAAAGAATTGCACATTTTCATTAAACAATCTTTAATACATGGGTTTGCTTTTTGTCCCCCAGCGGTCGGTCATCACTGCCCAGGGTACCACCTCTTCCTGTCAGTGATTTATCAACCTCCACATGCCAGCATCAATCATTCTGCTCTGGCCATTAGCTGCTTAATCTCCAGATCCTGCTGACCTTGGAAAAATATCCAATCAGGTGACAGCCAGTGTTGTCTGCTTCTGTCATAACATAGAACAGGAAGGGCTCCACATCATAATATAATGTCTTGTGGTCCAGAAAAAGCTTGGCCAACAGGCACAGGTTTTGGCAATAGATCTAGAAACAGAGGAAAGAGTTCATGTGTGGGTCAGTGATTTCTAAACTTATCAGGTAAAGGCCTAAAAGTAAAGATCATACCATTACTATCAACGAAACAGAAATTGTGTATTTTGGCTAACACAGAGTTGTCTTCTTTACGTGGTGTGATGCAGACAAAACACCCTCCTGAGGCCTATGAATGTACAGTATTACAATTCTGCTTTCTTAAGTCACACTGTTCTTTCTTTACCTTGTTTTTCTTGCCATCCACTTCAAACACGGAAATTGAGCCTTTGCGATATATTTCATCACCGGGTGGGTGTTTCCACACACACTTAGCCTGCAAGAGAAGGAAATTCACGTCAGGGAAACAAATCCTCCCAAAAAGACTGCTGCCCAACAGGTGAAATTTGGTTAGCTGAGTCTAGGGACAACTGGCCATGCTTGAGAACATACAGCAAAGCCAACAGGTATTTTTCTGGTAAAACGAATAAAGCCTCTGATGTTATTACAGTATACTCATGACCTTCTTACAGCCATTTGGAACAAATTTTCTGGATTCTGTTCAGGCACTGTTTCAGCCCAGGGGATTAAAGTCATCCACTACATAAAAGCCAGATCAATAAAACACCCTTGCTTATTATAAAACACACCATGCCAACAGGAAATTCTTAAGTAGCTTATTTCCAGCAGCTTAGACTTGCTAATTACTTTACTCTCACCTTTACCAGTAAGTTTTCACTGTCACCTAACCATTATGGTCTTTTTTTCAGATTAGAAAATAGACTCCTAATGATAAAAATGGCTTCCCTACCCCCTCAAAAAAGTGTTGTCTTTGTTATATAAAGAAACAGGAATAAGTACTTCGTGGTTTTCAAAAAAAAAAAAGATGCCAGCCTGAATGAACGGAACAGAAGGACGCTGGGGGCACTTGGCCACAAGGGGGCATAAAGTACCCCTTTTTCTCAACCTCAATTGCTGACAGTTTTAAGGCAGCCAACATTACTGTAAATAGGTGAATTCTTGAAAGCTTTTATACATATATATTCTAAAATATCACTTAAAATGTACAAGCATATAGGACACTTTCTATGAAAGAAATGTCACTGCAATTGTCAACTGGAGACTCATGCTCTAATTTGTAAATCCAAATATTAATTAACCAGAATTGTTTCAAAAAAGGTTCTACCCATAGTTTGTTCCTATCTCCACTCCTTGACTCATGTAGGCTTTTTCCAACAATAAGCAAAGCAATGCAACAAGTATTTATTTGTTCAGAAGCAGAAGGCAAGCCAAAGAAACTCCATTTCAGTGACTATGTCTGAAGCAATGGAAACCACGAGAAGCAAGGATTTCACATAGATTTGCAGTTCTTCATATTCTATTTTATAACCAGTATAAATACAGTAGATACTCAATACTCACAATTCCCTACCCCCACCCCACTATTATTTCTTTGACTTTTTCGTTGTCTCATTGGTTAGTGTCACTAATTAAACAAACAAAAAGAAAAAAACATAAATGGTAAACAGTTCACATCAATAAAAGTATCAGTCTTACTTTTACACAGCAAAACCAGGGTTAGTTTATCCAGTCTACAGACTGTGTCAGTGTCCAGTTCTTCCTAACACCAAACCCCCATGCTCCTGTGTCTCCATCAGTCCTGACCCATCATCTCCCCTCCACAACTGTGCTGAAGCCTGGGCCACAAAGCTATAACCAGTGTACTCCAGAGTTGGGAACACAAAAAGGCACTTATCACCAAACTGAGAAGACGACTCTAATGTCAGGAATCATAGGAAATCTGCGTGGTAGATGTTCAGCATCCCCCTTACTCTTTCTCCATATCTCCTCCATGGCAGAAATTCTCTTTAAAGACAAGACCAAACTCACCGCCATCGAGTCGAATCTGACTCGCAGCAACCCCTTCTTGGGTTTCCGAGGGGTATCTCTACGGAAGTAGATTGCCCAGTCTTTTAAGACAAGGGAAAGAAAAATGGCTTAAAGCCACAAAACATCTAGTAAATACATTTGTCAATCCTATTTTAATAGGAAGCATGTTCAAAAATCAAAAAACACTAAAAAACTTGAGGGGAAAGAGAATGCAAGTCACTGGTGCTGAAGGTATTATAAGACCCATTTTGTTAATTTCATAATTTGTCACTGACTGATCTCCCTTAAATGAGTATTCATTCAACACACATTCATTGGACATGTATTGCCCAGGCTAGCTGCTAGGGATAAACCATGCTGTCCCTGTCCTGTCAAACATCATCTTTTTCATCCAGTTTGATTTACATAAAAACTGTGGGCAGAGATAAGTTCATATCCAAAAGAATCTAAGGAAAAATTTTTAAAAAGGTTATTATACATGATAGAATGTGGTTAAAGGGCTACAGGCCACTGGCCACTTTGGGTGCCACCCAGCACCAGCCATATGACAGGCTGTCTATCCCCTACCTGAATGAAGTATGGCTTTCAATTTCCCATGACTTCGTGGACCACTGAGAGTTGCCTGCACAGATGTCAGCTCTATAGCAAACAAAGATCCTTGAGCTTATCACCATACCATGATCATCGCAGAGGAACAAAGACAGCTTACCATGTGTCTGCGGAGGATTGTTTGGCTCTTCATATATTTTAAACAGAATTCACACATGTAGAGACGCCCCAGGCGTGCATACTCCTCAGGATAGGGAGAATGGTACCAAGTGTCAAGCTCATAGCGGCCAAAAGCAATTGTTTTAATCATATTGCCCCCCTCTGTGATTTGGCCTTGAAGCCTTAACTTCTCCTATTGCCAAAAAGAAATCAAAAGTTAAAGAAGAGTTAGGATTTATCATCTTTGTTTTGAAGTCTGCACTAAGCTCTTTCAAGTGACACGGTGGGCAATGAAAACATCAGATTTGGCATCTACCCGTAAGAAACTTGCACTAAAATGGGCTCCATGGCCATGGATAACCATGCAGGCTTACAGAAAACTTACTATCTACATTGCCCAGAGCAACTCCCTCAACACAGGGCGGCTTCTCTGCTTCCTATCACATTCTGGGCCCTTCTCATCTCTAACATGGAACAAAGTCCTTGGTAAAACCTCCTTTTTATCAGCCTCAACTAGACTGAATTATAAAAGTAACCCACCATGAGTACAAACTTGCCATCCTTATGAAACATTCTAAAACTAAACAAGATTTTCTAAAATGGCAATTTTTTTAATTTGCAGAAGCTTTTTATCTGTATAACATATATCCACAATGGTCACTCTCCCACTTAGGTCCTTTAAGGAACACACAGACACACACACACACACACACACAGACAAGGAGACACATGAAATGCATGTCATGACTTAATTCTGGAATCTAAACCCTAAGTAGAAAATATTTTTGGCTATCCATCTCTCCTCAGTGGCTAGGAGCTGGCTACAGCAATCATTTTTAATCGTAAGCAGGTGGGGTTGTGAAAGGCTAGCCTTGGACATGCTGTTCCAGAGAGGGATGGAGAAAACCAGCAGCAGCGGTCTATCGCTGCGTGGGAAGCCAAAGGGTAAACTCAGTTAAACTCTTTCTCCTGCAAGTTTTCAAATATATTTGAAGAATTTAATGAAGTATCTGATAAACAGTAAAAAAACGGAAGACGAGATCTACTTTACAAGTGAACACATTTAATCTGTTAAATTAGAAGTAAATTCAAATCACAAAGGAAACCTGTTAAAAAATTCTGCTCAAGGCATTAAAACTAAGCACAAACTCATCATAAATAAGAATCAAAAGAGAAAACTACCTTTACACATAAATGTTTAGCTACATCAAAGAGTAATTCTAAAATACCTAGTAAGAGCCTTTCCCACTATTCCTCTTTATTGTTACTTTTCTTCTTTTATGATAAATGTGTCGAAGAGTTGTGAGGAAATATGGAAAACGGCGAGTTCCTGTTTGGGTAAAGAGGACAGCAGAGATGGGTATCCCCCATTCTAGAGGCTCTCAGAATTGCAAATCACCCAACTGAAACAAAGGAGCACCTACTGTGTTATTCAGTCTCACCACCTCCAACCAAACAGGTCCTTCCAGGAGCTGGAATGGAGGGGAGGGAATAAGGAGAGGAGGAGAGTGACTAGCTTTAAATACGAAAGGCAAGGACAGCCCTAAAATGGATGCTGGGGGAAGGGGACATTCAAGCAGCAAGGTACAATTAGAAGTGCTTTTCACAAGTGGTCCTCAGCAGGAAGATTTTAGTACTTACCAAATCCTCTGAAGCCCGGGCTTGCGCTCTTCGGAATAGATCCAAGTCATACTCGCTGGTCAGGTTTTCCAAGAGAGGTTCCCGAGTGTTCCCATAGGTCTGTCTGTGTTCCTAGGAAATAACAAGTGTCATACTCTCCACTTCTAAGAACTTAATCTATTTCATTTCAATCCATGCCAACTAGAGGGCCGAGCACAATCAAACTATTTCTTTAGTGCCTACTACACGCCAGGCCCTATAACATGCATTAGGGATTCAACACAAGACATACTCTTCATTAGGTTAACGCCAGAGACACCGACCACCTACGCTAGCAAACCTGAGCAGAAATGCTCCCATAACCCTCTGAGGAGTTCCAGTCTTCTATCTTTAAATGGGCACCCCAACGATCAGAACTCTGTCTCCATTTCTTTATCTGAAAACATGCATGTCGGTACAAATTAAGCATAACAAACACAGAAGTACTCCAAATTCTTATAATCCTGAGCTCTGGAAGGAGTCTTTGATTTAAAAAATGCAGAACCTCTAAGCCTTAGAGTCTGGTTTTAGAGCTAAAGAAAAATTTCCAGGTAGGGAGGGACAGCTGGCCTAGGCTTGATTCTTTCACTTGAATTACTGCAGCCATCATCACACTGTCTGCCAAAGGTATAACGATCCCACTTTAAATCTCTAGTCCAAGTGCACAAGAAAAACAAGGTAGAGCCTCTTTAAAAACTGTTTCGCTAAATATTAAACAAGACGAGGAAAGGGTCATATAAAACTGGAAGCATAAAAATAACCTAGTTTTAAATACATTTCAAACCTTACCATAACAGCTATTCCAAGTACCCTTTTTCTCAGGAAAGAACTTCCACAGGGAAAACGTCCCTTTTAAACCTGTGATTCTAGCCCTTCCCACTCTGTTTTAGACTCCGCCTCCCATCTACAGAATGGAAGATAATGGTTGTTAAATGAAGTGGATGGCTCATTCCAGAAAGAACAACGTAGATTTCACACACGTATTAGCATATGAAGAAACTATTCACCAGTACTTTTACTCCAGTTAAAATGTCTTCTACTTAATCTGGGTCCCAACTGATGTATACTTAAAAACTCATTGTTATCAGGTCAACTCCACTCAAGTGACCCCTAATGGGTTTTCAGGGTGGTAAATCTTTAAGGAAGCAGATTGCCTCATCTTCCCTCCTTGAAGCAGCTGGTGGGTTTGAACCGCCAAACTTCTGGTTAGCAGTCAAACACCTCAGGCACTGTGCCACCAGAACTCATTAATGCGTATCTTTTAAAATTTGGACTCTGACATCTAAAATTTAGGTTCTAAGTATGTTATTCCTTCTAGCTTCGTAAGGGAGATCTGGTAGCGTAGTGCCTAAGGCACTTGACTGCTAACCAGAAGGCTGTCGGTTCAAACCCACCAGCCACTCCTTGGTGGGAAGATGGGGCGATCTACTTCCGTAGTGATGCTGCCTCGGAAACCCAAGGAGGGGTTGCTGTGAGTCAGGTTCGACTCGAAGGCACATGACAACAACAACAGCTTCATAAAGGTCAAAAAAGAAAAAGCTTTTTAAAAAATCTGATGCAGTATTTTCCATTGTTTAAACCAGGAAGGGTGGATCCAAATAACCTACCCCTATCACGGGAAATGGAGATATTTGTAACATAAAAATTTTAAAGGCTTTTACTTCAGACAGTCTTTTTAACTAAGATTTTTGGCAAGTTAGCTAATGCTCAGTTTTCTCATCTACAAAAAGGTGAAACGGCACCCATCATGCAGAGTTGTTACAAAGGGAAACAGCATACTTCGCACAAAACCAGTCAGTGCCTATCACACAAGAATTCAATCAATGATATGAATATTGTATTATGACATTCTACCCAACTTGTGGACAAAAACATCAGACAGAACAGGAAAAACCACACAATCTGGTACACTACAGCCCACTACTACTGCCTGCAGTCCATTTACAATGCCATAACAATCAAACCCAACACCACCTGGTGTAGGTGCTTTAACTACAAATTCATCCCACAATCCCAACATCCACCTCACACTGGCTTATCTCTATTTATCCATAAGGTTATGATTTGCAAGACATTAATGACTGTCAAAAAATACATAGATTGACACATTTTCATCTTAGGGAAGCCACGCTCTGTCTATTCACAAACCACATTTACTAATTCATTCTAATGACTTAATAAACGAGTATTCTAATTCTATGGGACATGTGGAGGAAACACATCAGAAAAGACTGGGAGACTATATCTCAAAATGTTTAACTCTGATTTATATCTGGAGGGTGATTTTACTATTTTCAATAATAACCATGTATTAATATGTTTATAATAAATTTTATCTCTAGCTAAAAAATTGAATTTTATGCAAGTTTTTTTTTTTTTAAGGATTTAGGCAAAGACAGAATCCACAGTTGTATTAAGATCATGTAAATAAGGTATTTATGTACATATAAAAAGCTAGAAGAATATATGCCAAAATGCTACCTGTGGTTATCTTTAGGTAGTAGGATGAATGTTTTCTTTTGTGTACTTTTAAAAATTGTTCTATATTTCCCAATTACAAACATACCTTGCCTTTATAACCAGAAAATATTAAAATACTACAGAAAGAATCTATTCTAGAATATCACCTAATTAATAGCTTGTATCATGTATGATAACCAGTCACCTGTCAGTTTGTCATATGGTGGTGGCTTGCATGTTGTTATGAGACTGGAGGATATGCTATTGGTATTTCAATTGCCTGTAAGGTCACCCATGATGGACAGGTTTCAGCAAAGCTTCCATACTAAGACAGACTGGGAAGAAGGATAGGGCCATCCACTTCTGAAACATTTGGTCAGTGAAAACCTTATGAATAACATTGAAACACCATCTATTATTGGAAAACTTTATGAATAGCCCTGAAACATTGTCTGATATAGTGCCAGAAGATGAGCTCCTCAGGTTCCAAGGCAATCAAAATATTAACTGGGGAAGACCTGCCTCCTCCAAGTAGAGTTGACCTTAGTGATGTGGACAGAGTAAAGCTTCTGGGACCTCCATTTGCTGATGGGGCACAACGCAAATTGGGAAAAAACAGCTGCAAACATCCATTAATAATCAGGACATAGACGGTACAAAGTATGAATCTAGAAAAATTGGAAGTTGTCAAAAATGAAATGGAATGCATAAAGATCAGTATCTTAGGCATTCGTGAGCTGAAATGGAGTGGTTTTGGCCACTTTGAGTCAGACAATCATATGGTCTACTCTGCCAGGAATGACAAATTAAAGAGAAATGGCATCACATTCATTGTCACAAAGAATGTCCCAAGATCTATCCTGAAGTGCAATGCTGTCAGTGATAGGATAATATCCATACACCTACAAGAAGACCAGTTTAAATATCATTCAAATTTACACACCAACCATTAAAGCGAAAGATGAAGAAATTGAAGATTCTTACCAACTTCTGCAGTCTGAAATCGATCAAAAATGCAATTAGGATGTATTGATTACTACTGGAGACTGGAATGCAAAAGTTGAAAACAAAGAATCATCAGTAGTTGGAAAACATGGCCTTGCTGGTAGAAATCATGCCAGAGATCGCATGATAGAATTTTGCGAGACCAATGACTTATTCATTGTGAATACCTTTTTTCAACAATATAAACACATGGACCTCGCCAGATGGCATACACAGGAATCATTTCAACTACATCTGTGGAAGAGGCAATGGAGAAGCTCAGTATCTTTAGCCAAAACAAGGTCAGGAGCTGACTGTGGAACAGACCATCAATTGCTCATGTGCAAGTCCAAGTTGAAGCTGAAGAAAATTAAAAGAAGTCCACAAGAACCAAAATATGACCTTGAGCATATCCCACCTGAATTTAGAGACCACCTGAAGAACAGATTTGACACAGTGAACACCAGTGACCAAAGACCATATGAGTTGTGGGATGATCAAGATCATACATGAAGAAAGCAAAAGGTCATTAAAAAGACAGGAAAGGAAGAAAAGGCCAAAAATGGATGTCAGAAGAGACCCTGAAACTTACTTTAGAATGCAGAGTTAAAGCAAATGGAAAAAATGCTACAATCAAAAAACTGAACAGAAGATTTCAAAGGACAGCTCAAAAAGCCATAGCAAAATTTTATATTGAAATGTGCAAAGACCTGGAGTTAGAAAACCAAAAGAAAAGAATATGCTTGGCATTTCTCATGCTGAAAGAACTGAAGAAAAAGGCAAGCCTCGAGTTGCAATACTGAAGGATCCTATGGGCAAAATACTGAATGATACATGAAGCATCAAAAAAGATAAAAGGAATATACAGAGTCACTGTACAAAAAAGAACTAGTAAATGTTCAATTATTTCAACAGGTGGCATATGATCAAGAACCAATGGTATTGAAGGAAGAAGTCCAAATTGCACTGAAGGAACTGGCAAAAAACAAGGCCCCAGGAATTGATAGAATAACCATTGATATGTTTCAAAACCAAATGCAGTGCTAGAGGCAACAGTCTATGCCAAGAAATCTGGAAGACAGGTACCTGGTAAACTGACTAGAAGTGATCTCTATTTGTGCCCATTCCAAAGAAAGGTGATTCAACAGAATATGGAAATTATTGAACAATACCATCAATATATATGTATTTTTTTGCATTCTTCATGGATAATGTTCTTGATATTCTCTCACAATTCTTCTGGTTTTCGGTCATTGGTGTTCAATGCATCAAATCTATTCTTTAGATGGTCTCTAATTTCAGGAGGGATATATTCAAGATCTTATTTTGGCTCTCTTGGACTTATTTTAATTGACTTCAACTTCAAGTTGAACTTGCATATGAGCAGTTGATGGTCTGTTTCACAATCAGCTCCTGGCCTGGTTTTGGCTGAAGATATTGAGCTTTTCCACCACCTCTTGCCACAGATGTAGTCAATCTGATTCCTGTGTGTTCCATCTGGTGAAGTCCATGTGTACAGCTGCCATTTGTGTTGTTGATAAAAGGTGTTTGCAATGAACAAGTCGTTGGTCTTGCAAAATTGTACCATGCGAGTGTCAGCATTATTTCTGTCACCAAGGCCAAATTTTCCAACTACCGGTGATTCTTCGTTTCAAACTTTTGCATTCCAGTCACCAGTGATAATTAACACATCCTAATTGCACGTTCAGTCAATTTCAGACTGCAGAAGCTGATAAAATTCTTCAATTTCCTCATCTTTGGCTTTGGTGGTCGATACATAAATCTGAGTAATAGTCGTATTAACGGGTCTTCCTTGTAGGCGTATGGATATTATCCTATCACTGACAGCACTGTACTTCAGGACAGATCCTGAAACATCCTTTTTGATGATGAATGTTATGCCATTCCTCTTCAAACTGTCATTCCCATTCAAAATGGCCAAAACCAGTCCATTTCCGCTCACTAATGCCGAGGATATCAATCTTTATGCGTTTCATTTCATTGTTGACAACTTCCAATTTTCCGAGATTCATACTTCGTACATTCCATGTTCCGATGATTAATGGATGTCTGCAGCTGTTTCCCTTCGATTTGAGTGGTGCCACATCAGCAAATGGAGGTCTTGAAAGCTTTTCTTATCCATAGGACTAAGGCTGGGTTTACTCTGATGATGCAGCTCTTTCCCAGTCCTATTTTGAGAGCCTAAATTCTAACCTAACTGGACTATTCATAAAGTTACGTGGTAATGTATCAAACAGTGTTTCTTTGCTATTCATAAGGTTTTCCCTGGCCAATTATTTGAGAAGTGGACGGCCTCCTCCTTCTTCCTAGTCTGTCTCAGTGTAAGCTGGGCTGATACCTGTGCACCATGTATATCCCGCTGGGTTTGAAACACCAGTGGCTCAGTCTTAAAACTCACATCAACACGTCACCATGGTAGGACAAAGTGACAGACAAGTTTGCCTCCCTAATGGTCAGAAGGGACCATTCCTTGGAGAAGGATGTCATGCTTGGTAGGGTGGAGGGTCAACAAAAGAGAGGGAGGCCTTCAACGAGATGGATTGACATGGTGGCTGCGATGATGGGCTCAAGTATAGCAGGGATTGTAGAGCTGGCACAGGATCAGGCAGTGTTTCATTCTGCTGTGCATGGGGTCACTATGAGTCGGAAATGACTCGATGGCACCTAACAACAACAACTAACAACACCATCAATATCACATGCAAGTAAATTTTTGAAGAGAAGTGAAAAATGGTTGCAGGGAACTTCCAAAAATGCAAGCTGGATTTAGAAGAGGATGTGGAATGAGGGATATCATTGCTGATGGCAGATGGATTTTAGCTAAAAGCAAATACCAGAAAGATGTTTACCTGTGTTTTACTGACTATGCAAAGGCATTCGACTGTGTGGATCATAACAAATTATGGGTAACAGTGCAAAGAATAGGAATTCCAGAACACTTAATTTGTGCTCATGAGGAACCCGTACATAGACCGGGAGGCTGTCATTTAAACAGAACAAGGAGGTACTGCATGGTTTAAAATCAGGAAGGGTTTATGTCAGGGTTGTATCCTCTCACCATACTTATTCAATCTGTATGCTAAACAAACAATCTGAGAAAGCTGGATTATAGGAAGAACGCAGCATCAGGATTGGAGGAAGACTCATTAACAACCTGAGATACACAGATGACACAACCTTGCTTGCTGAAAGTGAAGATGACTTGAAGCACTTACTGATGAAGATTAAAGAATACAGTCTGCAGTACGGATTACACCTCAACATAACAATAACGAAAATTGTCACGACTGAATCAATAAGCAACATTATGATAAATGGAGAAGACTGAAGTTTGAAAGATTTCATTTTACTTAGATCCACATTCATGGACACCAGGCAAGAAATCAGATGTTGTATTGCACTGGGAAAATCTGCTGCAAAAGACCTCTTTCAAGTGCTGATGAGCAAAAATATCACTTTGAAGACTAAGATGCACCTAACCCAAGCCATGATATTTTCAACTGCCTCATATGCAGGCAAGCTGGACAATGAATAATGAAGACTGAAGAAGAGTTGATGCTTTTGAATTGTGGTGTTGGTGAAGAATACTGAAAATACCATGGACTGCCAGAAGAACAAACAAATCTGTCCTGGAAGAAGTGCGGCTGGAATGCTCCCTGGAGGCCAAATGGCCAAACTTCATCTTATCTACTTTGGTCAAATTGTCAGAAGGGCCATTCCCTGGAGGAGGGTATCAAGCCTGGTAAAGTGGAAGGTCAACAAAAAAGGGGAAGACTTCAACAAGGTGGAATGACACAGTGGCTGCCAGGATGGGCGCAGCAAGGATTTGACGGTGGTGCAGGACAAGGCAGTGTTTTGCTCTGTTGTACACAGGTTTGCTGTAAGTCGGAGCTGACTCAACGGCACTTAACAATATCATGTGTGAATTCTGTTTTTCCATTAAACAAACTACTGTTTGGCTTGAGTATGTTACTTTATGCAGGGATGTCCACTGTCATGGTTATTTGTTCTATTGGGTACATTTAGCCCTTTAAAATTATAGTGAAGTTTACAAACAACCAAGGTGTCTAATTATGTTTCCTAATCCAAATTAATCATATTTTATTTTATTTTTCAAAGATTTCCTGTTTCCACTCTCAACATCTAAGTTTTGGAAGATTACTGTTCGCTGTCATTTAAGCTCTAGTTGCCACAGAAGAGTCCTTGTACTTACCAGAGTGTGAGTTCACGTTAATTGAATATTTTACTTTTACTCACCATGTATTTCTCTTTCTGTTCTTTGCTCAGCCCAGAATTTCTTTTCTTCCTGAGTTCAGCCACCTTTTCCTTGTATCGTAGCTGCCTCTCAGTTGGTGCCTAAAAAGAAAAAGCTAGAAAACTGAATATGAGGTCAAACTTCAAAATTAAAGCATGTATACACACAAAATGAGGAGGGGGAGAAGTTGAAGAAAAATGAAAATACAACTCAAGCTGAGTAGCCTCCAACAAGGAGAAAAACTACAGTCAACATCAGATGTGTTAGAGCCACCTTGCGAATACTGTGGAAATTGAGAAATTCTAAATTGGGTTCCCTCATTACCCAGACCACCAAATCAACAAGAATAAAATAAAGATCATTTCAATTCAATAATCAATCACTCATTGAATGCTGTTTTCCAAGTACTCATTTGATTAGCAGTGAGACAAAAATGAAAATAGAAAAAACGTATTAGAACAACCACCACCCCACCACCCCATCCCACCCCCCGCCAAACAAAATAAATAAGTAACTTGCTACTTATGGAATGCTTATTACTTGCCAAGCACTGGGGATAAGTAGTTTATATACATAATTCAGCTGACTCCCTTAACTACTCTGTCAGGTAGATCTTATTAACCCCATTTTATTAACAAGGAAATAAATTTTACAGACGTTAGCTGACCTGCCCCAAACCACACAGCTGGTGAAACCAAATCATTATATTCAAATCCTAATCTGTTTGGCTTCAAAGCCCACACTTCTACCTTTATGACCTTTTTTCCTCTACTACCCACCCATAATCTAACCACAAAAACACACATATGATGAGCTCTGTATAATATGTGACAAGGGCTAAACCAACCTTTTGAACAAGTAACAATGGGAATACAAGAGGAAGAAATTCTTCAGTGGTAGCTGAACAATGCCTTGATAAGGATAAATAAAATCTCTTCTTTTTGGTATAAAGAATTCTGATAAGTAGAAAAACAGCAAGAGTAAAGACGAAATGCATTTAGGGAGAAATAAGGAATTAAGTGTACCCAAAGCGGCAATGAATGTTCAGAGGAACATAGGGAAGAGGAAGACGATGCAACATTCTGGAAACCAAGGAAAGATTTAAAGGAGTAAAGAAATGCATAGTCAACAAGTGACAAATGCTAAGAAGTCATTGGTAGCTTGGAAACACGCCAACACAGCAGAGGGTCTGGGTTAAAAGATGGATGCAAAATGAGGAAATGGAGCTGCACGTACACTCTTTTCACGCTATCAGGATTAATTATTATTACTGGTAGCAAAATCCCTTCACTTACGAAGTAGAAAACTGTTCATTTTATGAAAATTTACTATTTGAAAAGCCAATAGGATTCTGAGTTTATGACTGCAAGATCACTTATTTAGATGTCATAGGAAACAACAGGCGTGGATATGCCTAAAGACAGATATGGGGCAAAGGAGATCCAAGACACAGATCTCAAACTGAACGGCCAGAGCTTTAACAAGGCCCGTACCTGGTGCCTGGTTGCATGCCTGTTGTTGTCATCTTGCCTGTGGGACAGCATCCTTTCTTCTATCTGCTTATCCCGGCTCTGTGCTCTCACCTGCAACCATCAACAACGTCAATAAACGCACCTGCTTCTAAGACTACATTTATTTAAAGCATAAGAATACAACAGTCCCTTGAATTTATGTTGTACTTTTACTTTCAAAGGGTTTTCACATTTATTATCTCAATCTCTAATTAAAAATATAAGGCAAGTTTTACATTCTCTGTTTTCTCAACCATTACCTGAGAATCAGAGATGTGAAATGATTACAGCCAAAGGGTGGTAAAGCTAAGATTTTAATTAAGTCTGTTAACTCTGAGCCTGGACTCTTTCCACTGTATATTGGATTAAGAACAGCGTAAGGAAGTACAGGAACAGAGTGGGGAAGTGCAAAGAAAAGGTTAGAAAACCTGGGTTCAAGTCTACATGGATACCTAATTCTGTAGACCTTAGACAAACCACATTAGCTCTTCAGTAATTTCAATTTGGTCACCTGGGAAGTAAAGACTCATATATCCATTTGCCTATCCAACGTCTCCATCAAAACTCTGTGTGGTCAAGAAACTGATGCTCTCCTACAAATCTTCTTCACCACAAACCTCCATTAATCGAGGCAAACACTTGAATGTCAACCCTGATTCTTCTCTCCACCTCATACTTCACATCAAACCAGTCAGTCTAGTAACCTGCTCCTCCCACAAAATACATACTGAATCTAACTAATTCTTAAAGCTCCACTGGACTCCTAGTCCAAACCACCATCTAAGCCTGAACTTCTGAGCAACCTTCCAACTAGTCTACCTCATGTCAGTTCTTGCCCTGATCATCCATTCTCCAAACACTAGCAAGCAGTGATTTTTTAAAAGTATTTATGAAATTTGATCATGCCTCTGATAGAGCCTTCCAAGTGCTTCCCCTTGCCATCAGAAAGAAAAAGAAAAACCAAACCTGCAAGTCCTTCAGGATCACTCCGGGCCTTTGTACTTGCTATTCCTTCTATTAGATCTCTCTTCTCCTAGATACTTACACAACTGCCATTTGCCATCATCCACGTATGTCCCAGATCAAATGCCCACTCCTCAGGAAGGTCTTCCTTGGCCACCCTAGGAGAAGCAGTGCTACACTCCTTCCAAAAAGTCACACTCTGTATCTACTCTTTTTGCTCCTCACAGCATTCACTACTACATGAAATTCTTATGTACTATATTTTTATAAGCTTGCCTCTCCCAACGTAAGCTCCTTGAAGGCAGTCTTTTCATCTCATTCACTGAATCGTCAGATCACTATTAACAGTATTTCACACATGTAGCCACAGAATGTATGACTGAATAAAAATAGTAGTATCACCAATCTCAAAGATTTACTGAGTAATTCAGAGTAATCATATATATGCAGGTATTTTTAAAGCTCTATAGACATTTTTATAAACATGAAGAATTTGTCTAATCTTTCCATTTGGGATTCTCAATTTAATAAAAACGTATCATCTTTCAGCAATTCTCCTTATCCTCCAAGTATACGGAAAGATGGATTATACTGAGCCTGGTCCCCCTTGTAAAGAGAGAGGGGAAAGAGAAGAAAAATTCAGGATACAAAATGCTTTCCTTTTTTTGGAATTTTCTTCTGAAATGGAAATTCTTCATTTGTTTTTCTTTTAATAAATTGTGCAAGGTAAGATGCTCGTATAGCTAGAAGACATGATTTTAGAAGTTATACCCGAGGAAGATTTTTATGTAAAGCCATCTACAGTATCAGATCTTTATATTTAAAGTGCCAGAGAACAACTTCCAAAAGCAAAGATCAGTAATTTTCCAAGGAAGAGGCAGGTAATGCAAGTACAAGCTTGTGATGCAGAGGCTGCCAGCTGTTCCTGCTCTGACCTGGTCTCAAAATGTTATATCTGGTAGATATAACAGGAAGAACAGAACCGAAGATACTACCTTGATTATACAAAGAATATCGAATGAAGGAAAGTAAGAGAAAAGGTCCTTGATCTTAAAACTCATATAGGCACTTATAGTATACTAATCTGTTGGAAAACTAAACACAATAAAGAAGCTTTTCCTTCAGTGGTCTAGTTGTAAATAAAATGATAAATTCCTGAATCAGGGAGAATTAACATTAGCTGTACTGTTCTGTGCCGTCGTGTGGATTTTGACTTATAGCAACCCTTTACAGTTGGGAGCTCAGGTAGCATAGTGCCTAAGGCACTTGACTGCTAACCAGAAGGTTGGTGGTTCAAACCCACCAGCCACTCCTCGGAAGGAAGGTTGGGCAATCTACTTTCGTAGTGATACTGCCTCGGAAACCCAAGGAGGGGTCGCTATGAGTCGAGTCCGACTCCACAGCACATAACAACAATAATATATGACACAGTAGAACTGCCCCATAGGGTTTCCTAAACTATAATCTTTATGGGAACAGATTGCCAGGTCTTTTCTACCATGGAGCTGCTCATGGGTTTGAAAAGATGACCTTTTGGTCAGCACCCAAGCACTTAAACACTGTACCACCAGGGCTCCTTAATGTTAGCTAGAGAATCTAGTTTTCCTCAGAATGGAACTGGCCTATATGACAATTATAAACCAGTGACTCTGGCCTCTTTACCAAAATAAAAACAATAATGCTTTGTTATAACCAGCTTGGATAGCCTGCCCCAAAATTACCTGAGCCATCTATTTAAAATTAATTTTTAACTCCTGCATCTTCATCATTTGTTCTTTGGTTCTGTCTTTTGAGAGTGGCAGCAAGCCAAACAGGAACCTACATGGTCGTAGGCTCTACTCCTAAATACTGTATCCCAAAAACCCAAAGGCAATTTAAGAGCAATATTCCTCAGAAATTTCAAAGAAGAATCAGCCAAGAGTAGGTATGGTTGAAAATAAAAGTACTTAGCAGAAATGGGCAGAGAAACAGGAAAAGAATTAAGAAAAATCTGTAAATAGCAAAATGACTTCTTAGATTTACAAAAATAGAGCGCATGTTGCATTGTGGTAAACTGTGGTCAATGACATGAGACAAAGTATATGTGAACTGCTGTATGGAAAGTGAATTTGCTCTGTAAATCTTCACCCAAATCCAAAAAAAAAAAAAAAAGAATAGAGCTCAGTGTATAAATACTGAAATCACATACATTCAAATTACTCCTTAGTGGAAGGGGTCCCTGACAATTTTCGAAGTAAAATTTCAATGGAAAGTATCAGTGGACTAGAGGGTGATGTTCTGAATGTTCTACAGATAATCTCATTTAAAAAAATTTCTTTCAAAGGTACCCATTACATATAATAATTCTTTAATTTTTTTTTTTTTTTTAAAGCACAATTGTGTTTTATTTTGTTTCTTCCACTAGAATGTAAGAGGAAAGTCCTTGTTCATCACTAAATCCCCAGTGTTCAGCAAAGTTCAGGTAAGCACTCAATAAGTACTTGTAGAATAAGTGAGAGGACTACAGTTACCTTGCATTCATCAGCTGAGAGGTTATGATAGAGCGGGCATCCTGAGATGGAGAAATGTCTTTCATGTTTTCCTGTAAGGTGTCCTGTTAAAAGAAGAAAAAAATTAATCTCAAAATAGAAGAAGAAATAGTTTATAAAGTGGTATGTTTCTCTACAACAAATTTGGTTTTTTTGCTCTCAGCTTAATCAAATATGTATCTGATCACAGACTGAACACACTAAAGCTAAGTGCTGTTACTAGGGTTGGAACATGTACACTATACTCTTTACTTCCACAGGATGGACCTAGCAGTCTTGCAGCAGGCTTGTGTATGTACAGTAATGATTATGTCCCCTCTGTATTAAAGACTCACTTCTCAAATTCCAAAATGTTATAAAGCTGTACATTTAGAAATAAGGTACAAAATTATAAGCAGGAATTTTTTATTTTACTGGAATTATATTCTGTTGTGCTAAATTATTAATCAAGTCATATATTAAAACAGGTGTACTTTTCTTCCTACTATGTTATGTTATCCAATCTGAAGTTAAAGCCTTTCAAGGATCAAAAGAGATTTCTGAAAGAAATGGCTTTTTCTACCACGAAAGTAAACATTATTTTTATAACTTTGAACCAGATTAAATATATTCTCTTATTTGGAAAGAGAACTTGATTTAGGCTTCTTTTATTATCTAACCTTTCTTTATTATTATTTTTTTAAATTTCTACTGTGATTTAGATGAAAGTTTACAAAGCAAATTCATTTTCCATACAGCCAGTTCATATACATTTTGTTTCATGACACTGACTGCCACTTCCCCCCAATGTAACAGCTCTCTTCCCGCTTCCTCTCTGTAGTTACCTCTTCCCCGTGCCCTTCTTTCCTATGCATTCCTACCCCCTGAGCTATCTCCCTGTGCAAATATTGCCCTCTGTTCTCCCATGAAGGAGCTCAGGTGGTGTACTGCCTAAGGCATTTGACTTTTAACTGGAAGGTTGGTGGTTCAAATCTACCAGCCACTCCACAGAGGGAAGACTGGGCAATCTACTTCCATAAAGATTTACCACCTCAGAAACCCAAAGGGGGTCGCTATGAATTGGAATTGACTCAGTGGCAGTGGGTTTGGTTTTTCAGTTCTCCCATGATGGATCACTCTAAGGAGCGTATCTACCTGATATAAATGTTCACCCTATAGGCCTGTCTATTGTTTGGCTGGAAGCCACAGGAGTGAGTTCAATTCCTGACCTGAAGGCTAACTAGGGGCCACAGTGTCAAGGGGCTCACCAGCTCTATCAGACCAGTAAACCTGTATTATGAAACTTTTAAACAGGTAATAAGCACAAACCTTAAGATGGGAAATAATCAGGAATAATAATGCTGTTGTTAGTTGCTGTAGAGTTGATTGCAATTCATGGTAACATGTATCAGAACAGAACTGTGCTACATGAGCTCTGCAAGGCTATGACCTTTCAGAAGCACATCACGATGTCTGTCTTCTGAGGCATCTCCTAGGTGGTTTTGAACCACCTACCTTTTGCCTAGTAGTTGAGCACTTAATCTTTGCACCACCCAGGGAATCCTAAGAATAGCAATATAGTTCATTTTATCTAAAGGAGTATGTCTTCATTTTTCTACTTTTCATGGAGTTTTTTGAAAGCATACATGGAAGTGAACATTTGTTTTTTACATCTCTCTTCAACCAAGAGGTTATAAAACTTCTAACATTGAGAGTGACAGTGAGACAAAGCTCATGAGATAAAAGGATAGTTAAGCTGAATTGCAAATCTACAAAACCTACACCTTTCTTTCACGGAAAGAAGACATTTAATTTTGGGTAAAGGGGACACTGGCATTTAAAAATTTATACAACATGATTTATAGAGTAAGCTAAAAAGTACAAGAGAAAAAAATTAATATGGACATGAAGGCTGCCATTTCTTTAAGACTGATTAAAAATGTAATTTTAGCAGTCTGTACAATTTATCTCAGACACAAAAAACTACCTTCAGTGATCAAACACCATGTACAAAATGTAAAGTGTCACTGCTATAGTAAGTTTTACTTTGCAAGATACGATGTATCCACAACTTCCAAGTAAATTATTCAAGTGTATTTTCCATAAGCACATATTACTTTTATATTAATTTTTTTTAAAAATTAATGATATTGCTTTGCTTAAGATAAAAAGTAGAACAGGATCAAGAACAGATTTAGAAGCTCATGTTCATACTTTCCAAACACTGCCAATACATTAAAACCAAAACTCAATGTAAGCTTTCCAACAGATTTCTATTTCCCCTACGGTCTCCCCAATCAAGGATCTAAGTTCTGGGCATAAATGATACACGAACAGGCACCCACTCTGACCTCCCTCTTCCTTTTCACTCTGGTCATTGCCCAGGTACACTGGTCCCCCATTATTCCCCAAATTTCTTATTCATTCCGCCCTAGACCTTGTGCACTTGTCTTTCTATCCATGATGCTGACCCCCCTAGACATTCAAATCACTCTCTCATGTCTCTTGGGTCTCTGCTCAAATGTCACCATCATCACAGTGGCCTTCCCTTAAAAGCAGCAATATTCTACCCTCTCAGCACTCCATTTTATTCCTCTTCGTAGCATGTATCTCCGGTTGACGTGTATGTGTAGCACAGTGCTTAAAGGAGTACAGAGAAAGTGCTCTATCATTATCAGCTGTGTCTGTTCTTTCTTCTTCCTCCACTCTAACTCACCATAAGACAGATGTTCTACCACTAATGGTATGACAATATATAAATATTTCCTTACTTTAGGACTTATTTTTTCATGACAGCTTTCTCTGATATGCTTAAGCAATCTGTTAATGCATATATATTGATTTATCCATGTTTCTCCTTCCTCAGCTGAACTATAAGCTTCAGGAGGGCAGGGAGTTTGACATGTTTATAGCAGCATCTCCAAAAGGTAAATACTACCTGGCACAGGGCAAACATTCATTAAATATCTGCTGAAGAGCTAACTAAGTACAGTATATAAAAGTAACAACTGTCGACATGTAGAGACTGTACCAGCAGTTCCTTCCTCTGCTGTACGGCAAGTCTATCACCTTATCATCTTAAAGTATATTAGCTATCTCCTGTACTACTATACGATACTGTCTATTCTTAGTTTTTCATCACTTATTCCAAGGAAACTAATTTAGGTCTGAAATCGTATTTTTTCTTTGAGTGATGACTGGTATGGAGTTCTAGGGAACTTTTTTTATTTTAAATTTTGTGTTAAAGTTTATAGACCAAATTCATTTTCTAGACAACAGTTCATACACATTTTGTTTCATGATATTGATTGCAGTCCCCATAACGTAACAGCTCTCTTCTCCTTTCCTCCCTGTGGTTACTTTCTCCCTGTGTCCTTTTTCCAATGCATTCTTGCCTTCTGAGCAAATACTGCCCTTCTGATCTCCCATGATTAACTGTTCTAAGCAGCATACCTACCTGGTGTAAATGTTCACCTTATATGCCTATCTACTGCTTGGCTGGAAGCCACAGGAGTGAGTTCAATTCCAGGCCCAAAGGGTGACTAGAGGCCATAGTCCCAGAAGTTTCACCAGTCTCTATCAGACCAGTAAGCCTAGTCTTTGACTAAATTTTGTTTCACATTTTTCTCAGTTCTGGGGAACTTTTGTTCTATATTTATATTTTAATAGATTGAAATCATCTGAGAAACTGGTGCTAAGACCAGGAGAGGATCTAAGCAAGTAATATGCTAAGGAAAACATACTATTTATTCATCTGCAAAGCAGCAACTTACTCTGTTCTACCCATCTCTGGGCTTGATGGCCATATTCAAAGGCTGAATTTGCAAAGTAGACCCAGCAGTGAAAGGCCCTTTCTTTCCCAACTCTAGACACAAGCTGTAAGTCCAGCACGTGCCACCTAAGCTCACCTAAGAAGCACAAACGTTTCAAACCATTACAAAAATTCCTAGACAATTCAGTAATTCTCACTAATCTGAGATTATATTTGTTTATACTTACTAAGTATACAAAGCAACAAGACGTCAAACTAATTAAGTTAGGAAAGGCCAGAGTCTCATCTGTACCCTATCAGTTTCATAACTTTTATTTTTTGTTTTATTTTTGTTGTTGAGAATATGTACAGAACATACACCACTTCAACAACTGCTACATGTGAAATTCAGTGACACTGTAGTTTCACAGCCCCTTGGTAAGAAATCTGGTTTTTCGTTTCTCTTAATAGCTAAGGCCATGCAACCACAATTCTGGACTCAGCTATGCTTTACTGGCTTGCACTAGTTGTCACAAAATGAAGTATTTGGAGATAAATGATCTTCTGTTGTTCTTGCTGGGCACAGGAAGAATTTTTCACTAGGAAAACCTCTCAGTAAATCAAATAGTTCATCGTAGCTAATTCCTTACAATCCGCTCAGCAAAGAGTGATTATTATGGACAACATCCCAAGAAGCGAATGGCTTTTTTTTAAGTGGGCAACTCATTGTTACTCTGAGCATGTGACCACTGAAGAGTCTAAGAAGGTAGATGTGTTCTTTCTGCTATCCTGGAGCCTGTGGAGGCCTGCTGGGAACAAGACTTTTAAACTGACAAATATGTCTGGAAGGCAGTGGTCCAAGGCCTATTTTGCTGGCTATAAATGGAGTCTCCTGAACCAGAGGATGCACACAGCTTTTCTTAAACTGAACATGTTTACGTCTGAGACAAAGCTGAATTCCATTCAGACAAGAGATGTGCTCACGTGTACAAAGCAAAGAACAACACAGTGACTTCTGGAGGCAAATCTAACAAAATCAGAGTAATCTGGGGAAAGGTAACTTGTGCTCATGGAAATAGTGGCATGGTTCATGGCAAATTCCGAAGCAACCTTCCTGCTAAGGCCGTTGGGCGCAGAATCTGTGTGATGCTGTATCTTCAAGATTGTAAACATATTGAAAATAAGTAAAATCATGAATTTGTTTAAAAAATAAAAAGAAAGAAGCTAAATCAAAAAGAAACACAAAATACTTCTAGATGATCCCAAGTTGAAAGAGAGAGAGAACCAGAGAACACAGGGAGTCATTGAGCTGAGGCACACTAACCTAGAGAGTTACAGCCCGGTGTAGGACACTTCATATTGAAATTGTAGCTTTCATGGAAGCGCCGGCGCTTGGGGCGATGAGAGAGATCACTGCCTGAGTCTTTCAGAGACATGTCCTTGGCAATGCTCTCATCATGAGACACGTTGGGGCTGGAGATGTCTATGTCAGATTCGGAAGAAGGTGCATTTCCAGTTGGCGTTCGAGGTGGAGATTCATCATGATCAGCTGTATTTTTTGTTTCTAAAACAAAAGCAATTGTTAAATGAACAGGATTCATTTACTTAAAGGTTTATTATTCAGAAGAGCTTATGCGCTTCCCAGACCCTATTTCTGTTTTAACCAGTAACTTTTAGCTACTTATCTGCTATAAATTCTGATTAAAACTAAATTTGTGGTTTACCTAATATAGTAAAACCTGCAAAAGCCAGAACCTATACAAGGCAGAAACCTGTCACAGAAAGAAAATTCAAATATTTTCCACTAAAGTGAGTGCTAGACAAGTGGTAAGATTGGATCCTATCAAAAGTGGAAAACTCTCAAGACCTAGAAAAACGAGGCAGTGCCACTGAGTTTTGGCTCTTACAGGTTTCACTGTCCATTTCACTTACCGGTGCTCTCTCTAGTCCCCTAATCATGCACAAACAAAACAGTACGGAAGTAAATTTTTTAAATCACCACCCTACTCTCTTTGAGGAGATGTATAGGATAGAAGATAAACGAAGATGATTGTCACCTGAATGACTGAAGAAATTTGATGGGAGAGTGGGAATAGGATTTGGACTCTGTTTCATCTAATAATTGAACATTGTAATTCCCAACTCTAAGTCAGGGGTTGGAAAGCCAAATGTTTACAGGGGCTGGGTGAGTAACAACACAGGAGTTAGGCAGAGCAGGTGGAAAATGTGGCCAAAGGGCCAGCTCATTCTCCATCTAAGGGAGAAAAACTACTGAGCTCTAGTTAATGACTGTCGTAGAGAAGAATCATCCAATGTTCCTAGATCTTAGCCTTTCTTTAAAAACAAAACAAAATTAAAAAAACTCACCCAGAGTAATTCAGGTTGTTATGTGAAATGTCTGCATTTTCAAATACCAACAACAAATTGGGGGTGGGTGGGAATTAAACTGTGAAAGCAAACAATCTAACAAACCAACCATCCATAATCTCTATTAAGGCCTCTGATTTGGACTGGTGAATTAGGATCTCGATAGCTTAAAAGTCCCCATTACTGAAGGTCACTACTGCTCAGAAATTCAGAGATAAACGCACTGATAAGCATGGCTAAAGAAAACCCAAGGCCAATCTTCTGTATCTGTGGTTGAGAGGGCCTCAAGCCCTTCCTCCTACTACAAGTCTGAGCAAATGTAATAGCCTAGCCACTGTGGACCTCAAGAATACTCTAGTCCTACATTCTCCTCAGGAGCTCTGGTAGCATAGTGGCTAAAGCACTTGACTGCTAACCAGAAGGCTGGCGGTTCAAACCCACCAGCCACTCCTCGGAAGGAAGGTTGGGCAATCCTACTTCCGTAGTGATACTGCCTCGGAAACCCAAGGAGGGGTCGCTATGAGTCGGGGCCGACTCGACGGCACATAACAACAACAACAACAACATTCTCCTCATAAGACATAACAGAATCAGGCAAACCACATTTACCTAGGTGAATTCAAACCTTGCTCAGTATTAGGTATCTATCTATAGTCACTCCAAACCCTCCTTCAAAGGGTACCAACCAGATCCTCTGTAAAGTGTACCGATCACACCATACCCACTCACCTCTATCTGAAAAATCAACCACTTGCTCAGTTTCTGAGCCAGACGAACGAGTCTGCCGAAGAGGGTATTTTTTTGGAGTCACTGGGGTGGGCTGCTGCTGACTACGGGTCACTCTCCTGGTAGAATAGGCAGGCTCCTCAGTGCCAAAAGACTGCAAATTCCGAACAGGGCTGGAATCTGATCCCAATTTTAAAACATAGTAAGATAATTAAAGAAAAAAGAATGAAATCTCTTTTCACTACCCATTCATTCCATTTATGAGAATGTAGGTTCTCCTCCTCCCCATATTTCACAAAATCCAACAAACTCTTAAAAATGTCTTTACTAAATAAAATATACACAAAAGAGCCTAGCTCAGTCATAGAGATGCTATATAGTCTAGGATTAATAGTTCACATTCTGGAATCAAGACTTAACTTGATTCAATTCCACTTCACCATGTCAGTAATCTGTGGCATCTTGGGCAAGTTAACCTCTCTAAGCCTGTTTCCCAATCTGTAAAATAGGGAAAATCACAGTAACACGTTCCTCGTAAGGTTATTGTGAGGAATAAGTGAAATAATGTATGGAAAGCATCTAGCAAGATTACTGGTACAAAGAAATAGTTTTATCGATATTAGCTGTGTCCTTTCATTTTTCTTCCCATACTCTAATTCAGCATAAAACCAATACTCGACTGTTCATCGTGTAATAACATGTATGTATGTATATACAACATATATACTTATGTAACACGTATCTTGTAGATTTTCCAAAAAAGAAAACTGAAAATCAACTTTTGGGTGAAAAATGTTAGATACAGTAAGGTTTTCAGTTTGCACACCTCCAGGGATGGGGGTAGGGGGTGTCCATTCACAATGTAGTGTAAGTTCCACTTCAGAGAGGGCCACCTTGCATAAGTGACATTGTAAATGGCGCCCCCCAGGACTTGTGCAACTCCATGTTCGTGAAGTACAGTAACTAGAAAGACAACCAGACAACCAAAAAACCAAACCAGTTGCCACTGAGTCAATTCCAACTCAAAGCAACCCTATAAGACAGAGTAAACCCTACTCTAGGGCTATAATTTTTATAGAAGCCGACTACATCTTTCTCTCATGGAGCAGGTAGGTGGTGGGCTCTAAACACCAACCTCTTGGTTAGCAGCCCAGTGCTTAACCACTGTGCCACCAGGGCTCTTCAAGACACGCAGAACTTATGCATTTTCTAGCTATTTCAGATGCCCAGGGCATGGCCGATGACACTTTCTAAGAACACTATGCCCCATCTTTTGCATATGACTTGGTACTTCTGCAGTTATTCACTCTGCATTTCACCAGATCCTGTCATCTGCACCAAACCAAAAGATCAGTTTCCAAGTTAACAGAACAACAATGTGCTGCCCAGTCAGTCAGCTCTGAGGAATAGTCAGAAAGAATGAAGCCTTTTACCTTGAGAACTCTGGCTCAGCCTGGCTGAGGAGCGGGTGACTCTGGCAGACCGTCGGGAAGTGCCATCGCTCTCTGAACTGTCTGTGTGCTCGAGATCTGTAGAAAAATCGGAATCTTCGGTTCCATCTGAACTACTGCCTGCATTCCTCTGTAACACCATAAATCCAAACATTAGCACCAAAGCATTTACTCTGAGGGCTTGTGTTAACACTGGAAATAAAATGCACCATGATGCTGAAAACACCAAGTTCAAATCTAAGAAAGGATTCTATAGGCCCTATCCCAGCCCAGAGCCAATCTCCCTTTATTTAGGACATTTATGTGTAACATCCTACAAATAATATATACCATTATTAAGTGAATGAAAAAAGTAACACTGTAACCATCACTAATTCTGAAGCAAGTCCCTTTGGAGACCAGTACCACAAACTAGAAATAAAAATATCCAAGTGAAAATGGTCTGGCTGGCAGAACTATGAACTTCTAGAAAGTCCCAGGTAGTGAGAAAAATGTTGGGACTGGACCCCATTTGACATCAGGGTAGCTTTTGTTCTAAGTTTCCAAGAACAGCTAAGCTATAACATTTTTTAAAAACCATATACTAATTCTATCCCTGAAGTTTCTCCACATGAATATCCAAAATGCTGAAAAAGGTAGCTTACAAATGTAGAAGGTATTCACATACTGAGATGATTTATCTTCTTTTCACTTAGTAATCATTTATCAATTGTTAGCCTACTCAGGACTGATTAGCCAGCCATAAGGATAATTTTTATGAGGTAAGTATTAACACTATACTCCTTATTAAACCAGAGAGGAAAGCATATTTGCTAAAAAAAAATACACAGTTTCAAACTATGAGTCTCAGATCCTTTATTCAAAAACCTTAGAGCCAGTTATCTTTGGAATTCATAATTTTTTAGATTGTTGGAAAGGAAAATCTTTTTGCACAGATCCTACAATACTCCATGAGCAACACATGTTAATATTTCTAAAGCAAAATATATAAACAATCACACTAAATAGATAAAAACCATAAAGAGCCTCAAGACAGTTTAGGACAGACTTTGTCATCAAATAAGTCACTAAAAATCCTGCTCTTTGTAATTGGGAATTGCAGAAAAAAGCAAACAGTGGGCCTAGTGCAAGGCATTGATATGGCTATATTTCTGCATTTGGCAAGCTTCAACATAAATACCACCTACCAACTTAGGTCGTTTTAGAAGACATTATAAATATTTATTTGAAAGCCTCTGTAAGAATCTCTGGTGGCACAGTGCCTAAGGCATTTGACTGCTAACCAGAAGGCTGGTGGTTCAACCTCGCTATGAGTGGGAATCAACTCCATTGGCAGTCTCTTTTAATGAAGAGAAAATTTCCTACAGAAATGAACAAGAATATCACCCAACTAACAATTTCAAGGGTAACTGGCCCCAAAATGAACTGAAGCCATGGGAAAGAGTCACCGAAAATCAGTGGGATGAAAGTAGAGTCTTAATCGTAAGCCCAATTACCCAGATATTTCAGTCTCTGATCATCTCTGACCACTTCTTCCTGGCTTGATCCTGGAATTATGCCCTTCTCTCTGGCAATCTACTCCTCACTTTCGTCCAGAGACAACTTAATGCTCCTCACCTCCTTCCCACGACACATTGTACATATCTCTAAGTAGAAAGTGTACTAGATCTTTTAGTTATTTAGATGTCTTGTCTTCCCTACCAGACCAGGGATCATGTCTAATTTTTTAATCACCAGCAACCATCACACAGCAAGCAGTCAATAAACCTTTGTTAAGTCAGATGTGCTGTGTACTTCTGGTTCTGCCGCTGTAAAGTGGGCTTTTGTCTGCTCAGCTGTAAAAAGTAGGAGGAGCTCCTAAATGATCTTTTAAGCTCCTTCTAATTCTACAAAGTTTTTTATTTCACAAAGGACATTCTCTAAGCACTACCGAGCAACGCCAATAACGAAAAATTACTACTTAAACGCAACAAGCCTAACTGGGATCCTTTGGGAGCGGCCCTGGTTCTCTACAACCTTGTCCTCAGCTTTGTTGTGCCCACTTGGAAAAAAAAAGGAGGCCTTAAAAACTTCACCTCTACACCTATCAGCATCACCACCCGGAAGGGAGGAGATTCATGCCACCCAATAGAAATCCTGCTAAACCGCGCCCCCACGGGACAGATTGCCAAGCCCAGCCAATGAGGAGAGAAGGGATCGTCCTCTACAGCCAGATGTAGCGCGGTAGGGCCCGACCCAGGCACCGCCCCCGCACGCGGGGAGGTGACCGTTGAGCCCAAACAGGCGGTGTCACCAGCCAATCAATATGCTTCTAGACGTTTCAGTGGCCAATTAACGGTAAGAACGCCTCCAATCCAGCCAAGTAGAGGGCGGGAATAGTTGCAAGCATAGGCCGAGGCCAGAGTCGGGCCCACATTTTTCAGTTGGTTATGGACAGAAGAGAGGGCTGCTGAGCTAAGTTTGGGGGAGCAGGAAGTTGGAACCTAACCACTGCGGGGCGTGGCCAACTGCGTCACGTTGCTCAATCAACTGGCCTTAGAAACCCGCCCTCCCTCTTCTCCCGTTTCTCTTACCTTCCTTCGTGGCATTGCCGGCGGCTGCGGCCCGATGGTTCCGATCCGGGCAGCGGCGGCAGCAGCAGTAGGAACGGTAGCTCCGGCGGGCTCCGTGGCGGCCTCTGTAGCAGTCCCAGTTCTGCGGACGATCCCAAGTGCCTCCTGCCTTACAGCGTCTAGAGTCTTCTGCGCAGGCGCCGCGGGCTGAGGCGCTTTTTCCTTCACTTCCGGCTGGGGCTCACGTCACCTGACGTTAGGGGCCAGAGAGGGTGCTGGGAGGTGGGCGTGGTGTTCGCGCCTTTTGGTGAAGCCGTTGAGCGCCATTTTGGAGTTGGGCAGAAATTGGCATCGCTGGTAGAAATGGGGGCCGATATTTTTGGTTTGGTTAATGGCGGCCTTTGTGGGCGTGAGTAGCCATTCTTGTTTGGGCAGAAGCCTAACAGTATAAGTTAACGGTTTTCATCTTTATCATGGGCAAAGTTTTCCTTCTCAGTCGTTTTAATTTAATGGAGTCAGGGAAGGAAACCCCCAGAATCCATCAGGTTGCTGGAACTTAACCCCTTTGTTGCCTAATTGGCTAAAGGATGTTTCCGTTTATCACATAAACTCAAAGGTGGGAAGGAATATTTTGCATAAGAAACGTTCTAAAAGTCTTCCTGTGTGTCAAAGGGGTGGAAATGGGGGCTTGTAAAAGAAAGGAAAGGGTAGTCTCCACCATCAGGAAGTTTCCTGTCTGCTAGAGGAGACATTGCCCTTGCCCTTGGCGAACAGGAAGAAAGTTAGTTGTTGATGTTGCTGGAAGAGACAAAACCGTTCTCCAGAAGCTGTAGCTCCAAAGAAATTCTAATTTAGCGCCGTGATGAGCGACCACCTCCTTCACCCACTGTGTATTGCTTGGAGAGCACTGGGTGGCCAGGGGTGAAAAGTGCGGCATGAATGTGAGGGTGCCGTGCATCGAACCCTATTTAGCCCAAGCGACCTAGCTCAGCTGCCTGAGCTAGAAGTTGGGGGAGGGTAGGAGAGGAAAAAATATTTTTGAGAAGCTGGGGCTCAAAAATGCATGAGTATTTAAATAATAATAGGGACTGCTTTGGAGAGGGCCTTGGAAGAAATTAGTCAAAGATATAAGGCTGGAGAAAGACCTATGTGAAAAAGCTGGTAAGTGGAAAGCAGGTGTTAAATCTTTAATCTCTCCGGAGGAAAAGCTTTGAGAGGACCAAGATTTGGCCACAAGTGACTGGGTGGAATCTGGGCAAGCGCAATCATTAAGTTAGAATCCTGGACCTCAGTGTCAACCTGAGGCCAGAAAAGGCGGAGATTTCCCCCTGGGAGCAGAGCTAAGAACAAAGCACCAGGGGGTAAACATCAGATTCATGTGCTAAACTGAGAGCTCTTAAGAGTTAAAGTTACAACCCCTTGTTGTTATGTGCCGTCCAGTCGGCCCCGACTCCTCGTTGGCCCCTCCTTCGGTTTCCCAGACAGTATCACTGCGGAAGTAGGATTGCCCAACTTCCTTCCAAGGAGTGGCTGGTGGGTTTGAACCACCAGTCTTCTGGTTAGCAGGTCACATGCCTTAAACACTATGCTTATCAGAGCTCCTTAGGCTAGCATTCTCTTTAGGGGTATGGTGGGCTGGTGTTGACACTGGCAGCTTTTAGTATGTTAAATTTGTGTTTAGTATAAATACTTTTGAAAAACCTGCTTAGGTTGAACTATACATAAGAACTTATTTGAAAATAGCTTGCATTTCTTCCAAATTTGTATCCCCTCAGCACTTAAGCATTCAATTTCACGCTATTACTCTGTTATTTTGCATTTACTGGTGTGTTCCTTAGGTCACTTTTGAATGTCTGGTAAGAACCTCCTGTGTTAAGAATACATCTGCATTCTTTTGTACCAGCCCCTCTAAAAAGTGCCTAGACCATGCTCTACCCCAATAAATGCTTGCTAGTTATAATTTTATGGTCTCTGACTGTACCACTCAAAGATAGTGAAGCATCCACTTCTTCGGAATTTGTATTTTAAAATAAGATCTTCTCCCGACTTAACCACTCATAATACAAATACCAGCATTTCAAATGTAAACATCACTTAAGCTCATACACTAGATTCTATAACACTGCAGCTGACACTGAAGAGTTTACAGTTTCATTTAAACATGGTTCTTGTCCTTGAAAAAATGTACATTCTGGCAGAAACATGCAAAACTAACGCCAGTAGGATAGAAATATGTTCCTAAGGGGAAAAAAAGGATGAGAGTAGACCAAAAAAAACAAAAATTAATGCCATCGAGTGGATTCCAACTCATAACGACCCCCGTTGGGTTTCCAAGGCAGAAAATCTTTACGGAAGTAGATTGCTCCATTTTCCTTCCACAGACCGGCTGGTGTGTTTGAACCACCAACCTTCTGGTTAGCTGTCAAATGCCTTAGGCACTATGCCACCAGACACATATATTAAGAATGGGGAAGGTGGTGGTGGGGTGGTGGGAGGATATTAGAAAAGTTTTGGTTTTTTTTTTTCTTTCTTTTCAACCGAATACAATCTTTACTTTGAGTAAAGATTTTTACTCATTTTTTATCATGGTGCAATTAGCATTCAAAGCAGGTATTGATGTTGGTTTCAAAGCCTTTGACCAGTTGTCCCCTGCCCATCTTCATCCTCCAGACTTCACACAGGCACTTTCCACTCTTCTTCCTGCCTTTGTAGCTTCACAAAGTCTTTCTTCCTGCCTGGATGCATCTCTCAACCCTCTTTAAAATTTATTTTTTCAGAAAGTTTTTCCTGATTTATTCTTTCAAAGGTAGTAGGGTGTAGTGATACGTGATTTCGTACTTACTGCTGTATTTATACTTTTCCTTATGCAATTCTGTAGATCTTCTGTTCCCCACTCCCCTTTCTGAACAGGTAATAGGAACCTAACTTCCATTTATTTTATTCATCAGTTCTATTAGTATCTAGTGTAGGACTTTGATGTCAGATCTGGATTTAAATTTCAGCTCTGCCACTTTCTATCTGTATTGCTCATGGACAAGTTTTTTAATTGATCTATGCCTCACCTGTGCAATGAGGATACTAGTGGCCACACAGGGTTGTAAGAAATAAAGGAGATAATTGTCGTAAAGCACTTAGTACATTTCCTGACATAGAGTAAGTGCTCAATAAATGGCTACTGTTTTTGATACTTATAATTTCAGTCACTGTGGTAGTTCAGTTTGTGTGTCAACTTGACTGGGCCTGGTTGAGTGGCTGGACAGCTGGTGGTAATTATTCCCCATGATGAGACTGGCAGTCACCTCCATGGTGGGATCTACCACAAGTAGCTGAGTAGCTGCCTTTGGGGATGTGGTCTGCTTCCTGTATATAAGGAGAAGCCTTGGGAATGGTCTCTAGCCTTTGTCACGCTTGGACCCTGCATGTAGCCATGTTGTTGCTCAGCAGCCTGCTATGCTCTGCTGACCTTGGGACTTACAATGGACTTAAATTAATGGCCTGCCATGTGGATTGGTAACATTGGGACTGTGCCTTTTTACTTGTCAATCTTGGAGCTTCTCAGCCTCAGCAGCCAACAGCTGTCTGAGTGAAGAAATGCCTCTAGCTCCAGTGGGCCGGGAGCAGGAGGCAAAGCTGGACCCAAGGTTGAAGGGCTTTCACCCAGCCCCTAGAGCCTGGCACTTTGAACTTGGACTTAAAGCCTCCAAATTACAAGAATAAACTCCTGTTTGTTAAGGCCATCCCATTTGTGGTATATTTCTCGTCAGAGCGGTACTAGGTATCCAGAACAGTCACCCTAGTCACAGCTATAACATCCTAATGTATGTGAATATATATTTGTTGTTGTTGTTGTTATGTGCCATCGAGTCAGCCCTGACTCATAGTGACCCCTCCTTGGGTTTCCGAGGCAGTGTCACTATGGAAGTAGGATTGCCCAATCTTCCTTCCGAGGAGTGGCTGGTGGGTTTGAACTGCCAGCCGAATATATATTTACATGATATCAATGGTTGTTTTTGTCTGTTCAACCTCACTTCAGTTCAGTGGACATGAGTAATTATGCAGGCATTATAGACCAAGCATTGAGTCATAACAAGATGGACAAAACACCATCTTTCCCCTATAGGGTGTTAGAGTCCAAAAGGGAAGACCACTAGCGAGTCCATGGTTCTAAAACACCATAGAGTATTAAATAGGAAAATAGAAGGCTGAGCAAGATTGTGGTACAAAAGGAGGAAGTGAATGTTTCATCTGGAAGGTTTAGGGAATGTTTCATGGAAAAGGTGAAACAAGTGGGATTTTGTAGGACAAATAAGTTTGCCAGTGGACAAGGAAAATGGGAGCTTTCCAGGCAAAGGGACCAGTATGTACAAAGGTGCAAATATATGGAACAGCATGGTGTGAGGGTAACCGACTCGGCATAGTCAAGTTGGGGTGGTTGCCAAAAGAAGAGGTGGGAATGGTTTTGGGGACCAGCTCATGAAGAACCTTGAACACCTGCTAAGTAGCCTGGACTGTTCTAGAGGTGATGGGGACCTCTGATGGACTTTAAAGAGGAGTCACATGATCAGACTTGCATTTTGGAGATCTGGCAGCTGGGAGGGGGACTAATCAGAATGGCAGGGAGACCAGTTAGAATGGTGCCAGACATGAGGAGTAGGCCCATCTTTTATGTATGTCCTAGTGTATTTTCTTATATGTATCTGTATCTTATCTCCTCAGTTACAATTGTAAGCTCACTAACTGCCCCCTCTCAAAAAAAAAAAGAAAAAAAGTTGTCAGAGTTGATTCCAACTAACGGCAACTCCATGTATCAGGGTAGAACTGTGCTCCGTAGGGTTTTCAATGGCTGACTTTTCAGAAGTAGATCACCAGGCCTTTCTTCTGAGAGACCTCTGGATGGACATGAACCACCAACCTTCCGGTTAGCAGCTAAGCACTTAACCAGTTGCACTACCTAAAACATCCTTCTATTTCCTTTAAAACACTCTTTGTCAATGGGAGAACAATGTGGAACAAAACTCAAAATCATTTAAAAAAAAAAAAAAAGTGGGGAGCAGGGACCAGGTTTGCTGGTCTGATAGAGCCTGATGGAACCACTGAGACTATGGCCCCTAGCTGCCCTTCAGGTCTGGAATTGGAATTGAACCCATACCTGTGGCTTGCAGCCAAACAAAAAACAGGCATATGAGCTGAACATTTACATTAGGTAAATACACTCCTTGGAGAGATCAATCATGGGAGAATAGAAGGGCTGTGTATGCGCAGAGAGACAGCTGGGGGGCAGGAGTGCATGGAGGGAAGGACGCAGGGAAGAGGTAACTATGGGGAGGATGTGGGAGGGGAGCTGTTGAAATGTAGGAAATTGCCATCAATGTCATGAGACAGTGTATGTGAACTGCTGTGTGGAAAGTGAATTTGCTCTGTAAACTCACCCAAATCACAATAAAAATTAAAAAATAAAAGAAAAACACTCTGTGTCAGTAAAAAGGCAGCTGTAAACCAGTTGCTCTCAAGTCAGTCCCAAAAATGATGGCCAGGTGTATTTCAGAGTAGACTGCTCCACTGGGTTTTTAGGCTGTGGCCTTTCACAAGCAGATCTTCCAAGGCACCTCTGGGTTGGTTCAAACCACCAACCTTTCAATTAGTAACCCAGTGCTTAATCATTTTTGCCACCCAGGGACTATTTCAAATACAAAGTATAGTTGTTCATTGTTTGTTCCAAAGGCCTGAGAGCTCCTGGATGTTGGGAGTTGGCCACTACCATCTCCAGCTTCTCCCTTGCTGTCTGGTACTTAAAAGGGCTCAGTGAGTACAGAGGCATTGAATGAAATGGTCCTGACCCCCACTAACAGGTGTTGGCTCAGTTCAGAAAGACTTATATAGAACCAGCTGTCTTACCTCGTCTAAGCCTCTTTCAACCAGTGATGTGCCCAGGAGAGATTAGGTGGCCACAGTTTCTTCTGTGTGTGGACACCTGGCCTGTAAGGTGGGGGAAACATGCCTTGACCTTTTTAAGGCAAGCCCCATCTCACCCGTAACCTGTGAGTAAAATATGGGCCTAATCTCTACCCCTTTGTGGGAATCTCATAAGGAAAATCTTTGTCATTTACAGCTGCCTTAAAAATGCAGTCAGCACCACCATTGATGAACCCTCCTTTCTTACTCTTGCTAGAGATGGCCATTTGTTAATGTTCTCATATCACTCTTCCCCCCACCCCCAGCCCCACCCTGGGGGAAGTTATTGGACAGATCCCAGCAGGCTCAGGCACGGCTCCCCGCCTCTGCAGCTGGGGTTATAAATAACCACCAAAGCTAAACAGTCAAATAACTGCATTTTGAAAATTGCTCAGAAAATCACTCTGATCCTGACTGAATACCAGTTCTTCTCCCACCCCTGCCCTCATCTCCCCCTTCCCCCACTAACCCACTCCCTTCCCTGATCCAAGCTCCCCAGGGAAGTCAATCTGAGTACAAAGCCATCATAAGATGAAGACATCCTTTTCTATATTTGACGGGGCCAGAGCCCTCCAGGGCTGTAGTTATAGTTACATGATGTTGTTATGGCAGCAGAGGCCTCAGGGCAACATATGTTCCTCTGTGGTAATTGAGTTTGCTTTAACAGACTGTCTCGCCCTGGGTTCTCCATACCCAAATTCACTTACCAGGAAGACCAGGGAATTGCCATTATGGATGGGCCTTCATTTCTTGATTCCAGTAAAACCAGATTCCTCTTTATTCCCCAAGATGGAATGTATCCAGTGACCATGAGTTTAGGCTTTTTAGCCTGCAGGTGTTTTCATTTATTCATTCAAGAAGTATTTACTGAGCATCTGATACGTGCTAGGAATTGGACTGGGAGCTGAGTAGACACTGAGAATAAACAGATGTGGTCTTTCTCTTCCTGGAGCTGACAGTTGGGGCAGCAGTTTTTCTCAGTCACATGGAGTCGCTATGAGTTGAAAATCAACGGCACATAACAATAGGAGAAAGTGTGTGAATTTCACCTATTCTCACCCCCTCCACCTTTTGAAAAATATTAACCCAGTGTAATAACACTAAATAAATTTTTGAGAAACTCAAAGCCATCCTACTGCCATAAAGCTATTTTTATTTTTTGTATCTTTTTTGTATCTTCCAATATTTTTCCATATGCATACATTTTATATGTGTACATGTTTGTAGAAATAGTCATTGTTTTCATGCATTTTTATATTTTTACATATTCTTAACATTTTTCCGTATTTCTCTATAGTCTTCATAATCACCATCATAATTGTGATTGTAATCACTGTGTGACATTGTGTTGCAATACTGTGACATACGTGCTCTCATTCCCCTGTTGTGGGGTTATTGAGGGTGTTTTATGTCAGGTGAGGCATCAAGCTCTCTCCTATTGAATTTTTATTTCTGCTGTTGTTACTTGTCCCTTTACTTCTTTCCTCAAAATTTTGCACAAATACACGTCACCAGCTGCACGTGAGGGTGCCAATTTTCAGATATTCTCCCCAGAACTGTTACCATTTTTTTTTTCAAATCTTGCATTTTTGGTAAAAATGAAAACTGTTCTTCAAATGTATACCTAGTGAGGATGCACTTCAGTGTTCCATGTGTTTATTTACTAGTTCTGTTTGCTCTTACTGAAATCCTCTCAACTCATTTACTGAAGTCTTCATGATTTTCTTTTAATTTGAAAGATAAAAAGCTAAATAGATAGATACTTTGAGCCACATCCACTTGCGGAGTCAGTGTTATTAAGTACTTCATTTCTAGTATTTTTCTTCTTACTCTTTTGCTCCTGCCTCCCAAGTAAATCTACTGGTGAGTTTTGTCAAGTATACATGGTATTGAGAATGAAAGTGAAATGGTGAACAGAATTTGTCGATGTCATGGATGAACACAGTGAGGACACAGCTTGTGCCTCTTACCTCAGCAAATGTGGAGAGGCCACTTCAAAAACCCTAGTCACTATGGCCTACCACAGGAACCATGAAGATGATTATGTTTTATATAAATCTTTGCCAATGAGCCAGTTCCAACCATAGTGCCCCTATGTACAACAGGACAAAACACTGCCCAGTCCTGTGCTGTCCTCACATTATTTCCTATGTTTGAGCCCATTGTTGTAGCCACTATGTCAGTGCATCTTGGGAGGGTCTTGTTTTTTTGCCGACCCTCTGCTTTACCAAGCATGATGTCTTTATCCAGGGACTGATCCCTCCCAATAATATGCCCAAAGTACATGAGATGAAGTCTTGCCATCCTTACTTCTAAAGAACATTCTGGGTGTACTTCATCCAAGACAGACTTGTTCATTATTCTGGCAGTCCATAGTATATTCATTATTCTTTGCTAACACCATAATTCAAATACATCAATTCTTCAGTCTTCCTTATTCTTTATCCAGTTTTTAAATGCATATGAGGCAATTGAAAATACTATGGCTTGGGTCAGGCTCACCCTAGTCCTCAAAGTGACATCTTTGTTTTTGAACACTTTGAAGAGGTCTTTCTTTGGCAGCAGACTTGCCCAATACAATATGCTATTTCATTTCTTGAGTGCTGCTTCCATGAGTGTTGATTGTAGATCCAAGTAACATGAAATCTTTGACAACAACAATTTTTCCCCCCATTTATCATGATACTGCTTATTGGTCCAGTTGCGAGGATTTTGGTTTTCTTTGTGTTGAGGTGTAATTCATACTGAAAGCTGTAGTCTTTGATCTTCATGAGTAAATGCTTCAAGTTTTCTTTGCTTTCAGCAAGCAAGGTTGTGTCATCTGTGTATTGCAGGTTGTTAATGAGTCTTCCTCCAATCCTGATGCCAGTCTTCATATAGTCCATCTTCTCGGATTATTTGTTCAGCATACATTGAATAAGTATGGTAAAAGGATACAACCCTGACACATACCTTTCTGATTTTAAACCATGTAGTATCTCCTTATTCTATTTGGATGACTACCTCTTGGTCTGTGTATAGGTTCCATATGAGCACAATTGAATGTTTTGGAATTTCCTTTCTTCACAATGTTATTCACAATTTGTTATGTCCACATGGCCAAATGCCCTATGCGTAGTCAATGAAACATGGGTAAACATCTTTCTGGTATTCTTTGATTTTAGCCAAAATCCATTTGACATCAGCAATGGTATCCCTCATTCCATGTCCTCTTCTGAATCCAGGTTGAACTTCTGACAGTTCCCTGTCAGTGTACTGCTGTACCCATTTTTAAAATTACCTTCAGCAAAATTTTAGTTGCATGTGACATAAATGATACTGTTCAATACTTTCTGCATTCTTTTGGATCACCTTTGGAATGGGTATAAATATAGATCTTTTCCAACTGTTGGTCAGGTAACTGTCTTCCAAATTTCTGGCAAGGATGAATCAGTACTTCCTGCATTGCATCTCTTTGTTGAAACATCTCAATTGGTATTCTGTCTACTCTTGGAGACTTGTTTTTCTCCAGCACTTTAAGCATACCTTGGACTTTTTCCTTCAATACCATTGATTCTTGATCATATGCTACCTCTTAAATTGATTGAATATTGACCAATTATTTTGGTACAGTGACTCTATGTATTCCTTCCATCTTCTTTTGATTCTTCCTGCAACGTTCATTATTTTGCCTATAGAATCCTTTAATATTGCAACTTGAGCCTTGAATATTTTCTTTGATTCTTTCAGCTTGAGAAATTCTGAGTGTGTTTTTCCTTTTGGTTTTATAACTCCAGGTCTTCACTCATTTCATTAGAATGCTTTGTCTTCTTGAACTGCCATTTGAAATCTGTTCAGCTCTTTTACTTCATCATTTCTTCCTTTTGATTTAGCTACCCTATGTTCAATAGCAAGTTTCAGAAACCCTTCTGATACCCATTTTGGTCTTCTCTTTCCTGTCTTTTTAATGATCTTTTTTTTCTTCATGTGTGATGTCCTTGATGTCATCCCACAACTTGCCTGGTCTTTGATCATTAGTGTTCAGTATGTCAAATATATTTTTGTGATGGCCTCTAAATTCAGGTGGGATATACTCAAGATCATACTTTGGCTCTCATGGACTTGTTTTCACTTTCTTCAGTTTCAATTTGAACTTGATTATGAGCAATTGATAGTCTTTTCTACAGCCCACCCCTGGCCATGTTTTGACTGATGATATTGAAGTTCTCCATCATCTCTTCCCACAGATGTAGTCAGTTTGATTCCTGTGTATTTCATCCAGTGAGTAGTCACCGTTTATGTTGTTGGAAAAAAGGTATTTCCAGTGAATAGGTCCTTGGTCTTGCAAAATTCTATCATATGATCTCTGAGGTTGTTTCTGTCACCAAGGCTCTATTTTCTAACTCCTGATCGTCTTTCTTTGTTTCTAACTTCTGCATTCCAATCACCAGTAATTATCAATGCATTATCAATGTTTGATCAATTTCATATCACAGAAGTGGGTAAAAATCTTCAATTTCTTCATTTTTAGCCTAATGGTTGGTGCATATTTTTCATAAGAGCAGTGGAACTTTGTCTAATGTGTGGTGTTGGAAGATGAGCCCCTCAGGTTGGAAGATATACAAAATATGACTGGAGAAGAGCTGTCTTCTCAGAGTAAAATTGACATTAATGACATTTGGGACCTTCATCTGCTGATGTGGCATGATTCAAAATGAGAAGAAACAGCTGCAAACATTCATTAACAATCAGAATGTGGAATATATGAAGTGTTAATCTAGGAAAATTGGAAGTTATCAGATATGAAATGGAACACATTAAGATCCACGTCCTAGTCATTGATGAGTTGAAATGGACTAGTATCGGCCATTTTGAATCAGGCAATCGTATGGTCTACCATGCTGGGAATGACAAATTGAAGAGTAATTGACATTGCATTCATGTCAAAAAGAACATTTCAAGATCTGTCCTGGAGTACAGTGCTGTCAGTGATAGGGTAATATCCGCATGCCTACAAGGAAGACCAATTAATACAACTATTACTCAACTTTACACACCAACCACTAAGGCAAAAAATGAAGAAAGATGAAAATTCTATAGGTAGATACTATTTTCCTAGTGACCTAGGAGAAACTGAGTCCCAGAAAACAAGTTTCCTAAACAAACCAACCTTTCTGATGAACACTGATCCTATATTCTGTCGCCTGTGAAATGTAGGTCATTTTCTTTGTAGTGAGATGCTTTCCCAGGAACAGGGGCTAGGAATGGGTCCCGCTGAGTCATTTGCACATACTTACCCAGTCTCCCTTGTGACTAACTGTATCCAATGTGAATCACCTGACCAAGGTGAAGGATGCACCCAAGAGAAACATTTTTCTGTTTAAAGTGCCTAAGGCACTTGACTGGTAACCAGAAGGCTGGCAGTTCAAACCCACCAGCCACTCCTCGGAAGGAAGGTTGGGCAATCTGCTTCCGTAGTGATACTGCCTCGGCAATCCAAGGAGGGGTTGCTATGAGTCAGGGCCGACTCGACGGTACACAACAACAACAACACATACATGGTCCAAACCCACAACTTTAGACTTCTTAGCACCATGCTCTAACTGACTGAAGTTACTGATGCCAACCAAGTCACAGTGGTTAAGGATAATTTTCTTGCTAGGCTGGAAATTACATGAGGATGAGCTGGCATCTGGTCACTTCCTTACCTGCCTAGCCTTGCCAGCAGATGTCACTACACCAAACCACATTCTGCAAAGATATAACTGACTGGAAGAAAAGGGAAGGATTCAGAAAGGCCAAGTCTGACCCTCTTCTCTCATGACTTCCATTAATACCTCTGGAAAACAATCAAGGATACACACACACACACACGTGTGTGTGTATAAATATGTATATTGTTGTTATGTGCCATCGAGTCAGCCCTGACTCATAGCGACCCCTCCTTGGGTTTCTGAGGCAGTATCACTATGGAAGTAGGATTGCCCAACCTTCCTTCCGAGGAGTGTATATATATATATATATATATATACACATATATATAAAACATATACACATGTATATGTACATACATATATATATACATATACGTGTGTGTATACTATACACACACACACACACATATGTATATATATAGTTCTAAATAGCACTGAGGCCTGAACTCAGCAGGTCAAGACCCAAGGTTGTGGACAAAGGCAAAGTTCTTATCCATCAGACCTTCTCCAGATTGGGTGGAGAGCACAGCTGCTGTAGGAAGGGCGGCAGTATAAGCAGACCTTTTAAATGGGGGGTATACATGATAGAGTTATCTAGGAACAAGAGCCACAGTCTTGGGGCCATTCCAAATGCCACTGTGGAGCTGATACCTCTGGCAAAGCACTCCACCCACCCTCCACCCCGTCCCACTGTCCACACTGGCAGGGGCCATCCTTCACTTGAGAGTTTTCAGGAAGCTGTGACTGGTCCACTAGCTTTGGGCCTCCCCAGTACCAACCAGACATAGCCATACCATGCCAGGTCACTGGGGAAGTTCCTGGCAGTTCAGCCCATTGTTGCTGTATTCCTTTAAGATGAGTATAAGCAGCATTAGTGATCTAGGATAAAGAGCCATTGTCAGCTCTTCTGTAAAGACATTCATTCCATAAAGACTGAAATCCTTACCTGGTCCATAGTGTCCCGCATGATCTATCCTCTGGCTAACTTTCTAGCCGCCGCACCCCTCCCCCCCGCAGACATAATTGTCTGCCTCATTCTTTGTGTTGTAGTCTCATTGGCCTTCCTGCAATTTTTCAGAAGTGCACTGGTTTCATGTACCACAGGACCTTTGCACTTGCTATCTACTCTACCTGGAATGTTCTTTCTTCCTTCTCTTCTTTACCTCCTTCCACTGACCCTTCAGATCTCAGGCCAAATGTCATTTCCTTAGAGAAGCCTTCCCTGAGCCTCCTGGATTAAGCTCAGGGTCCCCACTTAGAGTTAGAGTCCCCTATACTTTTCTGCAGAGAACTTGTATCAGTTTGTAATTATATGCTTATTTGTGTGACTGCTTGGATTCTTTTATTTCCCAAACACATATCCCAGAATATAGGTTCTATGAGAGTAACATCCTTTTTATCACTGCATCCTCAGCACCTAGCAGAGTACATGTCTGTACTTAGGGACTATTAGATGTATGAATGAATGAATAGTGAGTAATAAATGAAGTTAGAAAACATGGTGTTCCTCTTGCACACATTCATAGAGCTTCCACATATGAAATATAATGTCTAATTCTGGTAACTCTGCCTCCAAAGAAGACATATCAATATCCAGAGAACATCCTCTAAATTGGTCAGGGGAAAAGTGGAAGACAGAATTAAAAAGATTATGGAAAGATGGAGGCTGAGGATATGACCTATGCCTATGATGTATGAAGCAGATAGAAATAGATGCAGTTATGTTTAACAAATCCAAAATGTTCTAAGGAAAATCTTTACAAAATTGGACTATAAACTCGCCAGAGAAGGAACCATCTGTTATTTGTTTCTATATCTGCAGCATCTAGCATGATGCCAGGTACACAATGAAGCTTAAGAAATGTGTGTTGAACTATTTTGTTGTTGAAGCTTAAAGGCGGTAGACTTGGGTCTGGGGTAGGTAGTAAGCTGTTATTCACTTGGGAAACCCCAGAGGCAAAAGAAGAAGAAGAGGATGACTATGAATAGGGTCAAGAAAGGTTCCTTTACATGTACAGACAATAGCTACACAATGAACTGTTTCAGGGACATTAGGGCTATTCAGGGCCCATTCCTTGACCTTTTGAGATCATCCTTATGAAGGGCAATTACCATGCACTCTCACAAAGTGCATCTTCTTTCTACAAGTAGGAATCGAATTCCCAACTGTATAAAGCATTGATCTAACCCTACCTCACATTGTTATCCCTTTCAGTAGCCTTCAGACCCTTAGACACATGCCCTGTTGGTCCCCTGTGTATATTCCACTCTGTTTCCCACCAGAGAAGGGAAAATCCCAGAAGGTGGTGCCCTTCAATCAGAAGTAAAAATGGCTGCATCTCTAAGGGCAACCAGTGCCTGGCCTTGGTATTCTTGAGCCCGCAGCAGGGAGGCCATTAGTCCAGGTTCCAAGAATCCCTACTACCAACATCCCTGGCATTTAGTCTTGCATCCCTGGCACTTAACCCCCTGGACCCATAAGCAGGGACATTTAAAATAGTTTTTCTTGGAGCCATGGAGGGTTCAAAAGAATCCTTGCACATTTAAAAAAAAAAAAAAAAAATTCCTCCCCAAACAGCTATTGAGCTGTTCAACTTCACTTCCTCCATCCATTAGCAGAGTGGAGCTTAAAGAAAAGGTTGAGAATTTGGACATAACTCCATTAACCTCATCTCAGCAGCTCCACTGGTCTCACAATAGAAGGTACCAGAATCTCTGGCCCTGGAGAGGGGAAAGGGCTTCCATCTTGTCCCCAGGCCTGAAGGCACAAACCCTCAAAAAAAAAAAAAAAAAAAAATTCACCATGACCAAGTGGGAGTCATACCAAGTATGCAAGGAGGGTTCAACACAAGAAAACTACTGGAACTAATCGAAAGTTTTAGCAAAGTGGCAGAATACAAGATCAACATTAAAAAAAAAAAAAAAAAAAAAAGATTCCTGGACTCTTGTCACTAGTGTGTTAATGCTTCAGGGAAACTAGTCCCAGGGGCTTTCCCTGGTTGGCTTCCCACCCCTTCCCTTCCAGCAACCTATAAATCACTGAGTATTAAGTACTGTCTGGAGGACTCTGCTCTCTCACCTCTGCTCTGGGGCTCCCTGCAAGGCCGAAGGCTGCAAACTAAGCAGGGAGAAAGAGAGAATGGGCAACAGGCAGGGGTGCCCATCATTTATCAACCCAACACAGCGGCCAGTCACTCTTTGCACAGGGCTGTGGCAGGCTGGGCAGGAGAGGCCATCAGGGTTTTCTGGCAATGGCGAGCATGGTCCAACAAGAGTTCCTCTGGTTTGACTGCCCCACCCCCAGAGGTGGAGAGACAGAATCAAGGGGTAAGTCTCTTTCTGTTTAGATTTTGGTCATTTCAGAATGAAATCCCACTTTTTGTCTTGGATAGATTCTTACGCCTCTCCCACTCTCTTCTGCCTACTCTGCCCTGGGGCCTCCTCTTACAGCTTCTCTTTTGACCCCTCAAAGAGCTTCACACTTACCTGGCACACTGTAGAAGTTTCTTAAAAGAGTCCTGGCTCCTGAGCTCTTACAGGCTTTCTTAAAGGGCAGCACCACCCTTCTACCTCCTATAACTTTCCTCTTGTTTCTCCCTCATGGAAATCTCCCACCTTCCCTATCACTCTCCTCCCCCAAGGTAGGAAGCTTATAGAGAGGGTGTGGATTTGGGCCTAAGCTAGTCCACTGGAGGCAGAGACCTAATAGTTGTGCTTTTGCTGAGAAGTTGCAATAAATGTTCAACTCCCACACCAGGAGAAGCCAGACTCACCTCCATGATTTCTGAGCACTGCTTCCCTGTAGTAGAGACTCTACTCTAGAGTTCTAGAGAGCTAGTAAAAGTGACAGGGAAGTGGAGCATGGGGTATGGCTGGCCTTGCCTGTATTCCTAACTGATCTATAACCTCTGGGTCAGGAGTGGGCCTCTAAATCTGGATCCCTCTGACCTATTACCCCAAACCCCTAGGTTATGAGTACAGGCTTTAGAAGAAGATGGACCTGTCACTTCCAGCTATGTATCTTTCAACATGTTTCCTAACCTCTCTGAGCCTCTGTTTCCTTGCCTGTGAAATGGGGATAATTATTGTATAGGGTGGGAGCTCTGGTAGCATAGTGCCTAAGGCATTTGACTGCTAACCAGAAGGCTGGCAGTTCAAACCCACCAGCCACTCCTCGGAAGGAAGGTTGGGCAATCTACTTCCGTAGTGACACTGCCTCGGAAACCCAAGGAGGGGTTGCTATGAGTCGGGTCCCACTCGAGGGCACATAACAACAATAAAAACATTGTATAGGGTAATCATAGGGATTAAATTACATGTATGTGCAAATTGCTTAGCCTGTAGTGAACACTCAATAAATGGAAGTGTTATTTTATGCTTTGTAATGGACACACGTGGCCCGTACCATCCTGGTTATATTATTTCCTTCCTGGGACTCTGATGTCACTGTGTCCACAGGTAGTGAGGCTTCTTGGGCATTCTGAAGAACACAGACCCACTACTGGTTCAGGGCTTTGTTTTGCGAAGAATTCAGAATTGGGTGTATAGAGCCAAGAAATTACAGGGTTGGTATCTAAACCCTGACTTGACATTCTGGGCAAACACCCAGGAGGCCAGAGAATTAGATGGAGCTTCTGGGTGGGACTTCCAGGGAAGGTGCCAACATGTGTGATATTATCAGAGTAGCATGGAAGAAGCAAGGCCAAGCTACTTCCCATCCCAGTAGAATACAAGCTATTTTGTAGACTACTAGGCTTTTGCCCAAGTTGTATGGAAGCAGAGGTCATAGAGGCCACTGGTGGAATGTGCTGGAACATTCCAGGCCCTTCCGCTGTACAACACAAATCCTTGAGGCATTGAGCCATCAGGGGCTTGTAGAAGTGGGTACTTACCCTCCACCATGCACAGTAGGAGAAACTACTGAAGTGAAAGGAGCACTATTCTGAGTGCCACCACTTTACTAAGTGAGAGGAGTGTCATTCTAGCCCTCAGGCCTTTTTCATTAGATTTGGCTGCTGAGGCCATTTTGTTAAGGTGGAGCCATCTTGTAGAGTAGATTGCTGGATACAGGAAATCCACAGGAAAAACCAGGAATAGACACCGAACTCAGTAAGGATTGAAGAATTGGATAGGATGTAACCAGGCTTCGTTCCTTCAGTCACAAGCAGATTTTCAATGAAGCTAATGAAACTTGAGAGTCAGAGTCCCTCACTTGAACAGGCTCCTTCTAAATACCCTGTGTTTATATATATTTTCCAAGATAGATGATAGTCTAATATAATATTTTTTAAAAAACAAAGTTAATGCAAACATCTATGATGAACAAAACATCAACATTTTTTGAAAGAAGACAGAGTTGGTGTTACTGACTTTTTGCCTAGGGTTTCACTATGGCTCAAGTGGGCTCTGTGAATGCCCTTGTTTTTTAAAGTTCTCACCCTTAAGTACGTTTATGGTAGCTGGATCACAACAGCTCTGTTCTGGCATTCAACTGTGCAGAGCTTCTGGTCCAGGTCTCTTTCCATTGGCACAAAGGGAACGGGCATGCAGTCTCCAGGCAGGCAGCATAGGTCTGCATACTCCACAAAATTAAATTAAGCGACCAACACTTCTGGTGTGAGAGGAAAAGCCCTCCTCCTCCTCCTCCTCCTCGACTCTCCAACGCCTCAGCTGCCATCTGGAGTTCTGAGATCTCAGTCTGTGTTTGTTTTCCTTTGTTGTCCAGTGGGTTATTTGCTGAGGGATAAACGGGAGCGACTGCTCACTTTGCCATATTGTTCCACTCCCTCTGTTTATAATTTTTAACCCCAAAATGATTTCAGCATTAGGCTTCACAAACCCTGAAACCTTCCTTAGTTTCAGTCTGCTGGGCTTTTAGCCTCAACTCTCAGGAGTGGTTAGGAATATTAATCGGAGAAACAGTTGAATACTTAACTGCTCAACATCAGCTCAACATTGTGGAATGCAGTGGCTTGAACTAATGCTGACAAGAAATACCAGAGTAAATGGGTCCCGTTTTACAGAATTGGGAAGAAAGGATAAACATGTGACAGAGGAGAAAACTGTAAAGCTTGCTATAAGCTAGTACAGACTAATGGGCTACAAATGGACACCTAAGTCCTTACAGAATCATTAACGTCTGATGAGGTCAGTCAAGGAATGTTTGGAGGAAATGAGGTCTAATTAGAACTTGGACTGATGATAGAGAAGAAAGAAGACAGAGTCGCAGGGAGAGGAAGAAACTCATTTATTAAGGCACATGTAATAAAATGGAATAGGATCTGGGGTGCTATTTTACAGTTAGCTCTTATAAAATTATCAATATTTTGATTACTGACCATATTTGGCTCTGAGAATAAGCTCTGGACCATATGCCCAGGTTCTAAAGGAAATCAGACTGCAAGCCAACTTTTAAATCACTTGTCCCCTCTCATACTTTTAATAAGTTTGAATTAGATTTTCATGATACTTGATGCTTGATTTGGTGCCTGGTATGAGGGGAAAGGAGAAAAATTGGGTGTGGAATCAGATGGAGAATGTTAAGGGTATTATTACTTATTTGCCCCAGGGGCAACTGTATTTTTCAGGCAGACTTGAAAACCTTAAGTGGGAACAACAGTGGGGAAGAGAGAAGTCAAAGTAGGGATGAAACAAAGAGGCCTGTGGTTTATACACAGTCTCATTGGAATGCACTTAACTAATGTCTGTTGTCCGTGGACTTTCAGCTCTGGAGGGCCTGGGAAAGATGAGTGTGAGGGATGCAAACTTTTCCCACCAAGGTGCTGCTCTGGAAACCAGCTGGTTCCCCAAGGTACCCAAAATCCCATGATGCATTACGTGGGATCCAGGCAGTGGAAATAGAGTGTGTTTGGATTTATTGTCTGTGAAGCACAATCTGCACGCCAGTTACAGTGCTAGGTGTTACAGAAAGTAGAGATGACCAAGACATACCTGTTCCCCCTGTTGTTTTTAGCTGCCATCAAGTCTGACTCATGGCAACCCTATATGCAATGAGATTGGAGCTCTGTGATCCACAGAGTTTTTATTTTCTGATTTTGCAGAATAGGTCACCAGGCCTTTCTACCTAGTCTGTCTTAATCTGGAAGCTCCACTGAAACCTGTTCAGCATCATAGCAACACACAAGCCCCCAATGACAGAGGGTGGTGGTTGTGTAAGACGAATCAACTTGGGTCTCCTATGCGGAGGGCAAGAATTCTCCACTGAACCACATTGTCCCTGCTCCTCACCACCATTCTCCTTAAAAAGCTTATATTTCAGTGTGGGGGGACATTTTAAAAAATGAGAAATGCCATCTTGGGTATTCCATAGTCCTAACAGCCAAAACTTGTGTGTCTCACAGTGATCCCTAGGGATGTCATGGGGGTAGATATACTTGTTTCCTGGAACATTCCTTTAAAAGATTAGCAGAGTCTCCCACACATCACCACCACTCACACTATGTCATACTATGATGGTTTATGTGTTGCTGGAAGCTATGTCACTGGTATTTCAAATACTAGCAGGGTCACTCATGGTGGAGTTTCAGTGGAGCTTTAACACTAAGACAGATTAGGAAGAAGGATGTGGCAGTCCACTTTTGAAAAAAAGAAGTTGGCCACTGGAAATCTTATAAAAAACAGAGAAGCATTGTCTAATATAGTGCTGGAAGATGAGCCCCTCAGATTGGAAGTCACTCAAAATACCACTGGGGAAGAGCTGCCTCTTCAAAATAGAGTTGACTTTAATGAATAACTTTCTGGATCTTCATTTGCTGATGTGGCACAACTCAAAATGAGAAGAAACATACATTAATAATCAGAATGTGTAATACACAGAGTATGAATCTAAGAAAATTGGAATTTGTAAAAAATGAAGTGGAACACATAAAGATTGATATTCTAGGCATTAGTGAACTGAAATAGACTGGTATTGGCCATTTTGAATCAGACAGACATATGATGTACTATACCAGAATGACAAATAGGAATGGTGTCGCATTTATTGTAAAAAACATTTCAAGGTCCATCCTGAAGTACAACGCTGTCATATGCCTAAATAGGAATACACCTACGCCTACAAGGAAGACCAGTTAATATGACTATTATTCAAATTTATGCACCAACCACTAAAGCCAAAGATGAAGAAATTAAAGATTTTTACCAACTCTGCAGTCTGAAATTGACCAAACATTCAATCAAGATATATTGATAATTACTGGTGATTGGAATATGAAATTTGGAAATAATGAAAAAGTATCAGTAGTTAGAAAATATGGCCTTGGTGACCGAAATGACACTGGAGATTGCATGATAGAATTTTGCATGACCAACAACTTATTCATTGCAAATATCTCTTTTCAACAACATAAATGGTGACTATACATGTGGATCTTGCCAGATAGAACATACAGGAATCAAAGTGACTACATCTGTGCAAAGAGATGAGGGGAAAGCTGAATTTCAGTCAGAACAAATCCAGGGCTATCAACTGCTCATACGCAAGTTTAAGTTGAAGAAAATTAAAACAAGTCCACAAGAGCCAAAACATGACCTTGAGTATATCCCACTTGAATTTAGAGACCATCTGAAGAATAGACTTGGTGCTTTGAATACCAATGACCAAAACCCAGATGAGTTGTGGAATGGCATCAAGAATATCATATATGAAGAAAGCAAAAAGTCCTTAAAAAGACAGGAAAGGAAAAAAAGACCAAAATGGATGTCAGAAGAGATTCTGAAACTTGCTGTTGAAAGGAGAGTAGCTGTGTTAGATTGGGTTCTCTAGAGAAACAAAACCAGTAAAGCTTATATATAGAGAGAACGAGAAATTTATCTTAGGAAAATGGCTCACACACTTACAGAAGCTGGCAATCCCAAGTTCTTGGATCAAACGTCAAGCTGGAGGTCTTTCCCAACTCACACAGCTGCAGGGGCAGAGGAGCTCAAGGTTGGCAGGCAGTATACTGGCTGTTGACTCCAACGAATGATGAATCCAAGATCTCCAGGCCAAATAGTGGATTGTTTGCTCATAGGTGGTTGTAGGCAGAATCCTGATCCATAAAAGAGTGTTTTTTTTTTTTTTTTTTTTACCAGGATCTCCATAAATATACTGGAAGCAGGCCACACCCCTAGGGAAACTCCCTTTCAATGGATTGGCTGCTCAAAACGTATACATCTGATCCCGTCATTGGAACAACCCACATCACAATTGCTTAAACCACATAGAATTGTGGTCCAGCCAAGTTTACACACAGCTCCAACTATCATGGTAGCTAAAGCAAATGGAAGAAATGATGATGTAAAAGAGCTGAACAAAAGCCTTCCAAGGGTGGCTCAAGAAGACAAAGTATTATAATGAACCGTGCAAAGACACAGTTAGAAAACCAAAAGGAAAAACACCCTCAGCATTTCTCAAACTGAAAGAACTGAAGAGAAAATTCAAACCTTGAGTTACGATATTGAAGGATTCTATGGACAAGATATTGAATGATGCAGGAAGCATCAAAAGAAGATGGAATACACAGAGTCACTGCACCAAAAAGAATTGGGTCAAAATTCACCATTTTAGGAGGTAGCATATGGTCAAGAATCAATGGTACTGAAGGAAGAAGTCCAAGCTGCACTGAAGGCATTGTTGAAAAACAAGGTTCCAGGAATTGATGGAATACTCACTGATGTTTCAACAAATAAATGCAGTGCTGATGGTGCTCACTCATTTATGCCAAGGAATTTGGAAAACAGTTATCTGACCAACTGACTGGAAGAGATCAATATTTGTGTGTGTTCCAAAGAAAGGTGATCCAACAGCATGTAGAAGTTATTGGACAGTATCATTAATATCACATGCAAGTGAAATTTTGCTGAAGATAATTTAAAAATGGTTGTAGTGGTACATCGATGAGGAACTGCCAAAAATTCAAGCTGGATTCAAAAGAGGGCATGGAATGGGGTTTATCATTACTGATATCAGTGGATCTTGGCTGAAAGCAAAGAATACCAGGAAGATGTTTATCTGTGTTTTATTGATTATACAGGGGCATTCAACTGTGTGGATCATAAATTATGGATAACATTGCCAAGAATGAGAATTCCAGAACATTTAATTGTGCTAATGAGGAACCTGTACACAGAGCATGGAGTTTTGGTGTGGTGCAGTGCATAAGCCATTTGACTGCTAACCAGAAAATTGGTGGTTTAAACCCACCAGCCACTCTGCAGGAAGAAGATGAGGCAATCTAATTTTGTAAAGATTTATAACCTTGGAAACCCATTTGGGGGACGCTATGAGTCAGAATTGACTCAATAGCAATGAGTTTGGTTTGGGTACATAGACCAAGAGGCAGTCATTCAAAAAGAAAAAGTGGACACTGCATGATCAGTAAAGGTACATGCAAGGGTTGTATCCTTTCACCATATTTATTCAACTGTGTGCTGAGTAAATAATCCATTAAACTGGACTACATGAAGAAGAATGCAGTTTCAACATTGGAGGAAGACTCATTAACAACCTGCAATATGTAGATGACACAACCTGGGTTGCTGAAAGTGAAGAAGACTTACAGCACTTACTGATAAAGACCAAAGACTTGGTCTTCAGTATGGATTATGTTTCTATATATATATATAACCTAAAATCCTACAACTGGATCAATAAGCAGCATCATGATAAATGGAGAAAAGATTTAAATTGTCAAGGATTTCATTTTACTTGGATCCACAATCATTGCCCATGGAAGCAGCAGTCAGGAAGTGAAACAACATATTACATTGGGCAAATCTGTTGCAAAAGACCTCTGCAAAGTGTTTAAGGGCAAAAATGTCACTTTGAAAAGTAAGGTGCACCTGCCCCAAGCCATGGTATTTGCAATAGCCTCCTATGTATGTGAGAGCTCAAAAATGAATAAGGAGACTGCAGAAGAATTGATGCATTTAAAGTGTGATGTTGGCAAAGAATATTGAATGTACCATGGACTGCTGGAGGAACACACAAATCTGTCCTGGAGGAAGTATAGCCAGAATGCTCCTTAGAAGTGGCAATGGCCAGACTTCATCTCTTATCCTTTGGACATGTTGTCAGAAGGGACCAATCCCTGGAGAAGGATATCATGCTTGGTAAAGTAGTAGTTGTTGTTATATGCCGTCAAGTCGGTCCTGACTCATAGCAACCCCTCCTTGGGTTTCCGAGGCAGTATCACTATGGAAGTAGATTGTCCAACCTTCCTTCGGAGGAGTGGCTGCTGGGTTTGAACCGCCAGCCTTCTGGTTAGCAGTCAAATGCCTTAGGCACTATGCTACCAGAGCTCCTGGTAAAGTAGAGGGTCAGCAAAAAAGGGAAAGACCCTCAGTGAGATGTATGGACACAGTGGCTACAATGCTGGGCTCAAGCATAGCAATAATTGTGAGGATGGTACAGGACTGGGCACAACAGAGTGAAACGTCACCTACTATGGGTCAGAACTAACTTGATAGCACCTAACACTCCACACGTCATGGATCGCTCATTCATAAATTTATCTAAATCCCTTTTTTTAAAATAGCTTGATCAGAGTATAAATTATATGCCACAGAATCTATCCATTATAAAGGTATAATTCTATGATTTTTAGTAAATTTAGAGAATTGTGCAACCATCACCACAATCCATCACTCCGAGAAATCCCCTTGTGCTTATTTTCAGGCAATCTTCCATCCTATTCCCAGCCTTAGGCAAACATTAATCTACTCTCTGTCTCTATAAATTTGCCTTTTTAGGACATTTCCTGTAAATGGAATCATATAATATGTAGTCCTTTGTGTCTGGCTTTTTTCACTTAGCATAATTTTTTTTAGGGTTCATTCATATTGTAGTATATGTGTCAATAGTTTTTCTTTTTTGCTGAATAGTATTTCATCTAAATTCTCGTAGAAACTATTTAAGTTTTGAAGCAACACTGGACCAGATGGTGCAGGAGGCTTGGCCCCTTGCCCTGCTGAGTGGTCTCTGGCAAGACCTTCTCTTGTCTGGGCATCCATTTCTCTATTGTATAATGAGAGGGCTGAATCAAATATAGTCATTAAGCTCTTTTCCAATTTTTAAAATAAATCAGTGTTTTTCATGGAGTACCACTAGGTCCGATATTCCAGAATTTTGAAAAGTTTCTGATCCCACATTTTAAACTTGCACCATATCCTATATTGTTAAGGATGAAGAATGGTAATTTAAATAGGCTACATGTTAGCAGGAAAATTTGAAGCCTACTGAGAGCAAAAAAAGAGTTAAGGATTAAATATTATTGGGTTGAATGGAAGAGAATGAACCCAAGCAAGAGAACTAAGAGAGAAGGCAGAAAGTGGTGGGCCGCAGCAAGGGACATGTGTCAGAGAAAGAACTGAAGGTCAAAATCCAGGTCGTCTGGTTACCCTGGGAATAAGAGGGAAGGGGTATAGGGAGAGGGACGCAAACAAAACTGGAAGAGGTGCTAAGGGATAGGACCCCCCTCCCTACTCTGTTCCCATAACCTCATTCATTCCCTCAATACTCCTTCCCAATCCCTCCCAGGCTGCTCTGCTCCTTCAGTTCTGACCCCATTTCTTCAGGATCTCATTCCCTGAGGAGCCGACCCTGACATTTCAGACAGAGGCTGAGTAAAGGAGGTAGGTCGGAAAGAGACACCGTGTGTCTGTGTCATCTTATTTTCTGTTTTATTTTGGATGTGGGAGGCCAAAGATGCAAGCACTTAGACATTTACCAGGAAGTTGAGAGCTAATCCCCCAGGTACCAAATAATACCAAGATTTTTCTCTTCTATGCTGAGCAGTTGCTACTGGCTATGATATTTAAAAAACCAAAACCAAACTCACTGTTGTCAGAGGGCAAAAATGGTGAATTGGAACTCCCATTTTTGTTGGTTATTGTGGCATAAATAGGTGCCTAGGGTAGGATCAAGATGCCCTGGGAAGCTTCTCTTGGCTATAACCTTTCTCTCTCTTTTTAATAATTTATTTTATTTCTGTTGTTGAGAATATACACAGCAGAACATACCCCAATTCAACAATTTCTGCATGTCCTAGTCAGTGATATTGATTATACTCTTTGAGTTGTAGAAAAAGTTCTCACTCTCCTTTTCTGAGTTGTTTCTCCCCTAGTAACATGACTCACTGCCTCCTAAATTGCCATCTCATCTTTTGAGTTGCTATTGTCAATTTGATCCCATAAAGATAGATCTTAAAAGAACACAATACTCAAGGCAGGCATTCTTTAGTAGTTAAACTCAACTATTATTGGTTTTTAAGAAGACTTCAGGGGATATTTTTGGTTTAAGGCTTAAAGATTACCTTAGGGCAATAGCATAGTTTAAGGGCAGTAGTTTCAGGGGTTCTTCTAGCCTCCATGGCTCCAGAAAGTCTGGATTCCATGAGAATTTGAAATTGTGTTCTGCATTTCTCACTTTAGATCAGGATTCTTCTACTCCAGTCTTCTCTTGATTCAATAGCCAGCAGCATAAGGCCCCCCTGCCAACCCTCTAATCGGCCAAAATTCCTCACAGCCTTTTGTCCTTGGTAGTCTCACAGACTCCTACAGCTATTAAGACCCCAAGCATTATGTAGAGTTTTTGGGGAGCGGCCATACTTTTGCATCCACCTGTAGGGAAAACAACTCCCATTTCCTGAGTCCTCATTTATTTGTGACAACTGAGAACATCCTAAAGAGCTGGCTGGGAGCAGGGGATTGAACATTTGCTGTTGGGTCCCCATAAGGCAAATAATTTTTCTATAAAAAGTTTATTGATATACATTATGTATGTAACTTTCCACTTTTGATGTTTTCTAGTACTTGCCTCACATCTGAAGTTCATAAAAACAGGAACCAGGCCATATCTCTCAATCAGAATAGCATCCAATCCAGTTCCACTTCTAATATGGGCCCAAGGCCTGCTAGGTTGTGAACTACAGATCTCTGCCCTGGAGACTCTGAATATTATTGTCATTGCCTAGTACCTAGCTCGTGTCTGGCATATAGTGATCATTTCAATAAATTTGTCATCAATGAATGAATTAATTAATGACAGTGCTATTGACAAGGATGACAGTGGGGACAGTGACAGAGGTTTTCTTGCAACACAGGAAGGTACCTTGAAAAACAAGGATCTCCTTTTTGCAGAACACAACCTCTCCCAAAGCTATGGCTTCTTTCATTGGAGGAAACAGACAGGGGTTGAGCTTCAGTTGAAGTCCTTATCCTCCTGTGATGGCTATGCCAGGGAAGCTATCAGTGATAGAGAAGGGAATAAGAGACAGCTGCTTGGGCATGATACCTGGTATGGAGAGGACTGGTTTCTCCCCTGGGTGCCTGCCTTCTTACTCCCCCAACTAAGGCCAACTTTAGTGTCTTTTGACAGCAACTTATTTATCAGGAAAGACCATGACTCTCTGGGCCCAGAAGATCCAGTTCTTCAGCTGTGCCATCTCCATGGGCTCTTCCTCCCCCATACAGTCCCTCAATTCCTGGTACCTTGGCTCTGAAGCACAAGGTTTATACCCCATGTGCTTAAGACCACCCACATTACCTTTTTTTTCCAAGGGAAGAATGCATCTGTACCGTAATACTTTATCTTTAGAACAACTCTATGAGGCGGGGGTGATTCTGACGTAGAGAATTGAAGCCACTTGCCCAAAGTATTTAAAGATCCCTTATCTCAGGGCTTCTGCCTCTAACACATACTGTGTGGCTCAACCAATAAAAGCCATTCATCATCTTCAAAGTCTACCTGAGAATTTACATATAGGTCCTAAAATGGTATATGTTTTCAGGCAAGAACAGACCAGGAGACCAACTGACCTACCTTTCTACCCTCAGCGGAGGCCAGTGGCCTGGAGGTTAAGTGTTGGTTGGGAAAGTACTTGAAACTAAAGTAAAAAAACCTAGGGTGCCCTGGGTTTCCATTTACTAACTGGATGATCTTGGACCCGACGGCACATAACAACAACAACTGGATGATCTTGGATAAGTCACATAGCCTTTGTGATGTAACCTTCTGTAAAATGAGGGCAATGAGATCTGCATTTTCTACCTTATGTTCCTATTGTGAGAATTAGATGATGTATGTGAAAGTTCTAAAGCACTCTCTCTGCTGTGGAGTTGGATCTGACTCATAGCGACCCCTCCTTGGGTTTCCAAGGTGGTATCACTACGGAAGTTGATTGCATAACCTTCCTTCCGAAGAGTGGCTGGTGGGTTTGAACCTCCAGCCTTCTGGTTAGCAGTCAAATGCCTTAGGCACTAGGCCACTAGAGCTCCCTCTAAAGCACTAGTCAGTTGTTAACTAGTTTAAATACCTTTTTGTGTTCTTAAGAAAATATTACAAGCATAGAGATTAGGAGCTAGGGCTTTGGAGACAGGCTGCCTGGGTAACCTTTTCTCTGAACCCTCAATGAAGAGGAGATAATTTCTACCTCACAGTGTGGCCATGAGCTTTAAGTAAGATAAGGTACACACAGTGCTTAACATGTACCTGGCATGGAGAAAGAAACTCAGTGAATGTTAGCATTGCTACCATTACTGATTTTATTGATGAAGGTATGAGGCAGCATGGTCCACTAATGAACAGAGATCGAGCTAGGAATCAAAAAAATTCACTCTTCTGGGCCTCAGCTTCCCTACCTGCTCAAGAATGCATGCTTTTTCTCTTCCTGATTGTCATGAGGATTAAAAAATAAACAATAATAATAATAAAAAGCATATGAAGACTTTGAACTATTTGGAGTTGAGGAAAGGCAAATAAACTAAGTTTATAAAGACTGAATTTTTATCAGTTCATCAGTTTTGTTCATTCCTATCTGCCTTTGGTTACGTCCCCTTCATGGAAAGGGAATCCAGCATTTTCTCAATTAAAAGAGATTTTAAATGTCAGATCTTGAATTAAATCCTTTAAACACGCAAAGAACACCTTTCTTTAGGAGCTTCCACTGCTTCAGTTTGTTCTGTGCTTGTAGGCTGATTGCAATATTCAGCCAACTCTTGAATTTCCACTATGTGCATTATCTGCTTTCTCCTTGCCTTACAGCAGGCTCCCAGATTATCTCCTTTCTCTGATTTGTTAGTATGTCTTCAGGGAATACCTTCATTTTAATGTTAAAGTGGGCAAAAACAGAAATAGAAAGATAAATCCGTAGCAAGATCAAAAATAGAATTCATAGCTAAATATAAATCTGGAGGGAATTATCCAATTATTTGAATGGTCCCTTAACACAGACAACCCAAGGTTGACTGTCTTTGCCTTTTCCATATATAGAACAAAATAGTAGATAAATACCAAGGGTAATAATTTCTAATAACACCTTAAATGCAGTCTTATTTTCTCAAATGCCTTCATATATGTGATAGCATGTGATTTTCACAACTGCATGCATTCTTCTTGGGGATTATTCAGTATCATTTAGACTTATAGGTCAGATAGCATTGAACTAGGAAGACCAGGATTTGCTAATGGAGTCACTGTACAAACTTGGGAAAGTTCTTCAGTCACTTTGTTCCTTCAGCGCTGCTGAGCTACAGACTTGGAATCCTCGACTCTGAAGGGAAATTCCCTGCTCCTTTTCAGGGTCCCAGTTTAATTCGCAGGCTAGCAGCTGTTTTTTTCAGGTTGGATCAACACCAAGGAGGAACTTGGAAATGTGGAGAAAGACAAATGTAGGTGTCACATGAGCAAGGGAGCCATTAAGTGCACGAATGTCATGCAAATAGCATGCAAATAACATGCAAACTTTGCATTAATTTCTAGAATCTTAGGTGGTTACAAGCAGCAGTGAAATCCTATGAGGATTCAAAAATAATGTTTTTAGGTGAAAACAATATAATGCTTTCTGAAGTTATCTTTCCCTCTCTGTGCTGCCAGCACTCAACTGCTAAAAGTTCAACACCCACCTCCTACCCCCAACCCCCATAATCATTTAAACAGTGCCAGATTCCAACCTAAACATCACCCCGCCCCCAACTCACCCTAACGTTACGTGACATATATTTGCATACTACCTGGGGTGGGTGTGACGCTCCCCTTTTCTGTGTCTTCTCATTGGCAGTTCCGGTAAACCGGCCCTCTTCCGGACGGACCAATCAGTGACCCTTCGAACGTCGGGAAGAAGGCAGGGGGTGGGGTGGGGGTGGAGTCTTAGGCTGGATCGCTAGGCCCATTGACCAATCATCCTTTGAAAAGGTAAAGCAAGTCGCGGATTGGTCAGAAGGGAATTCTGGAGGCTCCGTAGGCCAATGAGAACTCTGAGCTGAGGGGGCCGGTCTCCGCCCCGTAGGGCAGATAAGCTGCGGCATTAGGGACCGGGGGGGTTGTGTGTGGCTCGCAGAGGGGCCGAGACCGGCAGGCTGTTGGGCGGGCGATGGCTGGGGCCGCAGGGGGCGGCAGAGGCGGAGGTGCCTGGGGGCCGGTGCGCGGAGGGGCTGGGGGGCTCCGGCGGGGCTGCTCTCCCCCAGCCGCCGTCGGCTCCCCCCGGGCTGGGCTGCAGCCGCTCAGGGCCACGGTCCCCTTCCAGCTGCAGCAGCCGCACCAGCGCCGGGACGGGGGTGGCCGTGCAGGTGAGCTGGGCCTGGAACGGGTGCCGGGGGAGGAGCCATTGGGGCGGCGGGGGGCGCGTGGTGAGGGCGGAGAGATGTGGGGAAAATGTGAGGGAGAAGTGGATGGGGGTGAAGGAGAAGAAAGTGGGTGCAAAGTCTGCGAGGGTGAAGGAAGCGAGAGGAGCCGTGCACAAGGGGTGCAGCGCCGAGACTCTGTCGGGGCCAGGAGATGTGAGGAAGGACCTGGTTGATGTGAGTCTGGCTTTGGGGGCGTAACCGAAAAATGGGCAGAGGTGTAGTGTGGGGGCGAGTGAAAGCTGCAGGGGTTGGGAGCGAGGTATGAGGGAGAGGGGAGTGAGGTGTGATAGGGGGCGCCCTGCGGGGAAGGCTGGCCCTGGGATCAAGGTGCCGGTGGGCTCTGGACGCCTGCACGGGGAGGGGGGAGGGGCATGAAGGAGCGCCCCGTGGAGCCATGTGTTACTTCTCCAACTTGAGTTTGGCCCCAGCATCCCTTCCTACAGCAGTGTAGTTTCTTTCCCCACCACTTCACCTGCGCTTCCCTTTATGCCACCTCCTGGAGCTGATTTTATCTGAGCCGTTGGACTAAGTTATCTTAACGGCTTTTACTGCCTGCAAACACTCCGCTCCCGATTCCTCACATTCCTCTCTGTGTGGCCCAGAAGTTGTATGTGCGCAGATCGTTGACCTGCTTAATATGGCAGTCTCATTCCAACCACTCGTGTGTGTGTGTGTGTGTGTGTGTCTAGAACCGGGGCAGCTAGCTATCCACCCCTAGTTTGTTCCCGCTCCCTGCCTCCCCTCTCAAGGCTGTTCTGGGCATTGCCAGCCAACGTGGCAGTGGGGTGAGGGCCACAATCATTATACTGTGGCAAATACCCCACTTTCTGAACAGCACTGAAATGATGTCTTAATAGCAGCTTGATGTGGTGGCTATGGGGAAACTAGGGAGGAGCAAGCTTAACCTTGCTTTCACACTCGAAGCTGTGACCAGTCCCACAAATGCAGGCAGTTAGGAAAAGGAAAAGAAACCTACTTGCATGAGGAGGTTGGCAATAAGTTGAAAGTGAAGCTTGCGTTTGATTCACACCAGATGTGAAAAGATCACTGCACACTTGCAAAGCCTCAGAGTCTGTACCACATGCACAAAAGTCATGGTCCCTACCATCTAATGGCTAATGGCATTCTCTGAACCAGAGTCTCTTGAGATTTTTGTGATTATTGAGCTTAGTTGCACATCCCCCCCCCTCCTGAAAGTAGAGCTGCTGCAGTGCCTTCTAGGTAGGAATGTTTTTAGAGGGTCTCTGAGGTGGAAAGTCCCCAAGTGTCTCTGGACCTCACTGCAAATGGTGTTAGCATCACATCTTGGACACAGAAACTTGGTCAAATCTGGTAGCAAGATGGTGATCAAGTAGTAAAAGTATGTGTAGAATCCGGCAGTGTAGAACAAGACAATGCCGGGACAAACCCATGCCTATCATAAGTTGTAAAGCAAACCGTAAAACTACAAACCTGTTGGTTTTGTTTGGGCTTCCTTGGAGTCCAGGGAAGTTAGTAGAACCGCAAGCACCAGAACCTTAGTCACTTTTAGGGAGAAATCCACAGAGAATTGCCTGTGTAGGAAATAAATCTATTTGCAATCCTATTTCAAGAGCCATTATTTTGTGTCTGCTGTAGAACTACTGTAATAGTAAAAGGGTAAATAAACACTGATGGGTGGGTACTGTGGAAGGGGGAAGAGTGTAAGCGTGGGTGCCTGGGTTCTGTACGTGACCCGCTCCTTTTACAGGGCTAGGTGCCCTGAGATACTGGTAAAAACATGGGAAGGTAGATTGCTGCTTAACTTGACAGGAGATTTGGGGCAAATTAGGTGGACTCTTGCTTATGAATTGGGCTGATTGATCATTTTTGTACTGCTTAGTATCCCAGAGGCATGAATATGGCACTCAGCTGGTGGATAGTGGGATTGTCTGTAGATTTCTAGGGAGGAAATGTAAAAGAAGGAAAGAATAGCTTGAGCCTATGTACTTTTTAGGAGGGAGCTCTGGTAGCATAGTGGCTAAGACACTTGCCTGCTAACCAGACGGCTGGTGGTTCAAACCCACCAGCCACTCCTCGGAAGGAAGGTTGGGCAATCCTACTTCCGTAGTGATACTGCCTCGGAAACCCAAGGAGGGGTCGCTATGAGTCGGGTTTGACTCGACGGCACATAACAACAACAACAACAACATGTACTTTTTGGTGGCTAGACAGTAGGGAGGTGTCCCTGGCCTTTGGTTTAGGAGCACATCAGGCTTTCTAACATGTTAACTTGAACCTTCATCTGTGTTCAGACTATTTCCATTCCTTGGCCTCAAGAGGAGTGAATTGTAGGCCAGTGAGATGTATGTAAAAGGAGCTCTGGTGTTGTAGTGGTTAAGGTGTTTGGCTGCTAACTCAGAGCTTGGTGGTTCGAATCCACCAACCTCTCTGTGGAAGAAAGATGGGGCAATCTGCTTCCATAAAGATTTACAGCCTTGAAAACCCAATGATCGCTATGAGTCAGAATCGACTCATTGGCAGGGAGTATGTTTTTGTTTTTATGTGATAGAGGGAAAACCCTTGTAGTCATAAAACCTAAAATAGCTGGCATTGGAAGCCAGAATGCCTGGGTTTCAAATCCAGGGTTCTGCCTTTTCCTTGCTATTCGCCATGAAGAAGTTACTTCTGTGCCTCAGTTTCCTCATCTGTAAACTGTGAATAATAATGCCTATATCATAAGAATCAAATGAGTTAGTAGATTTCAATTGCTTAGAACAGTGTCTGGCATATCAAAGGTGCTATAAAAGTATTTGCTGCTGCTTATATTGTTGTTATTATTCCTTCCCCTTAGCCAAGATGAGAGCACTGTTGGCCAGAGCCCATTGCCTTTTCAGGCTTCAAAGAGCAAACCCAGATTGGTCTGAAACCAGTACTGCAGGTTTCAGAATTTCAGGGCCTCCTCTTACACTTTTATTCCCTCATCTTTTAAAATGAGCTTTCTAAACAGGCCTCTGAAACCCAACTGTTTAAAAAGGCATGTGAACTGGGACTGGGTTTCAGAAACAATTGAGTGTCGTCACTGTTTCTGTTTCCCATCTCTCAAAGTGATGTAACGCTCAGGGCTGGGCAGTTATCTCCCCACCACACACCCTGTTGTATTCTTGACAAGACAGATATATTAGACCTTGTAAAAATGGTTATGGTGTAAAGAGTGGGATTTACTTTTTGCAGCCAATCATCCATAAGGGCTATCTTCATAAAGTGAGGAATGGCTTCATTTTTATGAGCCTGGCCTAGGGATGAGGAAAATGTGGAGAGAAATGAAGGTCAACTCTAAGACAGCAAAGAGCCACTAGTGGGTAATAGAAATCCAGCATAAATGTTGTGCTGTATTTCCCCCTTAAATTCTCTCCCATGTTTTATGTCAATTGGAGGCTGCTATGTTTTATGTTCTTCCAGGACTATTTATGACAGACAAAATGGTGAACTAGGAGGTGAACGAATTATTCTGGGTTCAGTTCTTGCCTATCTTGTTTAGCGTCTCTATCTCCATAGTCCCACGATGTGGTGGTGTGCCATTGAGTAGATTCCAATTCTTAGCAACCCTTGTGACAGAGTAGAACTGCCCCAGAGGGTATTCTAGGCTTTAATCTTTATTTTATTTATTTTCGTTGAGAATATACCTAGGAAAGCTATACCAATTCAACAGTTTCCACATGTACCATTTAGTGAAATTAATTACATTCTTGGAGTTGTGCAGCCATTCTCACCCTCATTTTCAGAGGACCCCCCCCCACACACACACTAATTGCTCCCTAAGGTTCCTGGTAGTGTAGTGCCTAAAGGCACTTGACGGCTAACCAGAAGGTTGGCGGTTCAAATCCACCAGCCACTCCTCGGAAGGAAGATGGGGGCGATCTACTTCCGTAATGATACTGCCTCGGAAACCCAAGGAGGGGGTTACTATGAGTCGGGTCCTCGAGGGCATATAATAACAACAACAACAACAACAACAAAGGTTCCTGTCTAATCTTTCAAGTTGCTCTTATCAATTTGATTCCATAGAGATAGTTCTTAGAAAAGCACAATGCTCAAGGTGACATTTTTTTCTACTTAAGCTAAATTATTCTTTGGTTCTAAGATGACCTCGGGATATTTTTTGTTTAAAGTTTAAAGATTATCTCAGAACAATAGTTTAAGGGTTCCTTGAACCTTCATGGCTCTAGGAAGTTGAGTCCATGAGAATTTGAAATTCTGTTCAGCATATTCCCCCTTTTGATTGTATTCTACAGACTCTGATCAAAATGTTCAGTAATGGTATAGCCAGGTATCATCTAGTTTTTCTGGTCTTTCATGGCAAAGGAGACAGTTGTTCATGGAGGCCATTAGCCACACATGAAAAGTTAGGCAATTTACTTCCTTAGTGATACTACCTAGGAAACCCAAGAAGGGGTTACTATGAGTCGGGTCCTGCTCTAAGGCAGTGTGTTTGGTTTGGTTTATTCTTCTATTCCTGAGTCTCCTTCCTCTGTCACTCTAAGGGAATAGAGACCAAATGTTGTGTCTTGGATGACCACTTGCAAGCTTTTAAGACTCTAGGCACTACACAATGAACCAGGAGGCAGAACACAAGGACTAAACATGCTATTAGGCCCATTATCTGGGATGTCCCATGAAACATGACTGTATACCTACAAACCAAGAAACCAAATCCTGTGAGGTTTTTGGATGTACATGAGCCTAGGCTGTGATCTTTATGGGAACACATTGCCACATCTTTCTCCCACAGAGCCACTGGGTAGATTTGAACCATCAAGCTTTTGATTAGCAACCAAGCATGTAACTGTTTCACAACCAGGGCTCCTTTCCCTAGAATGTAGGTAAGATTTAATCCTGTTTTGCAAATTATTTCTCCAGTGGACCAGTGTCATTGGACAGCCATATGCTGCCTTCATTCCTCTTCTGTCCACTCGTTATTTCTTAAACTAGGGATTGGTAATTAAGCCTGCAGGCCAAATCTGGTCTCTGCCTATTTTTGTAAATAAAGTTTATTGAAACAGCCATATGCCTTCATTTAGGTGTTAGTATTGGCTGCTTTCCTGCTACAATGGCAGAGTAGCTGTGATGGAAACGGTATGGTTCACAAAACCTAAAATACTGTCTCTTTGACACCTTACTGAAAAGGTGTGCCTACCCTTGTTGTAAACAATATACCTGACTGTTATTCTTATGTAATGTTTGGGAGCTCTGGTAGCATAGTGGCTCAG
>NW_006921672.1:4492823-4539472 GCF_000298275.1 Orycteropus afer afer
CCTCGGAAGGAAGATGGGGCAATCTACTTCTGTAGTGATACTGCCTCGGAAACCCAAGGAGGGTCGCTATGAGTCGGGGCCGACTCGACGGCACATAACAACAACAACAACAATGTTCAGTTTAAAATAGGTATAATATATGCCCATCCTCATAAAATTCCACAGAGGTCAAGAAAACTAAGTAGCCTGTATTCCCACTCAAATTTTTATAGGAAAAGGGGCTCATCTGCTTCTAGTCTTCATTCTTTTCTGGAAGATCAGCACTTGTGAATCCAGGCGCTCCTCCCCACCTTATCTCCACCATTGTCATGTGACATATATTCAGTAGACTTAAACTAATTTGAATTTACATAAAAGCTTAACTGTTAGGTAAATTTGCTCTTCCTCCCCTTTTTACCCTTTTATCTTCTGTCTTGGGTTTCCCTTGTTATCTTGCCTTACTACCTTTTATTTTTCTGAATAGATTATTGAGAGCTTATGATAGTTATATTTGCCCTAAAATACTGACTACCCAACAGGCACATAGGAAGGGTGGTTGATGTCAAATGTTGATTAAGTTCCCCAGGATGCCATTTGAATGAATGAATGTAAGGCAGCGAATGAATGTAAGGCAGCGAATGAATGTACGGCAGCGTTGTTATTACTAATGCTATTGGTAATTATTAAGCGCCCTTCCTTGCAATGCTTTGAAAATTCAGTCCTTGGGGAATGGATATTTAAATGCATATGAAACCACATAAAGGTAGTTGCTTATTAGAGACCCTGAGAAAAAGCTTCCCACCAAAGCATTGTCCTTCTGGCCCCTGGTACCACAAGCAGCCTGAGATTAGAATAGAGTCTGACCTTTCTGTGCCAAAGAGCTGCCTTTCTATCCTGTGGCTTGGGGGTGCAGTTAAAATCCTTTAAGAGCTACAATTGCCCTTCAAAACCTATGATTGAGGCAACTTCTGTTTGGGAAGCATTAAAAATAAGGCACTTCCCAGCCTGACACTGTGAGCTGTTGCTTTGGACAACTTTTCTAGCATCAGGCACATGGTTGGCAAAATGTACTGTGGAGGTATCTGAGTCTTAAATATTATCACCAGTGATGATATTTGGAGGCTTGACATTGGAGGCTTCCGTCCCTAACTGCTTTATCTCTTTAGTACCCAAAGGCGTGAGTCCATGTTCTTCAGTGTTTTGGGTGCCCAAGTTTTACATAGTATGAAAAGTTCTTCAGTTACGTAAGGAAGACCTAGGAGATTTTTAAACCATTTGTGGTTAGTAGAGGAGGAGATTGGTGAGAAACAATGGGGTGTGGTGGTAAGAAGGCATCATTCTCTCTGGCTCTAGATGTAGCTCTCTAGAAGACTTGAGACAGGATTGCAAAACTTTCATTGTTGTCATGGCAATTTGAATGTTGCCAAGGGTGGTTGGTGGGCTTCAATAGCTGGAGAACATTTCACCTGCATTTTCTGCCAGTTTATATTGAACGGTGTGATGGGCACCAGGACTACAGTATTCTTTCATGTTAGTGGAACCATTGGCAATAGGGTGACCTCAAGATTCTTACAACAGCTCACATAGAGCCTCTCTGCCAAAGGATTCAGACTATAGGGTGGGACATGTCCTGAGGCAGGTCTGGTTTTAAGTTCTTAATGACATTCTCACATATGTCAAATAATGTCAAGTATTTGACTAGACTTATCTTTGCTTACTGTTATTCCACAGGCAGTTTGGAGCCCTTTTGAAGGGTTGGAAGGGAACAACCTTGAGTTTCCTTCCCAGTTCATTGTGAAGGTGGGTGCTCGTCAGCAAGCTAGTCTAATGAGAGTAGACAATCTCTTTGTGGGCTAATAAGTTCTGTCCCCCTCTGAGATGGTTGTTATCCCTACCACCTCCATCTTCCACCACAGAGGATGCAGGAAGGAGTGGAAGCAGAGATGGGATAAGTGGGAAATCTGGTCAGTTTTCCATGAGTGGAGTCTTCACAGAGGGCTCCATTATTTGGTTTGCAAGGTTACACATTAACCCAGCATTAGCCCAATCTATTCACACTGTTGGAATCCCTGGGTAGTACAAACAGTTAATGGACTTGGCTGCTAATAAAAGGGCGAAGGTTGGAGTCCACCCAGACGTGCCTCAGAAGAAAGGCCTGGTGGTCTGCTTCCAAAGAATCAGCCACTGAAAACCCTACGGAGCACAGTGCTACCCTGAGGCACATGGGGTCACCATGAGTTGGAGTCGATGCAACAGCAACTGGTGCTCACATTGTTAGGTCAAAAACAAACCCTATATAGACGACTTGCAGATTATATTTGGAATTTATAAAATTGTCTGTTCTCCAGTTCCTCTTCATTAGTGTGGAGCTTGTGAAGGAGCCGTTGTTCTTGGGAACAGCTGTCTGGCGGGAGGTTCTCTTACAGCTGGCTGTAACTCTTGGGCCTCCAGCTCATGGTCCCCACTGAACCTCCTGGTTTTGAAAACTTTTCCTGGCACTTGGCTTTCTGTTCCACGCTTTTCCTTAAGATCACTACAGAGCTGAATGCCTTGCTTAAAAGTCATTTAAATGTTTATCCTCAGGCCCGAATAAGCCTCACTTGACTCTTACTGTGTGGGAGCACCACAGCTAATCAAGGGTGGCTTTAACTAACTTGAAAGAATGCTACCAAAGTATTTCATAATAGGAAAACCTAACTCCAGGCCCTGGGGAACCTGGAACTGAAGTCTGGGCCATGTACAGACATTTACCCTGCCCTGCTCAGGCACACAGGTTTGGGGTTTGCTCACGAGCCCCAGACAGCTGACACCGGGGGTGGATGGAACGCCTTTGGCCCAGCCCTGCCTGTGAAATAGCAGTTCATGCTTCCAGCTCCCTAGTAAAAGGGGTGGAGGTGGAGGGAGGCCTAGAGAACTCCTCTGAGGGCTTTGGTTGCTCTGAAGCAGCAGGCCTATGGTCTGGAGTTGGGGCATTTTCTCTTGAGGTTGCCTGAATATGGTTTCTTAGAGGATGGACTGGACTGGGCTGGGCACAGTTGTAGGTGTGAGAAGACTGTTCTCCAACCCTGAGCTACTATCCTGTGAATGGTATGAGTGGCTCTTCTAGAACCACGTCATTAGGGGACAGTCTGGTCCACCACCCTTCGACTCCCTTATCACCTGATCCTAAATGAAGACATGCAGGAGAGCACCTCCTTAAGGGACACAGCCCCAGACGAAGCCACTGCCGTCCAGTCGACTCTGACTCATAGCGACCCTGTAGGCAGAGTAGAAGTGCCCTGTAGGATTTCCAAGAATTTCTTTATGGAAGTAAACTGCCAACCTTTGGTTAGCAGCTGAGTGCTTTAACCATTGCACCACCAGGGCTCCTTAAGGGGCACACACACAGAAAACAAACCAAACTCACTGCCGTCGAGTCAGATTCGATTCATAGTGACCCCTTCTTAGGTTTCCGAGGCGGTATTACTATGGAAGTAGATTGCCCAATCTTCCTTCTGAGGAGTGGCTGGTGGGTTTGAACCACCAGCCTTCTGGTTAGCAGTCAAGTGCCTTAGGCACTACGCCACCAAAATAGATAGCTCTAAAAGTAAACGGCTAACACGTGCACAAGTGGAAGAAACATAAACCCAACTAGAGGAGACAGAATGAACAGAATGAAGGCATATTCAGTGGTGGGCAGGTTATTTAGAGAACTACTGGGATGTGGTGTTTTGAGTAGGCTTTTTTTTTTTTTTTAATTGGCTAGTGTATTATGTTTCCTAAGGTGAAACTAATTTTTTTCTCTTTCTCCTCTCCATTCCCTTTTCAAAAGTGACATTAATATGGCCTTGTCTGGTCAGCCATGCCCCTTAACTTTCTCAGACCTCTTTAGTCCCCTCGGCCCCATCCTGGAAATTGTGTGCCTGCCTTTTTAAGAGGTAGGCACCTCATGTTTCAAGTTCAAGTGCAATGGAACTCACCCTGCAGCTTGAACAGATTTGAGTGTTTTTGCAGAGGGAGGGCCAGGGCAGATGGGGAGTGTCATGCTCAATAAATACTTGTTGGATTGAGTTGCTGGAAAGGCAGCGGGGGTGGGGAGAGGGAGCCACACCTCCCCCAGGCTCACTTGTAATGGTCTTTCCCACTTCTGGTCCCCACAAACTGTTCTTCCTCTATAATACCTCTCTTTAGCCACTTACAAGGCAAACCCCCACCCCTACCCCCACCAAAGTGTTCACTCTCACTTTAAATCACTGGTCTCCTGTTCATCCTGGCCATTGGGCTTGAAGCCCAGCTGGTGGCAAAGACGTGGCATTTCCATGGATGTCATTGTGAGGCCCATAGGTTCTCTTCCCCATACACGTAAAGCCAGAGGGTAAGCTTGGGCCATTACCAGGTTGATTCATGGAAACAGGCAAAGTTTAGAACCTTGTTATGATTTTGTAAAAAAAAAAAAAAAAGCCAGACTACCTGGTTTTCAGCTTAGAAGTGGCTATGTGTAAGAGGCCAAGGAGACCAAGATGAATGCTGGATGTCCTTTCACTCCACATGGACTTATACCAAAGGCCTAGTAGTGCTATACTGTACAGCAAGGGAAAGCAGGCCAACAAAATTGAAATCAGCAACTTTTCTAGTCTTGTTGTTGTTGTTGTTATGTGCCGTCGAGTTGGCCCCGACTCATAGCGACCCCTCCTTGGGTTTCTGAGGCAGTATCACTATGGAAGTAGGATTGCCCAAACTTTCTAGTCTAGGGAGCTGAATTAGGTATTGGCCCAAGGGTGGCATCAGGTGTGAGCAGGCTGGAAGCCACCCTCTCCCAAGCCAGGCACCCTCCCACGACGCCAGGCACTGCTGTTCCTCCTCCTCCTTCCACTAGATGGGAAAATGCTCCAACAACATGCTTACCGTCATTCCCCAAGCCCTGGGCACATGTATGTCACCACAGAGTCTGTGCCCCCCTGCCTTTAAGGTTGCCAACCACGGGCCTAGGGCATTGGATCCAAATGGTTTTGTAAACCTGCCTGGCTGGGTGTAACTTTGAACAGAGTAAAAATGTGACTGGGGAGAGAGACAGCTTCTCCTTCCCTCCTCCTCTTCCCTACCCCACACACTCCCTTTGCTTTAAGTTTTCTCACTCTGTGCATGTTTGATCGCCCACACGGCTCTGACAGAACCAGCGCTGATAACATGTGCGCTCCCTGCCCCACAGCTGCAAGCTGGCTGAAAACCTGCCACACATTCCCCTGATTTGGGGTTGTCTTTTTAACTCATGCCCATCAGATATGGCATACAAGCTGAGGCTGAGGGGGAAAGGGTGGGTAGCATTTGCCATGATAGACGAGAAGCAACCAGAGGGCTTTCACAATATTACGTGCTCAGGATTTAGAGATTGGGGAGAGCAGGGCTCTGAGAGCGGCACACGGGGTGTGTGCGTGTTTGTAAAGCTGAGAGCAGCACCTGACTCACTCTCATGAGACCTGGAATCTTGGATGGGTCTATATTCACAGGAGAAGACTGAAACAGCTACAGCTTTAGAAAGAAAGAAGACCCCAACACTCCACCTGCATTTTTCAGGGAAGTTGAGAATGTAGATAGCTTTAGTTTCAACTAGGAGAAAGGTGTGGCAGTCAGCTTCCATAAGGATTTTCCAGCCTTGAAAACCGTACAGGGCTGTTCTGCTCTGTCCTGTAAGGCTATAAATTGGAATTCACTCGACGGCAGTGGGTTTCTTTCAACAGTGTGCTCCATTCATTTAGCTCTTTGTTGCTGGTCACTTATCCTCTCAAATTTTTCTCATTCTTCCTCACAGCAGTCCTGCTGGTGAGGGTGGCATTTACTTGTTTTTGCAGATGTGGAAACTGAGGCCCAGAAAGAAAGTGACTTGTCCAAGACCATGAAACTAATAAAGTCTTTTTGCTCCTGATCCAGGGTTCTTCCCATTTATATATGAGAGACCGTTGTACATTCCCATCCCAGGCTGACATCCCCTGCTGCCTGCCCAGCATACCCCCAGCCTTTGTTTTCCTGTTATTTGTATACCTGTCTTCCAGGAGTTTAGTTGTTAAACTGACCACAAGAGAATTGTAAAGGAAAATGGACTACAGAGATGTCTGTTCTTCCTCCAATATCTCCCAAGTGCCTACCTGTACCGTAGGCACTCACCTGAGTAGATTACTGGGAGATGATGGTTATTATATGTGTGATATAATGATTGCTCCATGGATGTTTCCAACTGTTTTGAGATAGGTATTTTCCATGTGAAATGAGCAATCCAACCAGGTGCAAATAAGGCACAGGAGGCCAGCAGGGTGTTCCTGCCTCTGTGGGTCATGGTCATGGTTGCTGAGCTCAGGGCCATGCAAGGTAGGCACTCGAAGACAGAGCTTGTAGGAAAGTATGTCTTTTTATGCGTGACTATGTGGAACCCAAAAAACACCTGGGAATAAATGTGGGTGGTGCATTCCTTTGGTGGGGAGTGAGGGGCATTGCTTCATGATGATGACAACTTACTGAGCCTACTACTCAATGTAGGGGACCCCTGGTGCAACCACCCAACCCACACATACTTCTGATGGGAAGGAGGCCTGCTAGATACATGATCTGCCTGAGTAAATCTTTCTCCTAGCTTTAGGTGAACTGGGAGTGGGGTAATTGTGATATATGCTAGAGCTCCATGTAGGGATGGCATCATGGAGAGTTGCCTAGTGGGCTTCAGAGAGGTTATCTAGCCCTCCTGAGAGGAGTGGTGTGGGCAGCTCTCTCATAGAGTATTTTTTAATGTTCTAATAACCATGTGCTTATGTGGAACCTTTCCCAGTTTCTTGCCAACCTCATAAGATAAAATCCCATTTCAACAGATATTATAAAAAAGAGATTTTGTATAATAAATTTATTTCCATGGTTCATATAAACGTTTTCTTGTTTGTTTGGTTGGTTTTGTGGTTTAAAGGAAAAAAAATAAAAGTGAAACCAATAATCTCATGTAACAAATACTTTTTCTGGTCCTTGTCCATGTAATAGTTTATCTCTCTAAACCAGAACACTTTTGAGTGTTTGCTGTTTGCATTGTAGGCGAGGAGAAGGGAGCTGAGCTGTGGAACCGTCACCAAGTAGCAGCACCCCTTTTGCTTTCTCTTCACCTTGAACCACCCACCCTCGGCAACTTCCCTGTTCTTTCCAAACAGAACACCACACAAAAACCCAGCAAAGGAGAGTGAGTATGTGAGTATGTGTGTGTGTATTTGAATGTGAGTGTATGTGCCTTTGAGGCTGAGCATGTAAGTGTCTTGAGTGTAAATGTGGGACAGTGTGTGTGAGAGAGAAGGTACACATAAAAGAAAGCAAATGATAAAGGAACTGGGCAAATGCTGACAATAGGCAGATTGGTGTAAAGGTTATATGGGTGCTCCATATACTGTTCTTATTCTTGCATCTGTAAGTTGGAATTATTTCCAAATAAAACATTTTGAAAATAAGCATGTGGTAGACTAATTTGACTTTATCAGGAGCTCTTTAGAATGGAAATTTCCTTCTCTCTTTCATTGTTACAACACCTCTTATGCTCCCCATTTAACAGACGGAACAACTGAAACCCAGAGAAATGACTCATCTGATCACATAGCACACGGGGGCACAGGCAGGATTTAAGTCCAGGTGTTTACCATTATAGTAGGCCACCTCTCAGGAGATTTCGCTTATCATTGCTCCTCAACATGGACAAGTTGGGATCAGATTCTGAGAAGTGGTTAGGTGCCTGGAGCTGTATGTCCAAGCTGAGGCCATGCCCCACATTCACCCAGCAGAAGAGTCAGCAGCGTTGTAGCAGTCTGCTGAAAGGCACTGAGCATACTCAGGATGTCCAGGTATCTTCTAGGGAAAAGTGCTTCCTTATTCTAAGAAACACTTGCACTGAACTCTTTCACTTAATTCTCTTCATTTTAAAAAACATGAAGTTGGAAGGTTCTTTTTTTGCCAGACCTATGGCATTCATATAGCAGAGATCTGAGGGGGAAAGAAACTGAGTTTGGTTTAGAAAGCAATGCCAGGCTCTTGGCCTGGGCCAGTCAGCTTTCCTTTGCCATGGGCCAGTTGGTTAATTGTACCAGATTGTCTTGAGAGGAGGATGGTTATATGGTTTAGTTCAGCACATCTTACCAAGTGAGTCAAGAGTTACAAATTTAGACACAAAGAGATGGCTTATTTTTTTTGTTGTTAGGTGCCATTGTGTTGATTCCAACTCATAGGAAACCTGTGTCCAGCACAGTGACACGCTGCCTGATGCTGACCATCCTGTCATTGCTATGTTTGTCCATTCTTGCAGCCTCTGTGCCAGTCCATCTGGTTGGGGTCTTCTTTTTCACTGACCCTCCAGGCATGATGTCCTTTTCCAGGGACTAGTCCTCCTACTTCCGTAGTGATACTGCCTCGGAAGCCCAAGGAGGGGTCGCTATGAGTCGGGTTTGACTCGACGGCACATAACAACAACAACAGTCCTTCCTGATAACACGTCCAAAGTATGCGAGACAAAGTCTTTCCATCCTCACTTCTAAGGAGCATTCTGGCTGCACTTCTTCCAAGACAGATTGTTTGTTCTTCTGGCAGTCCATGATGTATTCGCTATTCTTTGCCAGCACCATAATTCAAATGCATGAATTCTTCTTTAGTCTTCCCTATTCATTGTCCAGATTTTGGATGCAGATGAGGAGATTAAAAATACTGTGACTTGGGTCAGGCACACCTTAGTTCTCAAAGTGACATCTTTGTTGTTTAGCACTTTAAAGAGATCTCTTACAGCAGATTTGCCCAGTGCCTTGTCTTCTAATTTCTTGACTGCTGCTTCCATGGGTGTTGATTGTGGATCCAAGTAAAATGAAATGCCTGACAATTCCAGTCTTTTCTCCATTTATTGTGATGTTGCTTATCGGTCCAGTTGTGAAGGTTTTAGTTTTCTTTATGTTAAGGTGTAATTCATACTGGAGGCTGTAGTCTTTGATCTTCACCAGTAAATGCTTCAAGTCTTCTTCACTTCCAGCAAACAAGGTTATGCATATTTGCATATCGCACTTTGCTAATGAGTCTTCCTCCAATCTTGATGCCACATTCTTTGTATAGTCCAGCTTCTTGGATTATTTGCTTAGCATACACATTGAATAAATATGGTGAAAGGATACAACTCTGATACACACCTTTCCTGATTTTTTTTTTTTTTTTTTGGTCGTTGTTGTAGTATTCCCTTGTGCTATTTAAACAACCACCTCTTAGTTTATGTATAGGTTCCACATGAGATAATTAAGTGTTCTAGAATTCTCATTCTTCTCAATGTTATCCATCATTTGTTATGATCCACACAGTTGAATGCTTTTGCATAGTCAATAAAGCCCAGGTAAACATCCCTCTAGTATTCTCTGCTTTCAGCCAGATCCATCTGATATCAGCAATAATAGCCTCATTCCATGTCTTCTAAATCCTGCTTGAATTTCTGGCAGTTCCCTATTTATCACTACGATCATTTTTAATTATCTTCAGCAAAATTTTACTTGCGTGTGATATTAATGATATTGTTTGATAATTTCTTCATTCCATAGGATCACCTTTTCTTGGAACGGACACAAATATGGATCTCTTCTTGTCATTTGGCCAGGTTACTGTCTTTCAAATTTCTTGGCATAGACAGGTGAGTGCTTCCAGCATTGCATCCATTTGTTGAAACATCTCACTTGGTATTACATCAATTCTGCTTTTCACCGATGCTTGCAGTAGAGCTTGGATGTCTTCCTTTAATGCCATTGGTTCTTGATCTAATACCTACTGAAATGGTTAAATGTTAACCAGTTATTTTTGGTACAGTGACTGTATTCCTTTCATCTTCTTTTGATGCTTCCTGCCTTGTTCAGTATTTTGCCCATGTTTTTGGTGCCATCAGGTCAGTTCCAACTCATAGGGACTCCTAAGTACAACAGAACAAAACTCTGCCATCCTCACAATCATTGCCATGCTTGAACCCATTGTCACAGTCACTGTGGCAATCCATCTCGTCCAGGGTCTTCTCCTCTTTCAGTGACCCTCTACTTTACCAAGCATGATATCTTTCTCTAGGGACTTGGCCCTTCTGACAACATGACCAAAGTACAAGAGACAAAGTGTGGCCCTTCTTGCTTCTAAGGACCATTTTGGCCGTACTTCCTCCAAGACAGATTAGTTTGGTTTTCTAGCAGTCCATGGTATATTCAATATTCTTCATTAACACCACAGTTCGAATGCATCAATTTTTGTGCAGTCCTCCTTATTCATTGTCCAGCTCTCATGGCATATGAGGCTGTTGAAAATACCATGGCTTGAGTCAGGCATACCTTAGTCTTCAAAGTAGTATCTTTTCTCTTTAATACTTTAAAGAGGTCTTTTGCAGCTGATTTGCTCAATGCAATATGTCATTTGATTTCTTGGTTGCTGCTTCCATGGGTGTTGATTGTGGATTCAAGTAAAATGAAGTCTTTGACAACTTCAGTCTTTTCTCCATTTATCATGATGTTGCTTATTGGTCCAGTGGTGAGGAGTTTTGCTTTCTTCCCATAGAATCCTTCAGTATTGCAATTCAAGATTTTTTCTTCAGTTCTTTCAGCTGAACTTTTGGTTTTCTAACTCCAGGTCTTTGTACATTTCATCATAGTACTTTACATTTTTAGTGAGTGAAAACCTTCTATTGACCACAGGGCCCAAGGAAGGGTGGATCTTGTTGCTAAGCAGACATAGTTGGAGGTTCAGACACTGCCATGTTTTCCCTAGCCCCTTTTCTCTCACTCCAAAGCACATATTATGCATCTTTCTCTCTCTCTGCTCCTTGAAGGCACTTGAATTATTTTTGTCATTTTTACTTACTGATATGTTTTTCTCTTAGCTGCCAGAATCTGGGTAAGTGAATGAGTCCTACTCTACTTTTCAACCTAGAATAAACAATCTTTTGAAAATCTTTAGTTTTAGTGTATGCCCTTTTTCTGAAATGCCTATCTGGAGTTCCCCTCTCCTGACTCTCATTAAGTTGTCATCAAAGGATTTTGTTCTTGGGCTCTAGCCAGTTGTATGAAACAGACCTATGAGCATTTATTTACTGTATTAATGCCCCAGCTTATGTATTTAGATTGGATGTACTTAGAGGATGTCAAGTTATATGTGCTATCCCCATTATTCTCTGATTCTTTTTTCCAGAACTTTGGCTCTATCCTGTCCCAAAGTAAGTGTCAGGTGGATGAAGACCAGAAACGGGGCAATATACAGGAGGATGAGAAATGGCTGTCCTCACATTCCTGTCAGCTTCTCTGCAGCTTAGAGGTCTGTGTTGGAACTGCTGCACAAATGGCCAAAGCTGTCTGCTTAGGCAGACCATGACAACTGAGCCTTTGCCCACCAGTTCTCAGGGGCTTGGCTAGGAGGTCTTAGTAACTAACATTCCAAACTGTTTCCCTGGATCAAATTAATTCTCCTTTTGCTTCAGGAACATAGCCCTTTACCTAACTTACAAAAGGAGGTGAAGTTACCATTAAACAGATCCTGATTTAAGACCAGATACAAACCCCATGGTGTACAGGGGAAGATAATGTCACTTGCCTTCCAGTGATGTGTGTTCCTTGCCCTTCTCTGCCTCTGAAAGTACTTGTGGAGAGGTGACATGACAAGCTTCCTTCTGCTATGAGGCCATCAGATGTCTCAGGCATACATTGAGAATAGGAAAATTCTTTCCAATGTCACACCTTTTAAGCCTCCTTCTGGAAGTCCCATGTAATTTGGCTTTTCAGATAGGTTCACCCTGGAGGCACTACCTAACTTTTGAGCCTCCTTTTGGAAATCTGAACAACCAGCAAGACAGAGCTTCAAAGCAGGGGCTGCCCTAGAATGTTAGCCAGCACAGTTTGGGATTTTTCCACAGCTAGGGCACAGCATAGGAATTTGCCACTGATTCGAGGTCAGGCTGGGTCTGTTCCAGAATATCAGTGACCTGGTCAGGAACCACTGGATGAGATAGAGTGATCTCCTAGGTAGTTCCTCTTTGATGTTGGGAACATAGGGTAACACTCAAGTGGAGGTGGAGATAATCAGAGAAGAATTCCTGCAAATGGGGCAAGATGGTTCACATAGGATTTCAAGGATGTGAAGGTTGGACAGAGTAACTCTGATAGGATTTTAGACTCTGAAACAGAGCTTCAGAATGGTTCTTCCCAGTTTAATCATGGCCAATGAAGCAACACCAGAGTATACCCAAATTTGTAAAATGTAGGGTACTGGGGCAATAACTGGAATGGGAAAATTATGAGTTGATGCCCTACTAGAAAATCTCCCACTTAGAAATGAGAACAGCATGTACATTGCATAGCAACAAAATCTCTTGACAGGCAGAGTCAGAAACAACAGTCCCAAGCTCAAAGATGGCAGCCAACTGTGCCACTTTGAATGTATGTCACTCTCTATAGCCCTGGCAATAATCCGATATTCCACATCAGGCTCCTAAAAGGACACACTATGCCTTTTCTGAATCTTCCATTCCAGGGCTTTGACCCATAGTTTTTACTGTTTTGGTTGTTGTTTCAGTCTACCCACATTTTACAAATTTGAGTCTGTTTCAGTTTCCCTGCATTGGCCATCAATGAACTGATTCAAACTAGTTCAAATCCTGCTCTGAAAGCAGAGCAAATTCCATGACTGTGACCTTCCTGGCCCTGAAGAATGAAACTGAGTATAATTCCTCCTGATCCTGCTCCCCCTGCCCCAACTCCCAGAGCAAAAGGAATCAGAGTCAAAGTTAAGTGCAGAGGATCCTGACAGATTTCAGCCTAGTGAGGTGTGGCAGGTGAGTGAAGCTGCCCTCCGAGCTCTGATGTCTACTTGGTGGTTACTCCCTGCTTGCCCAGTCATGTGACCAGACCTTCTGCTTGTGGCTAGCTGCAGGTCAATTGAGCTATTTACTCTCCTGTTAGGGGAGGGAAGGCTCCCTGGTGGCACTTTGGTTGAAGTGCTCATATGCTAACCAAAAGGTTGGCAGTTTGGACCCATCAGCTGCTACATGGTAGAAAGATGTGGCAGTCTATTTCTGTAAAGATTTACAGCCTTGGAAACCCTATGGGGCAGTTCTACTCTATCCTAAAGGGTTGCTATGAGTCAGAATCCACTCAACAGCAGTGGGCTTGGTTTTGGTTTATCTTGCCCCAGATAATACCATAGATTCTGAGCTTTCAATTTAGTAGAATTTGTTAGTACCAACCATACCTAGGATTTCCAAGACTATAATCTTTACAGAAACAGGCTATAGGCTGCTACATCTTTCTCTTATGCAGCAGCTAGTAGGTTCGAACACTGACCTTTTGGTTAACAGCCAATCACTTTAATCACTGCACCACCAGAGCTTCTTTTGAAGAACAATAATGGCAGATGGATGCCCAAAGGTCACATAACCAAGTATCATTCTGTAGTTATATTCAGCCCAGTCATGTTTCTGGACCTGTAGGAACCCTCTAATTCTGCCTGCAGTCTTGGTCTTGCTCCTAGGATGACATGACCCTTCTTTTGTGGTTCATTGTCTCCTTTACTTAGTGTCTTTATTTTACTTTGTGCTGGTTTACATCTTCTTGTGAGAGTTTTCAATTCCTTGCCTTGGATTAAGCCTCATTCACTGTTTCATTTCTTCTTACCACTGTCTCTTTCCCTAAGTTAGAAATCTAATGCAGTAATCCAATTAAATTTGGCTACAGTATGCAAAAGTTCAAATGCTATAGGGTTTAGGTACTTGGTTGAGGAGTAGATTGAATTTTTGTCTCCCCAAATTAAGCTAGTTGTTTTTCTCCTCCCATTTTTTTATTTTGGCAAATTTTCAAGCCTACAGAAAAGTTGTAAGTACAACAAACAACCATATGTCCTTCATCTAGACTCATTAATTGGTAACTTTTTGCCACAACCCTCTTCTCTCTCTCTCTCTCTCTCTCTCTCTCTCTCTGTCTCTCTCTCTCTCCCTCTGTACATGGATGCATATATATCTAGACCTATACATGTGTGCACCCATGTGCACTTTTTTTTTTTTTGGCTAACTATTTATAAGACCCTCTAGTGATATTGTGGTTAAGGCATTTGGCTGCTAAGTTGCTCCATGGAAGAAAGATGAGGCAGTCTGCTTCCATAAAGATTAATAGCCTTGGAAACCCAATGGGGCTTCCTATGAGTCTGAATCAACTTGATGACAGTGAGTTTGGTTTTTTTGAGATTATTTGAAAATAAGTTGCAGATATTATGACATGTCACCCAATACTACTTCAGTGGCATCACCTGAGAATAAAGACATACTTCTACATAATCACAATATAATTATTACACCTAAGGAAATGCCATATCATGTAATATCCAGTCTATATTCAAATTTCCCCTTTGAAAGCTCTTTTTGTTTTAAATCTAGGGTTCAGTCTAGGTTTTCATGTTGCATTTGGCTATGCTTGGTAAAGTGGTAGGTCAACAAAACAGGGGAAGGCCCTCAATAAGATGGATTGACACAGTGGCTACAACGATAGGCTCAGGTATAGCGAAAATCATAGGGCTGGCACGGGACTGGGCAGTGTTTCATGTACATAGGGTTGCTATGAGTCGGAAACAACTCGACAGCACCTAACAGCAACAACAACAACGTCTTTAATCTTTTGACATAGAACTCTCCCCACCTTCATCTTAAAAAAAAAAAAACCTGACAGCCTTTTTGAAGAGTGTGCACCAATTGTCTTCTTAGATGTTCCATGTTTTGAACTTTTCTGATTGTTTTTTCATGGTGACATTTAACTTGTTCCTCTACCCCTCATATTTCCTATAAATGAATAGTTAGGTCTAGAGGTTTGATTAGATTTAGATTAAATGGTTTTGGCAAGAACATTTCATGGGTGAAGTTGTGTACTTTGTAATATTTTGCTTTAGGAGACACATAATATCAGGATATCCATTTCTAAGTTTGATCACTTGTGGTGTCAACCATCAGATTTCCCACTGTAAATGTACATTATTTTCTTAATAATTTATGGAGGGATGGAATATTCTGTTTCCCAACAACCTTTGCCCAATAGTTTTATCATCTATTGCACTCTTCCTAACTGAATTATTATTCTGAGGTTGCGTGAAGCTAGTTCTGAATTAACACTGATGGTGGTGAGTATTGACATGAATAGTTCAGAAGAGGGATAACAATTTTTCTTAGGGTTTTTGATTCATCAGAGAAAAGGTAACAAAATAGGGTCATCAAATTCTGTTAAAGTTTGTAGATACTTTGTGTGCTTAGGCTGTTATTAAATTCACTATTAGTTGCTTAAACATATACTGTCTGACCGTTTGCTTGTGGTCAGAGAGAGGCAGACTGGGAGCTAAAAGTGAGTCATGGTTTGTTCATAAAGGAGAAATGATGATTATTTGAAACTTCTCTGTAATCCTATTTTTCTTCTTTCCCTCACTCACTTTACACTTTCTTCATAAGGAAAAGTTCCCCTAACTTTTTAATTGTCTGCTTCCTCCTCTTGACCCAGCCAGCATGCCTGATGGGTAAAACAGTGTTCCAACGATCATCCTGGTTCCTGGGGAAGGGAGTAGTCCCTTCCAACCCACAGAGTAGTTCCTGAACCAAGGCAGCCAGGCTATCATGACACAGTTGAGCCTGACAGTGAAGCACAGGGTTGGGGATGTACTTCCGAAAGTGTTCAGTTTGGAGAAAAAAAAAAAAGCCTAGTCTTAATCTGTTCTGTGTCCTTGGAGAAGTCACTTGATCTCTTGCCATAGGGGGCCATAGGGGAATGTGTCATGGGCCCCCCATATGTAATACCTTGGAAGTTCTGCTCCCTCTTCCATAGTGGAATCTATGAGAGTGTGTAGGGTGCCCATATTCAGAATAGACATCAGGCTACAGTTTCAATCACAGTTTTCCTCTCAGGACCTGAAGATGAACCTACCCAATCTCTAGTTCTTTCTTTACCTCACTAAAGACACTACTTACTTAAGAGCAGACTGAACACTGTGATTTCTTCTCTGCTTGATTGGAATCAGGTGTTTGTGGGAAGTGACAATACTGAAGGGCTTATGCTTGTCCTCTTGAGTTTATAGGTCACTTAGAAAAAAATCCTTCACTCTTAAATAACCATGGGGTGAGGATTTTTTTTTTTTTTTCAGAGAAGGAGGCTAGGCTATGTGCTATTTATGCCTGTCTTTCTTGTGAAGGCCAAGTAGATCCCAAAGGAAAGCATGCTCCAATCAGTAGCTGGTAATGTTTGGTTTTAAGAATGTTGAAATCCTACAGACTCCTCTTCAGAGAATTCAGATAAAAGTTGAAAAGTTCACACTACTTCCTTTTCTTCTTACTGTAGCTTCTTGAGAACTGAACAAACGTCTGAGTAACTGTTCTCTCTACTCTTTTTATACATACACATGTACACTTTGGAGCCATCTTTTTCCTCTTTGCTGATAGAAAGAGTTATCATGTTCCTTATTTCTTTTTCTCCCCACAATGACATCTCCAGATGGGTTGCTCCTGGCCCTTCTCTCCAGCTGCCTACAGATGTGTTCTGCTTCCTGGGGAGGCAGAAATGCAGCCAGAAATGGTTTCATTGGTTCTCATAGCCTGAGCTGGATGCTTGAATATGGAGTTAGTAATTAATTGAGGGCCTAACTGAGAAGTTTTTCATGTGTATACAAATATCAGTGTTCATATTTTTCTTTAGGGAAGCCTTTTTGGTAGGGGAAACTTAATGTTAGTCTCTTTTTTTCCCCTTTGTAATCTAGTTTCTTTATACTTTCTTCTCCCTGTTATGGCCCAGATCAGCTATTGCTTAGTATTGAGAGAAGTAAGTGTTCAGAGCCCCACATTGAATTTTCCCAGCTGGAATGGATGCCTTGGGCTTTCCCAAGAGGGCTTCTAACTCTTGTACAGTCACTTTAGGGATTTCAGTTTGACCCACAACTTCCCTCCAAAACCCACGTGTCCCTAAGTTAAGCAGTTAAGCAGCACTGGACCACAAAGAGCTCAGAAGACTGCCTGTACTGTTTAATCCCAACACGTACTGAAATAGAAAAATAATCCTGAGAAGCTTCTAGGAGGAACTTCCCCATCTTACTGCAAATCTGTTATTGGGGAAATGTTTAGAAACTCCAGATCCCTGTTTGACTTTGCTCTTCTCTAGATTAATATTTGCCCTCAACAAAAGTTGTGCATCACAGCTAGGGGACAGGGTAGGGCAGGGCCTGCTCCCTTGCTGTCCAACCACACTGCCCTGCCCGTGCCTGTTTCACCTACCTACTTTAGGAAGTAACCCACAGCTCTAAAACTGGGGGCCACACTCTGCAAAAAAAGAAGTCAGGCTGTAAACTGGAAGAAAACTTAATCTTTTTAGGCTCTAAATTTTATCCTCTTTTGCTTTGTATTTGAAAAGCAGTCAGGGTTGTGTGTGTGTGTACATATATTGGATGTATTTCCGACCTGAGTAAAAAGGGGTTCTATTCAAAAAGAACTAGAAAGAAGGACCAAATCCCAAAGGGGATTATGCAGGATAACTGGCCATATCTTGTCAAGTCAGTGTCCTAAAGAACAGGGCTAGATTAAGAGGCTTAAAAGATGTAACTAGTTGTAATTTATGATGGATCAATCAGCTAGAAAGGATACTTCTAGGTCATTAGAGGAAATTTGTATATAGGTTGGTTATTAGAAGAGAGGAAACAACTGAAATGAAAATGTGAAAATCATTGACTGAAAAAAGTAGGTCATAGAAAATTATAATACGATCTCATTTTATTAAAAATACATGCATATGTGCACGAAGAGATGGAAGAATGCACACAGTGGTGATCTCCGAGTGGAAGAATGCATACATAGTTCATATATTTTTTTAGTTTTTGCTCGTCTGTATTTTCTTATTTTCTCCACCATATGTCCAGCTTCTGTTACAGGGTTCTTTCCTCTTTAAGAGGGGAAACAGGAAGACTTGTGCTAAGAGTGCTTCAGAGCCTTACAACATGAGAAAATGGCTGGTAACTTGTTTGTTGAACCAGGCAGTTGCTGAGTTTTTGCCATGTGTAATAGTTCATTGGCTGTCTTCCTTCTTCCGTCTGTCATCCTTCTTGGGTATTTTGGGATCACTAGGCCTCGTGCATTAGCATGAAGGGTGCAGAGTAGCCTCGTTTTTATGTCCTAGGCTTCTCTTTCTCACATTGCTCAGAGACAGTACAGTAGAGGGAATATCCCTGCTAAATGCCCGGCCAGAATCCACTGTTCTGGGGCCGATTTCTTCACGTAAGCTGCAACGTCTGCACCCTACAGAGAATGCTGGCCAGGTTGAGAAGAGCAGCCACAAAGCACCTCACTTCCTGCCTTGTCTGCTGCCTTCCTCCTTCTCCTGCCTGACCCCCAGCCTTCCTCTAAGAGCTGTCTCGCTTCTCCTTTGGGTACCTGTGGCAGGGGTATGTTGGTCTGGTCAGGTCTGAGCTGGATTTCCTAAAGAGACAAATTAGTGGTCCCCTGAGGAGCCACTTGCTGGGAGGTGGCCCCCAGGGCTCTGCCTGGCACTTGGGGATTGCAGTAGCCTCCCATTTCAACCCCAGCAGCAGCTTCTTGTCTTCAGCCTCTGGCTCACCAATGCTTATCACAGAAGCTGGCTTGTGGTAGGCACTTAGGAACTTTCTGCAGGGTTCACTGTCTTGTCTGCTGTTGGTGTACTTTCCACCCTTTTGATGAGCCCCCAGCAGACAGACACTTGACCCCTGGCCCTCTCCCCAAAGTCATCCAAGTCAGCAGTTGGGAGAAAGGGCCAAGTGGCCCAGAAAGATAGTACCTAAGGCTTCTTATCTCCGGTGTGTGCTTTTTTTTTTTTTTCCTTCTTCATTTGCCGTTGCCCAAGAACCAAAGCATCCGCCACTCCTCAGCTGCATGGTGAAGTGGCCTGGCCCTTTGCCAGCGTGCTTAGCCAGGTGGTTGGGCTGTGGAAGCTGCTGCATGTGATGGGCCGATAATACCCCACACTGCTGTAAACAGGACACTCCACCCTCCCACAGCCACACAGCCGGTGTCCCACAGCCCACTGCTTTGTCATGGCCTATCATGATGTGGGCTTCTCTTCCTTGATAGGGGAGCTGATTGTCCCATCCCTCCCCTTATTCCCCAAATCTGAGAGGGGTACTTTCCAGAAATGCAACTAGCACATCTTCTAGCTGCAAGCAACTGATGTGGCTTTTCAAGGCTGCTTCTCCTTTAACCATAATCACACAATTGCTGGGCGGAACCCAGTACCCAGATCTTTCTGGTAAGCCTATGAGGGTTACAGTCGTGCTACAACTCCTATTTCAATTATACTCACTTGTGAGATTTCTTGGGAGCTCTGGTGGCATAAGGCATTTGACTGCTAACCAGAAGGCTGGCGGTTCAAACCCACCAGCTACTCCTCAGAAGGAAGATTGGGCAATCGACTTCTGTAGTAATACTGCCTCGGAAACCCAAGGAGGGGTCACCAGGAGTCAGATCCAACTCAACAGCAGTGAGTTTGGTTTTTTGAGTTTGTGAGATATCTTGGGCAAAGCTTTCAGCTGAGGCAGGTCTCACTGGGCAGCAGAACTGGCCTGCAGCTGCAGATGCTCATGCCCCCAAACAGCTTCATTTCCCCCTGAAGCATTTACTCTAAGTGTTATCCAGATTGCATTAGGCTGTCACACAAAAAGGAAACAGCTTTGACATTGCAGATGTGTGTAACATCTCTTGGGTGAGGTGCCCTTTCTTGGGGGACCAGGAGAGGAGCACGCCTATTGATACAGTGCCTAGAACTTGCTCTGCACAAATTTTCTGGGTGGTCTCTTTCTAGGCTCCCTTGTCCCTACCTTCAATCCTACCAGATTGTGATGGGTGAGGGATGAAGTGACATGGATTAGTTTGAGGAAATCTTTCTAATTTTTCCGATGCCATAAGGTGTAGTTGCATCTCATCATCTATTTAAGCATCTCTAAGAGGTAACTGAGGCCAGGATTGTGCTTCTTTTTGCTAGGAGGGAGAGCAGGCCCAGTGGTGTGTGTGTGTGTGTGTGTGTGTGTGTGTGGTTGGCAGCAGTTGCAGTCAGAATTAAATCTTCCTGTCTGTGCCCCTACCAGGTACCCAGGCCACACTGCTCTACCTTCCCTGGCTAGTCCAGCCTGTAGCCCCATCGACATGTCACTGTCTGGTTTTGGCTTTGGTTTATGTTACGTTTTGGGGGAACTTGACACCTTGCTTTAGCCCTTAATCAGTTTTGGCACCCAGATTAGCAGGTGCTCACTAAATCATTTTGAGGGAATTTTTTAAATAAGTGGTGGATTTTTTTTTTTTTCCTATCCAAATCTAATCATCTTTTAATTTTTTTGTCAGTTACCCCTCATTTCCTAAGCATGATGGAAACACGGCATTCTTGTCTCAAAGGGGCCAGGTTATGCCAAGAATTTGGGAGTTAGGGAGGGAAATGTAACCTTGCTCTGAGACAGAAGGTGATTCTGTCATCTGTGGCTAGTTAGGAGCTGTGCCAGCACCCACACTAGGATGTGGTCACTGTCTTAGGATTGAGACCCAGTTGTCTCTTCATTTAAGGAAAAGAAACTGAGGCAAATCCTCCAATTCGACTTAGATGCCACGAGATCCTTGCAGGTCCATCTGGGGCCATTGATTCTGTATTGGGATTGTCTTGGATTCTCCTTTCTTCCTTCTATCCCTCTCTTCCACCCTTCCTTCCTTCCCTTATTTGTGTTATTTTTTTATTATTATTATTGTTATTGTTATGTGCTGTCGAGTTGGGCCCACAAAGTCCTAAAATTTTTGAATCACTTTGGTCAGAGGTGTCTGGACAGAATGTAGAATTGACTAATCCAGGATTCTGTGAATACTAGGAGTGTAATACCACCTATGAGCACTGACCCTAAGGTTGGATTCCGATTATATTCACTGAATGGGGTGATATGTGAAGGGTAATGGGACTAATGCAAATTTAGTGTGACCAGCACTATAGCAGCTCACATACACTTTGTCTCATGACATTGACTACAATTTCCCACAATGCAACAGCTCTCCTCCCACTTCTTCCCCACAGCCACCTCTTCCCTGTGTCCTTCCCTCCCATGCACTCCTGCCCCCTGAGCTGTCTCCCTGTGCATACGCAGCCTTACTATTCTCCCATGATTGATCTCTCCAAGGAGTGTATCTACCTAATGTAAATGCCTCATATGAATGCCTGTCTTTTGTTTAGCTGGAAGCCAACAAGACTGGGTTCCATTCCAGACCTGAAGGGCAGCTAGGGGCCATAGTCTCTGATTCCATCAGGCTCTATCAGACCAGCAATCCTGGTCCTTTGTTTTTTTTTTTTTTTTTCCTTTTAATGATTTTAAGTTTTGTTCCACATTGTTCTCCCACTCTACCCAGGACCTCCTACATAGATCCCCCTCCAAATGGTTGACAGTGGTAGCTGGGCACCTTCTAGTTCTTCTGGTCTCATAGTTGTATAGGCTGAGGATCACATGGTGTACCAGTTCCTTGGACTAATTGTTTCCATATGTCTTTGGTTTTCTTCATTCTTTGCTCTGGATGAGGAGAGACCCATCATTGCATGTAGATGGCCACTTGCAAGGTTTTAAGATCCCAGTTGCTGATAGTAGGATTCTTCAACCCAGGTTTCAAAGACTTCATTAAAAAAAAAAAAAAAAAAGGTCATTGCATAATGCCAAGTACACCCAGTGCAGAGTACCAGGGGTTCAGGCCTGCCATTTCCTATCTTCCTCTTCATCTCTGGAGAGGAGCGAAAAGGGCCATCTGCCCTCCACGTGTCAAGGCAGATGTCCCAGCAGGTAAGGGGTGTTCCTTATGTAAGAGCAACATGAGCCTCAGTGAAAGAAGATTGATGTAGGAGGAAGGAAGCTTGGATTTAGATGCAGTACTGCTGCTGATTTGTTGGGTGACTGAGTCCAATCAGAGGCTGAACTTTGTACTTTAGTTTCCTTACCTATAACTTATAACATTCTTTCCTTAGCCCCTTTCATGGCGGATAGGAGAGTGAAAAGAGATTGTACACATGAAAGTAATTTGTGGGAATGGGGCAAAACTTGAAAGGTATTATAGAAAAAAAATCAAAAACTAATTGCCATCGATTCCGACTCATAGCGACCCACATTAGGTTTCTGAGGCTGTAAATCTTTTTATTCTTTTTAATTTTTATTGTGATTTGGGTGAAAGTTTACAGATCAAATCCATTTTCCATACACCGAGGCTATAAATCTTTACAGATGTAGATCGCCCCATCTTCTTTCTGTGGAGTGGCTAGTAGGTTTGAACCATTGAGCTTCTGGTTAGCAGCAAAGTGTGTTATCCACTACACCACCAGAGCTCCTTGAAAAGGTACTATGTAAACACACACAAAAAAATTGTTGTCAAGTGGCAATCCCACATGTGTCAGAGTAGAACTGGGCTCCATAGGGATTGTAGTGACCAATTTTTCAGAAATAGATCACTAGACTTTTCTTTCTCCAAGTGGGCTCGAACCTCCAACATTTGGTTGGCAACCAAGTGAGCTAACTGTTTGCATCACTTAGGAGCACCCTAAACACAAGCTAGTGCTTGAGGATTTCAGTAAGGAAAAAATCTGAAGGAGACTTGTACAGTGACTTCTGCTGAGGGGATGGGAGAGGTGGTGCCAAGAAACATTTCTCTCCCTCACTGATTTCTCAGTCCTGGAGTCATAGTCATCTTCCTCCTGACCAATGATAAAGCTGCCTGTAGGATCATGGTGTTTTAGCATGTATGACAGTCTGGCTCATCTGACCCTACCTGTCCCTGTGACAATCTGTCATCAACTATTCTCAGTTTGCTTCAGAGGGCCATGTCACAGCATTTTGGTGTCTGACATGACTGCTAATGTGAGTCTGAAGCTCCCAGAAATACCTAAATTGCTACCTTTTGATCTTAAACCCAGGACAGGAAAATTAGTGGTTGAAATGCTGATGTACGAGAGAAAGTTGGGGCTTGATCTCACCATACCTGCCCCTAACTTACTGGGCAGGAAGTTGCAGGGAGGGTAAGAAAAGGGTTGGACCTTCCTGAGACTCAGAGAGGGGGGAAAAAATGACCAAAACATTTATATATATTCTGGGATCTTTACTCAAAGGGGAGTGAACAGAGCATGGATAACTAAATAGACATGGAATACATGGTATAACTAAAGCAGACCTAGGCCTCTAGTACAGTTTTTCAATTGTGTTAAAATATTTAGATGCCTGCCAATTGCCAGAGCTATACTCTAGACCCTGTGGGAGATATAAAGCTAAACCAAAGACAGTCCTTGGCCTCAGGTTGTTTATTATCTAGGTGTTACAGATACCTGTAATTCAAGAGGAAGCATAGTAAGTACTAGAAAAGTAGTACAAAGTACTAAGGAAACTTTGCAAATGCCAAGACATTACTGCCCAGGGTCCAGAAGGCTTTGAGGAGGCAGAGGCAGTTAGACTGGCCCTGAGAGGTGGGTTGGGTTTCAGCCCTGGGCACATGGGTAGAACCTCAGATGTGAGAAGACCTGAGGCATGAGTGGGAAAGGGTATTGACAAGTCTGTCCAGGATGTAGAGACCTTGAGGAATAACAATGTGAAGTAGAGGTAGATCATGAGCAGATCTATGAGGCCTTTGACCTCTGGCCACCATCTTTGAAAGAGAGCCAGCCTTTGAAGAGTTTTGAATGTCAGATCAAATGCCAAGATCATTTATAGTAATGTGTGGTAGGTCAATATTTATTTGGAAAAATATTTAAGATATAAAGTGAGAACCTTGAAAAATAATATGTACAGTATGATCCCATTTTTACTTTAAAGCACATAGGTACATGCAGAAGGTAAGACCTACAAGGAGATAAGATATATACATATATGTCATAGTATTGACTATTTTATACCCCTACTCCTCATTATCTGACATCTCACATTTTTGACAATAGTAGTAATCTACTATCTGACCATTTTGCACATTAACAACATATGGCTGGCAGTAACAGACACCAAGGTGTGAATAATGCTGGTTGTGGTGGTTAAGATTATGTGTCAACCTGCTGGGCCATGATTCTTAATGGTTTGGCAATTATGCAATGATGAAATTTGACAGTTATGTAATGATGAAATTTGGCAATTATGGACTGATATAATTTGGCAGTTATGTAATGATGCAAGTTGGTGATTATGTGATGATGAAATTCAGCAATTATGCAGTGATGTAATTTGGCAGTTATATAATGATGTGATCATCCTCCGTTTTGTGATCTGATGTAGTGATCCTCCATTTTCATATAACTCCAATTTTTTTTTTTTGTATGACAAAAACATGACCTAATCATATTGATAAGTGAGGAGTCAGTATATATACATATACACTGTGATATATACATATGCATATATATTACAGTTTAACAGTGGTTATCTCTGAATATTATATACTTTTTCTGACTTTTCTACAATTCACATTTACTGCTTTTGCAATTAGAAGACATTTTTAATGTGTTTTAGCTGAGCATATATCATATGATAGCTAAAGGAGATGATCAGATAAAACTGAGAGTAAAACATTTTCCATGCAGTGACATTTATGATATTCAGATTGGGGTGGAGGAGAACCCTCAAATATCCCCACAATATGAGAATGGCTAAGCAAATTACTATATATCAATGTGGTAGAATGTCATGTAGTTGTCAAAAATGACAAATATGTAGGTTGTTGATATTTGGAAATGGGTATAGAAAATGGGTAAAATAAAGCAGAACATAATATAGTACATTTCATCCTGATTCCAACTATGTCAAAATGTATATAAATACATAAATGAATTTGGAGAATGAAGGTAATGCTGTTAGTGTCTTTTTAATGCAAAGCTCTTCAAGTTTATTTATCTCTACAATCCTCAGCTGTTTTTGCTGTGCTTAATGCACACATGATTATCAAAGGATTAGTAAAAGTGAAAGCATTTTGTTCTGTTTAAAGGAAAAAGCTTCGGTAGATCTTAAGGTAATAGAGTGTTTTGAATGTAGCCATGGAAAATAGGATCAACCTAGGTGACTGAAACTTACAGATGATCTAGAACCCTTACATTTTATCAACAGCTTTTACCTTCTCCCAGAATGCTTTAACCAAGGTAAAAATAAACTGAATGGATTTATGATTGCTTTATTGTGTCCCATTTAGATAGATGTCAGAGGCAAGGAGAGAACCAAAAGACTTGAATATTTTTCTAAACTGGATACCTCAATCCTGGATAATTGAAAGTAGTTATATTGGTCTCTGCATCTTAGCCAGCTAGGTTTCTGGAACCAATCAGTCCTGAAGGGAGTGTGAGCGTCCTTCAGTTCCTGGGTTGAATTTGTGTAGCATATAGGAGGTCTGCAGTGGGTGCTGGGGAGGAAGAAGGTCAAGAGATAAAAGATGGAAGGAACTTGGTCTTTGTCCACTCTGGGTTTCCTCTTTAATCATAGGAAACAGTTCTGCTTTCAGGAAACTCAGCTGGAGACAGTTCATAGTCAATTACGAACAGGAAAAAGTTAGAGGATATTCATAAAGTAATAGCTAAGTCCAAAGTAAAATATGTCAATTGTTTCCAGTGATAGAGCCTTGCTGGTTAAGTCAAGAAAGCTATCAAACCACATGTGCTTTTGTAGGCCTCATCACAGTCTCTTACAAGGGAGGTGGCTACAAGTGAGTATGTGACAGTCAGTTGAGGTTTCCTAGAAGAGAGAAGGTTGGTTGCCATGTCTCCTTCCTCCATGCTGACACCAAAGTGTGCGGGCTGTGCTCTCTTTCAGCCAGTGTCCCTTGTTCGGTGGCCCCAGAAAAATCAATGTGTAGGCCTCAGCCACCCCAGGTCCGACGCACATTCTCTCTGGACACCATCCTCAGCTCCTACCTTCTGGGCCAGTGGCCACGTGATGCTGATGGGGCCTTCACCTGCTGTACCAATGACAAGGCCACCCAGGTAACAAAGCTCTCTGCTATTGGGATATGGGATATGGATGGGACAGGAGGGCTAGCTGAGGAGGCCTTGGTACCATCTCTACACCATTGAAATGATTTGTCTTGGAAAATACTCACCACAAAGCCTTTCATCATGTAACATTTACCAGCTTGTTTTTCTTGGTAAAACTTACATGAAAATGAGTTTGCATCCCCCCTGATTGGTGGGAGAAAGAAGTCAACCTGGGTTTTTCAGTTTGGCTTTGAGTGCTCATATGTGGATAATTGAAGGTTGACTGGCATTTATTCTAGGTTTTAAAAAATTAGATTTACCTTGCTAAAATTAAACTGGAGCCAACATTCAGTTGAATTTGCCTTCTCCGGATAACTGGAAGTGGTCCACAACTGTGCTGAGGCAGATGAGAGCCCCACTGGAGCAGTAGGAGTGAAGGGTTCCCAGATAGTGGTGCTTTAACCCCCAGCCCACAGCCTGAGCAGTTGCAGGTGCTTGTCTGGGATTTCAGCAGACCCATTTGGGTCCTGTGGAGCCCAGGATCCCCACCTTCAGTGTTTTTCTTCCAGTTAGTCTTTTCATTAAGAATCCTGAACTTGGAAGGAATTTCCACATATCATCTAGTCCATTTAACAGTTTTGGGTAAGATTGTGTAGCATGAGCAAGAACTCATCTCATACATGCATGAAATTATACAAAGATTTTTCTTAATCTGACCTAGGACTTCCACATTCTTAGCAGTTAAGTTTTTAAGAGTCAATTTGTCTCTCTTTTGCCCCAGTTTAAACCCATTCCTGTTTAACTTCAGAACAAATGAGTTGTTGCCACCTGCCAGCCCAGATAAGAGGAAACTGAGTGTGGAAAGAACACATGCTCAGAGTCAGACCTTCATGCTAGGTGATACTGGGCACGTCAACCCTTCCTTTACCAAGAAGTTGGAGTGTGCCTGCTCCGCGTACTGGGAGGTGTCATGTAGAGATGTGGGAAAGGGCTCTGCACTAGGGCTTTGAACCAGTTCTTCCCTGTTCAGTCACGGCCAACAGAGCAAAACCAAAATGGAACCGAATTTGTAAAATGTGGAATGATAACCAAAATGAGAAAATTCACAGGTCAATGCCCTGATAGAAACTTAATCTCTCTCTTAGAATACTAGGGCAGCATATGTGTTGCATAGGAACCAAATCTCTTGAGCAGCAGAGTTGGAAATAGCGGTGCCCTGTTAAAAGATGGTGGCTGATTCTGCGGCTTTGATGTGTGTCTCTCTCCACAGTCCCGGCAATAATCCCAATCGCCCACATCAGACTCCTGAAAGGGCTCACTATGCCTCTTCTGAGTCTCCCATTCCAAGTCTTCAACCCATGATTTTTCCCGTTCCAGTTATTGTTCTGGTACACCCACACTTTACACAATTGAGTCTGTTCTGATTTTGCTGTTTTGGCCATGACTGAACCAGTTCAAACTGGTTTGAAGCCCTCCTCTGCACAGCTCCCTTGGTTCAACCTCCTCTGAGCAGATCATGTCGGTTCTTTTATTTATTTTTTATGAGATTATTTTCAAATGTTATTACTGAATCTTTGAATGCCCAGTACTGTTCTTGGCATGTTGGAATGAAGAATAAGGAAATGAGGACAGGCTTTGGCCTCTGTGAGCCAGTTCCAGTTCTATGAAGGCCACTGAACACACAGCCAAGGGATCAGATGGGGCCAGAAGTCTGGCACAGTTTGGAGGAGGAGAATTCTCATGGGAATATCCCACCTAGAACCAACAAGAACTGGCTACCATTAAAATCACTGGCCCTCTTTAGATCTGTGAACAGAATGTGAATGGAGAATATACTTCCGATAGCAGAGTAGGCCTACTTCATGGGAGCCCAGGACATTGACGGTCCTACATCCTTTGAAAAAGGCAAGTAGGATAAATTATGCTTCCCCATCACACAGAGTACATACCCCTTCCTCTTTTAAAAGGAGTACTCAGTCCAAACAATGTGGGCTTAGTCCAAACAAGGAGGGCTTCTTGGAGGAGCAGGATTTGAAGGAGCTTTGCTCGTGTAAGCTCATGACTGCATCTCCCTTTGTGAGGTTTGCACATGGCCCATCTATCCCTGTCATTTCCTGTGACCAGCTTTCTAGGAAGCCTTCATCCCACTCCTCAGATAGCTCTTTCTCTTTTCAACTCCAGGCAGAGCTGGCCTCTGAGGTTCCCTGGCCAGGTTTAAAGGCCTGGGCTCTAGGCTGTGCATTTTTGCTGAGGCACCAGCTGCAGGCCAGATCTTTTATATAACAAGTCTGGGCTTCTTGCCATGGCAAGACAGAGGTCAGCGATGCTCCTCCGTGGGTCTGGCAAGGCTGAGCCATCCAGCTTTCCTCTTTCCCTGGGATGGGCTCCAGCCCTCGAGGAACTCTTAGCAACCTGTCAATATTGTGGCTACAGTTGGGAAGTGGGAGAATTCTGATCATTGTAGCCATCCAAACCAAAATATGCACTCTGCCCATCTTTCAATCCTGGCCTTCTGAGAATTTTCTTCTAGGTTTTAGACTCCATTCAAATTCCTTCTGGAGCCCCCTGGCCTGGCACACGCTACCTTCTTTACACTGGTGTTGTACTGTGAATGCCTGAGGTTCTCCCTACATCTCCCTAAGTAATTGGTGTTCCAACACTACTGCACACTGGTATGTCACTCAGAAAGTAATGGAGACAAGGGACAGGTTTTATTGGGGAATGTGGGACACAAGGGCAGAGGGAAGGCAGGGAGGTAGGATCTACCAAAGTCATTGAAAGCTTTAAGCTATAAAATGGGTGAGGCCAGAATCTTTGCCCAGTTGGTTTGAGCTAGAATGTGGCTGTTTCTACTCTTACCCTTTTTTTCTACCCACACCAGTGTAATAGTTTATTTTCTGCTATATACCTCATAACTGGCAGGGTCCTCACTTCTGCTCTCTTACTGTCCCCAAATCAGGCCCCAGAGAAAGCAGCCAGGTTGTTTATTTGGAAGTCACATCAGCCCTGGCATCCTTGACGGGTATGCCTTGTAGTGAGATCAGCCATGATTATGGCTTAAGCTGAACGGTCCTCTCCCTGAACTCTGTCAAATAGACAAGGGCCCTGCCCATTCCAAGTGATTTTCACACCTGGGCAGCAAGGCACTGATTGAACACATGCCATTGAGCATGCTGTGCATTTAAGACTTCCTCACAGGGCAGAGGATAGAGCTAAAAGCTCTCAGTCCTTGAATATATCAGGTTCCCAACAAGTCCAGTGTCTTAGCTGTCTAGTGTTGCTATCACAGAAATACCATGTGTGAGTGCTTTAAAAAACAGAAACTTATTCTCTCATAATTTCAGAGGCTAAAAGTCTAAATTCAGAACACCAGCTCTAGGAGAAGGCTTTCTTGGTTGACTCTGGGAGAAGGTCCTTATCTACTTTCAACATCTTTGGCAAGCTACATGCGTTTCAGCATCACTCTTCCCTGGGTCTAGGAGGTTCTCAGCACAGGGTCCCTGGATCCAAAGGATGCACTCCCCTCTCTGCTCTTCTTTATTGGTGGTAGTCAGGTCCTTCCTTCTCTGCTGCTTCTCTCTCCTTTTATCTCTTGTAAGATAAAAGTCAATGCGACCCACGCCCCAGGGAAACTCCCCTTACATTGGATCAGGGCTATGACCTGAGTAAGAATGTTGCACCTCACCCTAATCTCTTTACAACCAATAAATTGGCTAATCATATCAGATCACATAATGGGGGGTGATCACATCATTATGTAACTGCCAAATCGCTGAGAATCATGGTCCAGCCAAGTTGGCATGTATTTACTGGGGTCACAATTCAGTCCATGACACCCAGTATTCTCTTCCTGGGTTTAACTGTGTTTTAAGCTCTTAGGGAGGCACAAAAGGGAATACAGCTAGTCCTCAGGTAATTTACAGCCTGATGTGGAGAGCTGGGTTACCCACATATTTAGGGCAGGAGAAGAAGAGAGGTGAGAATGGATCTTATTTGGGAAATCGGTAAAGTTAGGCTAAGAAGTGACCCTGGTCATCCTAGGAAGGAGGGGGAGTTATAAATGTCATTGGAGTAGGAGGGCCCTGGGTAGCTCCTCTGCCAGTTCTATTTCTTCTGCCATCTCCAAGTGAACTGGGGAGTCTTCTGAGAGAAGGAGATGCTGGATATTCTGAGCCAGAATTACCAATGGGAGAGGGTGGCCAGGCTCTCCCAGAGATCAGCTCGGCGAACTTAGAGCTTGATCCAACAGAAGTTGGATACAGTGTCAAGTTCAGAATCACCATCATTTGATGGAAGTTTCTCTGTGTCTTGGAGACCTTTGTCAGGATTCTCCAGGCCAATCTGCATGTGTTTTCCCCCTCTGGACCACTCTACTTGAGGTCAGTTAGTAAAACAGAGGTGCCTACCCCACTGCTTTGGGTTGGCCTAGGCCAGGGCAGCTGGTGGCAGTGCATGCCTGAGGTTGTGGCCACCCCCTCCTTTCTTGCTATGTAAAGCATTTGCCTTGCCTTGCTATCTTCTGGAGGGAGGAAGTGGCCTCACCACAGCTGGAGTGACTGTTGAGCAAAGATCTGCTGGTCTTTGCACCCTGCAGTCACACGGGGCCCTGGGTAGCTGCCTTGCCCTGTTCTATTTCCTCTGCCATCTCCAGGTGAGCTGGAGAGTCTTCTGTGATAGATTTTTTTTTTTTCTTTAGACCTGACTTAGGATTTAGGGGAAAAAAACATGTAAGTCCTTAACAAACTTCATGGAATATGTCATAAAGGCCAGAGAGGTGGACTTGGGCCTGCTTTGTTTGAGAAGACTTCCCTTTCTCCATCTCTTCCTTCCCTGTGTGCTGTCCTAGTCCTTTTCCCGAGTCAAAGCCTCAGTATATAGTGATGACACACAATTCAGTCTGACCATCACAGGGCCTTAGCGGGTGTGGGGACCTGGGCATGGTGCCTGTTTTCCAAACTGGACATCAGGACCAGTTGTTCATTATATGATTTGACAACAGCACAGACTGAAAATAGGGCCATGGTGGAAAATCTGAGGGTTATATAGTCACTGTAGGGCCAGAGATAGTGGCCTTGGCCACCTGCAACCAGAGTTCTCAGTGCTGCCCAGGGCCTTTTCCTGCCTTTCTGTTTGTCTAGAGTCCCAAGGGGCTGATTCCCCACTAGACTTGAATTCCACACATAGTTCTTGGCCTTCCACACCATGCCAGGCACCATGCTCCACTCCGCTTCCCCACAGCTGTAGTGGGTTCTGTTCCCAAGGCCCAGCCAGGCTCTGCTGTGCAGCCTCCTTAGCTGCTAAGGGCCCTGGTAGAAACTGAGTAGGGTTAGGGGCTGAGAGAACGGTTTGTTTAGAGGATTTTCCACTCCATCCTGCCTCTGCCTCCTTATTATACTCGACTGATCTTTGGGAAGCTACCCTTCCTCCATTATCCTTCCACAAGTTGCTCTGAAAATTCAGAATCCCAGGCAAAGCTCCCTTGATCTAAACTACATCCGGTTTTGCATAACCCGAGCATCATTTGTACAGTTGGCTCACACCACTCATAGTTAGCAGATAGCCCTACTTCTCGCTCAGCTGCTCCCTCTGGGCCCACGAGTTAAAAATAAATCTGCTCCCCAGCATGAGTTCCCTTACACACATGACCATTGGCCTGCTGAGCTGGAGCACGATCCTGCTTCCAAAGGATCATTTGGAATGATTACTTACAATGCTGTTGGACAGCATGGTTTGACCCTTGTTGTGTCCCCAAAGGTAGCTCTTCGAAGCCATCCTTCCTTAGCTGTGACTTTCCTGTGCTTCCAGAAAACCTTATTCTAGACCTCTGTGGGGAGACCCAGAGGAGGCACTGGAAATGAGGGGCAGGGCACGGTTCTCTTGACACCCTCAGTTCAGTTGGAGAAACTAGAAGCCCACACTTATGTACATCCCTACCTTAAGAGTCCTCAAGGCCAGCATGGAAACAAATTCACATATAAGACAACCTCCTGTATTAGGTTCCCAGGGCTGCTGTAACAAATTACCGTGAACTTAGTGGCTGAAAACAACAGGTATTTATTCTCTCAGTGCTCTGGAGGCCAGAAGGCTGAATTTGGTTGGGCTGAGATCAAGGTGTCAGCAGGACCCCACTTGCTCCAGAGGTTCTAGGGGAGAATATGTTCTTGCCTCTTCCGGCTTCTAATGGTTGCTGGCATTCCTTGGCTTGTGGGCACATCACTCCAATCTCAGCCTTTGTGATCACAGTGCCTGCTATGTGTATCTAATCTCCCTATGCTTCTCTGTAATAAGGACATTTGTGATAGCATTTAGGGCTCCTCATCTCAGGACCCTGAATTTAATCACACCTGCAAAAGCTTTGGCATATAAGGTAATATTTATAGGTGCCATATTAGGCCCTGATATCTTTCAATCTACCACATCTGCTGACTTTATCTCCTACCACTCTGCCCCTCTCTCATTCTGTTCCCACCACAATAGCCTCCTTATCTTTCTCAAGTCCTTTCAATTCACTTCTGCCTCAGGGTGTTTGCGCTTTCCTCTTCCCTGGTCTGGATTGCTCTTACCTCAGATTTCCTGGCTCACTCCTTCACCTCCTTCACATTTTCATTCAAATGTGGCCTTTTTAAGGAAGACTTCCCTGATAGTACATTTAAAATTGTAACACCCCCCTCCCAGGCCACCCCACCCCCAAGCCCAGCATTTCTATTCTCTTTCTTTGCTGTATTCTCCTTAGTTTAAACTCTCTCTTGCAACTAGAACATAAACATAAACAGGGATTTTTTTTTAAACATTTTATTGTGGTTTGGGTGGAAGTTGACAAATCACATTAGTGTCACATTCAACAATTTAAACACATTTTATTTTGTGACATTGGCTGCAGTTCCCTTGATGTAACAACCCTCTTCCCATTTCCATTCACCCATCTTTTCTGAACTTTTTTTTTTTTTTGGACAAATTCTGCCCTTTTGGGCTCATATGGTTGCTTGTCCCAGGGCACACATTCCTCACAGGTGTTACTGTTGACTTTATAGGCCTGTCTACTGTTTGGCTGAAAGGTGATCTTCATGAGTGGGTTCAGTTCTAGGTTTGAAGAATATCTAAGGGCCATAGTCTCAGGGGTTCTACCAGTCTCTATCAGACCAGTAAGTCTTATCTCTTTTATGATTTTGAATTTTGTTCTAAATTTTTTTCCCCCTCTGGCCAGGACCTTCTATAGAGCAGTTGGTAGTAGTAGTCGGGCACTATCTAGTTCTTCTAGTCTCAGATTAGTGCAGGCAGTGACTCATGTGGTCCATCAGTCCTTTGGACTAATTGTTTCCTTGAATCTTTGATTTTCTTTAGTCTTTTTCACTCTAGATGGAAAGAGACCAATAGTTGTATCTTAGATGGCCACTTGTAAGCTTTTAAGACCCCAGTCACTACTCATCAAGGTAAGATATAGAATATTGTCTTTATGGACTGTGGTATGCCATTTGACCTACATGGGGAAAGGGACTTTGTTTGTTTTGCATTGTTGTATTCCTCAGCACCTAAAGAAGTTCTTGGTACACAATAGGGGTTCAGTAGCTATTTGTCAAATGCATGAATGATGCACAGCATGAACCCATCTGTACAGAGAAAACATAGTCAGCTTTGGTAGGTAAATTAGGGAGAGCTCCTCACTGGGCATTACTGGTGGGGTGGGCATGTGAGATGACGAGACCAGCCTGCAGAAGGCTCAGAAGTCGGGGAGTAAGGCAAGAAAAAGAAGCTGGAGATAGGCTTGCCTAGAGAGTACAGAGAGCCAACCTAGTATGGAAAGCCACTGGGATGAAGGGTAATATGGTGATATCTATGGCCAGAGGCTGAGTGTTGAGACAGAGAAGAGATAGCCTTAGTAGCACAGTTTAAACAGAGTAGGCGATAGTTGCTGGAAGATGGTGCTGAGCAAAGAGAAACAGGGTAAAATGGATGAACAGAGGCAGTGATCCTAGCTGCCATGATTTTTACATCCTTTCTAAATGCTTGTGCTAGCCTGTATTTTTCCTTCCACCCCCTCACATATTCCAGAAGAAAGAAGGCAGTTGAAAAGTTTGCAAGAAATGTTAGTAGAACCGGGGGCAGCCTGAATGTGGCTGTTTTTCCTACCTCTCACCACCCACCTGTGGGTACAGTATCTTTCAGGAAGAAGAAAAATGGGCATCATCACCTTAGCCTTTGTCATCCCTCCTCCATAGACTTTGCCATTTTTTGCAGAGACAGCAGGCTTGCATGGCACTAAGAGCTTTGATTAGCAGAGCTGGCGATCTTTAGGGTTGGCTTTAGTGCCCTTGGAGGGCAGGACTATTGGAGGTGGTTCGAGGTGGCTGTGAGAGACAGGGGCTTCCTTCATACTTTTCAGTCTATGTAAAGACTTTTCTGAGGCTCTATCTGATAACACCCTGGCTTCTAGGGGCATGGGCATTTAGATATAGGCATGATGTTTGGTTTCCATGCACTGTCAGAGCTGGATTGACCTAGAGAACTTTTGGGTATGTGCCCAAGATAGGGGCCTAAAGGATGTGCTATCTGCCTATGGGATCTATGGGAGAATGGATTTCCAGATAGTCTTCCTGTAACGCCAACATTGGGGCAAAGAAATTGGAGCAGTTGTCTACCCTGGCTATGTCACAGAGCCCATGAAAGGTCTTGATCAGTGGGCACCTGAGAGAAAGAAGAGCTGGGGAGAGGCTCAGGCCCCTTGTAGTCTCTCCACTGCAGCTGTCTCAGTCCTGCTCAGGCTGCCCCTGCCAAGCTCTTCTTAACAAGCTGTTAGGTGGTGAGTTGTTACTGTTGGTCCTTTTTTTTTCTTTCTTTCCCTTATCCTCCCCTTCTCTGTTTGCAAAAACCTCTCAGGGGAGGTCAACAGATCTGTTGGAGGAGAAGGTTCCCAGGCCCTTATGTTTTTGGCAGCTTGTGCAAAGAAGTTAGAGAGGAACTGGTTCCATTGGAGCATTCCCCCTTGGGTCCCTCCCTTGGAATGGAAGTAGGGACATTGGTGGTGGGGAGGAATCCAGTCTTCCTCTGCTTCATGTTTATAGCCAACAGCTTCTCCTCCTGAGTGGGTCCTCAAGAAGTGATCTCCAACTCCCTCTACCTCGACCTTGGGCCCTTTGTCTTGCATGCAGCAGGGACGGGAAGGATAGCAGACTGAGAGCCCTGTTCTCATGAGGGGCTGGCTGGTAAAGCCAAGAGGGGTCAGGAATCAGCTGGGCCCAGAACTCTGGCTCCCTCTTTTCTGAAAAATGTCTTCTCCCCTGCTTGTTCAAAAGGACTTTGGGGCCTCAAAAACTTATTTTGTATGTGGTGAAAATCAAAGAACAAGCTTGAGGCCTTGCACTATACAAGAAGTTGCCTACTTTGCCTGAGGACTGAGGATGAGGAACCTCTGTTGCCTTTCCTCCTGTTTTCAATTACTGATTCCTTGGTGGAATCCCAAGGAATTAACTTTCTATTAGGCTCCCAGGAAGCCAGGTGTGTTTTAACAGAGAGGGTCAAAGAATAAAGAACTCCAGTGGTTCCCAAGCCCATGCTTGTTTGGAGCTGGTTGGGACAGGAAAGGAGTCCGTGGGTGGCACAAATGGTTAAGCCGTCAACTGCAAATCAAAAGGTTGGCGGTGCAGACCCACCCAGAGGCTCCTTGGGAGAAAGGCCTGGTGATCTGCTTCTGAAAATCACAGCCTTGAAAACTCTCTGGAGCACAATTCTACTCTGAAGCATCATGAGTCGAAATCAACTCTACAGCAACTATTTTTTTGGGGGGTGGGGATGGATAGTGAGAAAGAGTACTTATCCTTGCCATTGAGATGCACTTGGTATAACTGGGAAAGTAGAGTATATATAAGAGTTATAAGAGAGTGAAAAGGAGATGGGCTGTATTGGTTACCAGGAAAGTTTTCCTAGAGGATGTGGAGTGGGAAGGAGGCAGTGAGGTGGGGAAACCTGAAAGGAAAAAATGGCTGGCAGTGTTCAGGCAGTTGATGAGCAGATCAGAGAGAGGCCTTCACTCACCCACACCTCTGCCTAGGAAGCCGTGTGTGTGTCTGCACCCCCAGTGCCCGGGAAGCTGCTCTGTCTTACCTTGCTTGCTTCTCTCCCTGCAGACCCCCCTGTCTTGGCAAGAGCTGGAAGGCGAGCAGGCCAGCTCCTCTACACACAAGCGCTCAGCGTCCTGGGGCAGCACAGACCACCGAAAAGAGGTGACTGCCCCCTCTGACTCCCTGGCTAGGGTTGCCACCTCTTCTCTAAGCCCCAGGACCATGTCCACGGTCTACTCCAAAGTAGAATAACATTTCTACTCTCACTTCTTCAACCTTGCCTTGTCCTATGAGGTGGCTCTTTTTTTTTTTTTTTTTTTTTTTCTGATTCCCAGACTCCTGATGGCCAGACCTTGAGAGCCCAAACCCTCCTGCCAGAGGGGCTTGGCCAGCAATGGTCAGTGCCCTCCAGCAGCCAAGCACAGGGTAATTCTCACTTTGCTTTGAGGTCAGATCCAGATAAGTGTTTCAAACTAGAGTAAGTCAGGGAGTTGTCCCTGGGAATTGAAAGCCCCCACCCTTATTAGCTATTCATTCAGCCTTAAGGAGCTCTGGTAGCACAGTGGTTAAGGCATTCAACTGCTAACCGAAATGTCAGTGGTTCAAACTCACCAGCACACAGGAGAAAGATGAGTCTGCTTTCGTAAAGATTTACAGCCTTGGAAATGCTATGGGGTTCTACTCTGACCTAAAGGGTTGCTGTGAGTTGAAATCGACTCAAGAGCAATGGGTTCGGTTTGGGTTATTCAGTCAGCCTTAATTCTAAAAGAGGAAGAAACTAGTTATGTGTTCCCAAACCCTTTTTCCTGGCCCTCCCTCTCCCTCAGGAGCGCTCCAGTCCTCGAGGCTGAGTAGAGAAGGCCACGGGCTGGGATCCACTGCTCCCAGACCAGCTCCACCCTGACATGCTGTGTGATGGCTCCTGAGGGTCACTCATAAGGACTCACCTCTCCCTTTGCAAGGGAGGGTAGCTCCTGCCCTCTTTGTTGCTGGGAACGATGACCAAATGTGAAGTGAAAGTGTACTGCGAGTTTGACGGGTGGGAAATACAAAGTATTTAAAGTTTCAGTGATTAGACTAGGCAAGTTATTTGCACTAAGGGTGGGGTCATGATATGAATAATTCACAATGGCCGATCTAACAATACTGTCTCTTCGGCTATAGTCATACGTTCTGTGGCCACAGAGCAGCAGACCTACTTTCTGAATTCTATTTAATTTAGGCCCATATTTCAATAACTCTGCAACCCCTTTGCCAGCTGAGGGCAGGCAGGTCCAGAATTACAAATGTAACAGGAATAATACTGAAATTGTTGGTGATGATCCATAATTGTTACAGGATACGGAAATCAGTATCTCTGCGTGATGCAAATGGTTAACATGCTTAGCTGCTCGCCAAGAGGTTAGAGGTTTGAGTGGATCAAGAGGCACCTCAGAAAAAACCCTAGCAATCTACTTCCAAAAAATCGATCATTGAAAACCCTATGGAGAACAGCAACATGGTGTTGCTTTGATTTGAAATCAACTCAATGACAACAGGTTTTTTTTCTTTTTTTAATGAAAGTCGATACTAAATCTGCTATTCCTTCCTGAGAGACTGCCCCTTAATCAATAGAGTTTACTTGAAAATGGGGGGAAATATTTCCATCCTTCCTGGCCTCGGGGACTTTGAGATAGTTGTGAATATACCCTAAGGAGTAAATGGCTGTTAGCATCCTGAAACATCATTTTCCATTTCTGTTCATAGAGCAGGATTCCATGCCTTTGGAATCTGTGAAAGACAAAATGGTTTCAGTATTGCATATATTTTTAATTTTTGGGGAAACTGATCCATAAATGGACCCCACGGTAATTTAAGAAGTCAAATAACCTAGTCAACAAGGTATCCGGCTTGCCTGAAGTAGCTGTCATCACAGTTTTTAACACCACTAACTTAAACAACAACAAGCTATTTTGAGATGGAGGATAAGCTTCCACCTCGTTTTTATACTCTTCACCGGCCTCTGGCTGGAGCCGCGCTTGTGGGGAGGGACTGATGCGTTTTGGCTTTGTTTCACCTGCCTCTTCTCCCCGCTCCCTGGATTGCCAGGTCACCAAGTTGAAGCAACAGCTGCAGAGGACAAAGCTGAGCCGCAGCGGGAAAGAGAAGGAGCGGGGCTCCCCACTCCAAGGGGACCACGCTGTACGGGGAGCTGTGAGGGTATGTTTTCACCCCCTGGCCCCTCACCCTCTGCTCTTCCTCCTTCAGGGTGTAGGCAGAGTTCTCTTGGGTTTTGCATCTACTGAACCCTCCCGTATTATATGCTTTGTGCTCACTAGGTGAGGTTTTGGTCCAAACTTGTGCTTGCTGTTGGAAGGCTTGTGTTGGAAGGCTTCTTGCTTTTCTGAATGTCTCTCTCTTCTACCCTCACCCCTATAAAATTGAGGACTCTGAAAGCACTCTCAGATCTCTCAAAGCTCTAATTCCTGGAGAAAACTCTACTTAATGGACCTATTGCAATCAATAACTGTCCCCATATCCTCCTTTATTCATTTGGTTCTGCTGGGCAGAGATGACTCTCAAAAGCACTCATTACTCTAGTCAGAACTGATAGCTGTTCGTTGTTAGGTGCTGTTGAGTTCGTTCTGAATAATAGCGATCCTATGTACAAGAGAACACTGCCAGGTCCTATGCCATCCTCACAGTCATCGCTGTGTTTGAACCATTGTTGCAGTCACTGTGTCATTCCATCTTGTTGAAGGTCGTCCTCTTTTTCACTGACGCTCTACTTTACTAAGCACAATGTCCTTTTCTAGGGACTAGTCCCTCCTGCTGACACGTCCAAAGAATGTGAGACAAAGTCTCGCCATCCTCACTTCCAAGGGGCATTCTTGCTGTATTTCTCTTAACACAGATTTGTTCGTTATTCTGGCAGTCCACGGTATATTCAATATTCTTTGCCAACATCATAATTCAAAGGCATTAATTCTTCTTTGATCTTCCTTATTCTTTTCCCAACTTTTGCATGTATGTGAGGCAATTGAAAATACCATGGCTTGGGTCAGGTACACCTTAGTCCTCAAAGTGACATTTTTGCTTTTTAACACTTTAAAGAGGTCTTTGCAGCAGATCTGCCTAGTGCAAATGGGTTGTTTGATTTCTTGACTGCTGCTTCCATGGGTGTTGATTGTGGATCCAAGTAAATGAAATCCTTGACAATTTCAATCTTTTCTCAATTTATCATGATGTTGCTTATTGGTCCAGTTGTGAGGATTTTTGTTACCTTTCCATCCAAACTGAAGGCTGTATGAAGACTTTGATCTTCATCAGTAAGTGCTTCAAGTTCTCTTCACTTTGAGCAAGCAAGGCTGTGTCATCTGCATATCACAGATAATTACTGGTGTTTGGAATGCACAAGTTGGTAATAAAGAAAGATCAGTAGATGGAAAATATTGGTTTGGTGATAGAAATGATGCCAGAGATCAATCTCATGATAGAATTTTGCAAGATCAATGATTCTTTTTCAGCAACATAAATAGCGACTATACATGTAAACCTTGCCAGATAGAATACACAGGAATCTAATTGACTAAATCTGTGGAAAGGGATGTGAAGAAGCTCAATATCATCATTCAGAACAAGGGACTGACTCATGGACATACCATCAGTTGCTCATATGCAAATTCAAGTGGAAGCTGAAGAAAATTAAAACAAGTATACAATAGCCAAAGGACAACCTTGACTATATTCCATCTGAATTTAGAGACCATGTCAAGAATAGATTTGATGCATTGAATGCTAATGACCAAAGACTAGATGAGTTGTGGGATGACATCAAGGACATCACACATGAAGAAAGCAAAAGATCATTACAAGACAGGAAAGGAAGAAAAGACCAAAATGGATGGCAGAACAGACTTTGAATTGCTCTTGAATGTAGAGTAGCTAAAGTGAGTGGAAGAAATGATGAAATAAAAGAGCTAAACAGAAGATTTCAAAAGTGGCTTGAGAAGACAAAGTATTATAATGAAACATGCAAAGACCTTGAGTTAGAAACCAAAAGGGAAGATCATGCTTAGCATTTCTCAAGCCCAAATAACTGAAGGAAAAATTCAAGCCTTGAGTTGCAATGTTAAAGGATTCTGTGGGCAAAATACTGAATGATGCAGGAAGCATCAAAAGAAGATGGAAGGAATTCAGAGTCACTGGACTGAAAAGAACTGGTTGACATTCCACCATTTCAGGAGGTAGCATATGATTAAGAACCAGTGGTACTGAAGGAAGAACTCCAAGTCGTACTGAAGGCATTGACCAAAAAAAAAGCTCCAAGAATTGATGGATTACCAATTAAGATGCTTCAACTAATGCATGCAATGCTGGAAGTTCACTCATCTGTGCCAAGAAATTTGGAAGACAACTAACTACCTGGCTAACTGACCGGAAGAGATCGATATCCCATTTCAAAGAAAAGTGGTCCAACAGAATGCAGAGATTATCAAACAATATCATTAATATCTCATGTAAGTAAAAGTTTGCTGAAAGTCATTCAAAAATGGTTGCAGCGGTCCACAGACAGAGGGAACTGCCAGAAATTCAAGCCAGAATCAGAAGAGATGGAATGAGGGATATCGTCGTTGATATCAGATAGATCTTGGCTGAAAGCAGAGAATACCAGAAAGATGTTTACCTGTGTTTTATTGATTTTGCAAAGGCATTTGAATGTGTGGATCATGACAAATTGTGAATAACATTGTGAAAAATGGGAATTCCAGAACACTTAATTGTGCTCATGGAGAACCTGTACATTAACCAAGATGCAGTCATTCAGACAGAACAAGGGGATACTGCATGGTTTGAAATCAGGAAAGGTGTGTGCCAGGGTTGTATCCTTTCACCATACTTATTTAATCTGTATGCTAAGCAAATAATCTAAGAAGCTGGGCTATATGAAGAACACAGCATCAAGATTGGAGGAAGATTCATTAACAACCTATAGTGTGCAGATGACACAACCTTGCTTGCTGATTACTATACAGATTGAGCCAAACACTGTTGCTTCTGTTCCCTCCCCCAGGCATCCCCTCCCAGCTTCCCTTCAGGGTCCACTGTCCTGAGACTTAGCCCCTGCCTGCACAGAAGCCTGGAAGGACTCAATCAAGAGCTGGAGGAGGTGTTTGTGAAGGAGCAGGGTGAAGAGGAGCTGCTGAGGGTGAGTGTGATCCCCCCTGGATGCACTGCCTGATTCTTGCTGAGCCTTAGCTGAGGTTGGGATGGGAGTCTTGCTCTCTGGAGGCTCATAGGCTGTGCATACATAAACAGAGCAAAATGCAAACAAGAGTCTGCAAACGGGATACAAATTGAGCTTAATAATCCCAGAAGGACTTAAAGGAACATCAGAGATGGGTAGGTGTAGTTGGGAAAGGCTTCATGGTGTTGAGTAGAAAGAGAAGGAGAAAGGATTGGCAGATAGGAGGGTCCCCGGCTGGGAGAAATGCACTAGGCATCATCTTTCAGCCAAACCACCAGAGCCAAACCACCAGCCTACTGTTCCCTGTGTACTTGGCACCGTCACCCACCCATCTTAGTTTATGCTGCCCCTGTTGCCTGTGTTACCACTTCCACTCCCTCCAGCTCCACCCGGTGAATGCATTCATCCTTCACTGCCCAGTGGCCCATTTCCAGCCTTCTTCTGCCCCACTCCCAGGCAGAATTATTTGCTACAGTTTCTGCAGTTTTAAGGCATATTTTTATACTGACACAGTAGAATTTGGAACTGCCGTTTGGGAAGGATTAATATGATTCTAATGGACACACTTCCCAGTTTATGATTTACTTACTGCTTGATTTTTCATTTGGATATATGTAGGATTTTATACACACCCAAACAAATCTAAGCACGTAATTAGGTGTGCTGGGTTACAAATACCATTGACTGTTTAAAAAAAGGGGGTGAGGCTTTATTAATTAATGAATTAATTAATTTAATACATGGCAATAGTTGAACGCTTGTCCTACAGGAGCATACATTTCCAGGATCCTCATGGTTTGCCCCCCAGCAAGCAGCCACCCTATGTCATTCATCTTAGTGTTCCCTGAACCCAGTGCTCAGAAGGTCCCTGCCCTCATGAGGCACGTAACCTAGTGGGAGGCGAGACATTGACCAAATCATACAGGCAAATATGTAGTTATAAATTGGGTGCAAGTGTTATGAAGGAAAAGACGGGATGCTATGGGAGAAACAGAAGAGGACTGCTTCAGATTAAGGGGTCGTTGGGGAAGTATATGACTTGAGGAAATGGCGTTCTGTTGGCCTCAAGTGTTATGAATGGAGAACAAGAATAATGACGAAAGTACCATAAGGTTTGTCATGGCACTGAAAAGCCACCCCTGAAACTACAGGACTGAGGCTGTCTCCTTCTTCTTCCTCAGATCCTCGATATCCCTGATGGGCACCGCGCCCCCGCCCCTCCCCAGAGCGGCAGCTGCGAACATTCCCTCCTTCCCCTGGAGCCTGGCAACCTGGCTGGCTCTCCCTCCATGCCCCTGGCCTCCCCACAGCCGTCCGGCCGGGCCAGCCGCGAGGAGCACCGGGGTACAGGCGAGGAGGTGGCATCCATTCCCAACGACAAAGGTAAACTGGGGAGGCCCAGGCAGCAGGCCCAGCACAGGATACAGGAGGGTCTCCACTGCCTTTGCCACTCTAACCAGTTTCAGGCCCAGCGTTTTCACTTATTAACCAAGCAGAATAGCTTTAGGAGTCATCTTCTGCACCTGATACTGACAATAACAGTGGTCCTTTACATGATTTTCTGATTGATAGTTTGTACAGTCTCTGCACCTATGTTTTTATTTAATCCTCTCTGTAATCCAAAGATACAATCCCTCATAGCCCCGTTTTCTGGCTGAGGTTCGGCGTTTCTTGTTAGTTGCATTGTGTTGGCTCCAACTCATGGTGACCCTGTGATGTTTGTCAGTAGAACTGGACTCCACAGGGTTTCCAATGACTGAGTTTTCAGAAGTAGGTTGTCAGCATGCCATGGTGGAAAGCCAGCAACCCTCTACCCAGGTATCCACTCCACCTCATTACCGGCAATAGGTTTCAAGGTGGTTGTGAATGATATAAAGTAAGAGCAGATGGTCTCTGGTCCAAGGCCACACAGACTGAAACCCAAGTTTTCTGACTCCAAATCTCTCCTGTCTATTGTTCCACTGCACCAGGAGAATGCGATATGCCTGCTACCTTCTAATAAAAATGATCTTTACAATATAAAGCATTGTTGCTTGCATTGTCCAATGTGATCCTCACAGCAACCCCGTGAGGTGGGCTGGTCAAGGGCATGATCTAACAATACACATAGGCAAACAGAGCACAGAGTAATAAAGAATAAATATGAGATAAATAACAGATAAAGTCAATATTTGCAGCTTAGGCAAAGTATACTCACTGTATGCAAAGTGAGAGGAATTTTATCCTACCAGTGGGGTTGAGTAAAGATTGCTTCTCTGAGTGGGTGCAAGAGTTCTTCTTGAAAGAAGGGATAGATTTTCAAGGCTGCAGAAAGGAAGAAGCTGTGGTATTTTGGCAGGCAGTGTGCTGTAGTCTTGGAAGAAGGCAGTGCAGCAGAAGTTAGGGCTTCCAACCCCAGTCTACCTCCTGGAAATTTAGAATTGGTATTAGACCTTCTTTTCCTGTCAATTCAACTGTTGTTGTTGTTAATGCTGTTATAGTCTATGTATTTCTGTAAGCTGCCTTGAGGTGTTTTTTGTTTTGTTTTGTCTTTAAGGTGGAGTAGAATATAAACAGAGTTCCTGGGTGGTCCAAATAGTTAACATGCTCAGCTACTGACCAAAAGGTTGCAGGTTCAAGCCTGTCCCATAGTCACTTTGGAAAAAGGCCTGCTGATCTACTTCCGAATAAACAGCCATTGAAACCTTTGGTGCCGAGCTCTACACTGACACACATAAGGTCACTGTGAGGCGCAGTTGACTTGATTGCAACTGTCTTGGTTTGGTTTAGAGAATAAGCAAACAGTGAACTGGATTAGCGTAACCACTGCTGCCAACCTTACCATGTTGCCCTACCTCATCCCTTAACACTCGGGGCCTGAGCCGAGGAAAGTGCAGGCCTTTCCTCAGCTCCCTCGGACTCAGCCTTGCTCTGTTTGCAGGCCCCTCTCCAGGCCACCCGTCCTTCCTGGAAGAGGGCAGCCCATCTCCAGTCCTTGCCTTTGCCGCCTCCCCTCGGCCAAATCACAGCTATGTCTTCAAACGGGAGCCCCCAGAAGGCTGTGAGAGAGTGCGGGTGTTTGAAGAGGCCTCGTGAGTACCTCCACCTTACAGGGAGTGGGAGGAGGGACAGGGATGAAGGATGAGCCCTACGTTACCCACCTGACAGGCCGGCCCCTCTTCAGTCTTGGATACTCTCTGGTCATAGAGGTGCTGTCAACTTTAGATTATCAGTATTGTGGTTTTTCCATGATCAAATTTGTTGACTTTACCTACTCTGAGCACTTAAATCTTTGCTTATCATTATCTCCATAGAAACCTGCTCTCTACCCACATGCCAGCCACAAGCACAGCAGGAGCTGGGAAGGAAAGATATCTGAAACCTAAGCTCTTTGTTTCTTCTATTTTTTTCCATCCCCAAGGAAGGTGTGAGAATTTGCTAGGCCATAATGAGAGAAAAAAAATACACGCAAGAGAAATATTGAGAGAGAAAAAAATACCAGCCAGAGATTAGAAGTGTTTCATCCCTTCCGGGTGGAACTGGGCGACAGTGGAGCTTCTAATTGCTTCTGAGTCAAGTCTGTGGCTTGGCTGTAGTGGTTCAAAGGTCTTGAACTCCTAGACAGAAATTTCCAGTCCTTGCAAGTAAGGACTCTGGAATATTCCCAGACCAGATTTGATCATTCAGAAGCCATTCTTATGTGAGTTGGGTCCAACTCGACGGCACATAACAACACCATTCCCCCTCATTAGCAGGGAGAATTGAGAGCTGACCTTTCCAAATGCCCCAGACAATCCTGCTTAGCAGGCACTGTAAGAGCTGATTTCATTTCCCCCTGGCAGCCTAGTACCCACCAGAGCAGATTCACACTGGAAGTTGTGGTTTCGATGGTAGGCAGGAAGTTTAGTCATGGTGTGTGTGTGGAGGTTTAGCTGGGACAGGACTTTGGTTCTTGAGGGTACCATTCATATCATTAAAAAAGGGAAGGGGTAGTCAGTGATGGCAGCAGAAACACATTACACCCAGAGTGGAAGTTACAGAGGAAACCTTTGCCACCAGTGGTTTTGCTACTACCATCTCTATTGCTTGGAATCCTTTCAAGACCTCTGGGTCCTGTGGGGAGCTGTGGAGAGAAGACACAAAGTCTTGTAGCTTAAGGAGACTCTGGGCTCTAACACCCTTCCCCAGATCCACATTGTAGCTGAGTGATGATAACCTGCATAGACATTAGGCTGTTGCTTGTCTTGTTTCTTCCATAGGCTCATACTGCTAGGAGAGGTCTTAAAGTCATCTCATCCAGCCTTCTGCCTCTGTGTTAACCATTTGAAAGAGGTGGCAATCTATCCATTTCTTTCTGAGATACCCTGGCATAGAAATTCTGAGGCTCATGGGGTTCTCTTTATTTTACCAAAGCTCCTCTTGGGAAGTTCTGTCTTGTGTTTAGCTGTTCTTCTGCACATTTTCTTCTTCCTTGCTGCCGTCCCCTCTGAGGTCACCTGGATTCCCCCAGGAAGGATCCAAGCTGTTCAGGGTCATCCTGGTTGCCCTCATATCTTTTGAGTGTTGCTGGGTTTCCTACTGGTCACCTTCCACACATGTGTACAGGCACACACCTAGAGCATTTATCTCGTGGCTCCCCACACACACACACTATGTAAAGTGGGATGCTTTTAAACCCTTCTTGGCTAGGGGATCCCTTGCCACTGTGGATTCTTCTAGGACCCCCAGGCCTTCCCAAACACATTCAACATATGGGCCTTCACTTCCATCCACCACTTCTCACCCCATGCCAAGCTCCGCCCTCCTCCTCTCACCTCACTCTTCATCTGGCATTCTAGAATTAAAGTGGTAGTCAATGTATCAAGCTGTACATGAAGTGTATTTTTCTGTATGTATATTATATTTCAATAAAAAGGAAAAAAGGTCACTGATGAGAACCATTGGTGACAGAGTTCCACCATCTTCCCACATACTTCTTTTCTCACCTGAAAACCTCCCTACCAGCAGCTCACAGTGCTGCTTCACTCTCTAAACACAGCCAGTCACTTTTCTTTTTTTATTATTATACACATTAATCTGTTGCCATCGAGTGGATATCTGACTTACAGCAACCCTGTAGGACTGAGTAAAATTGCCCCATAGGCTTTCCAAGGCTGTAAATCTTTATAGAAGCAGATTGCCTCATCTTTCTTCCGTGGAGCACCTGGTGGGTTCAAACCACTGACCTTTTGATTAGCAGCCACGCTTTCAACCACCACACCACCAGGGCTCCTTTATTATTATTATTATTATTATAAGGATTCCTTATTCTAGAACTCTCTGGCCTGGCCTCCTTTTTTTTTATTATTATTATTAGGATTTGGGTGAAGATTTACAGAGTAAATTCACTTTTCATACAGCAGTTCACATATACTTTGTCTCATGTCATTGACCAAAATTTACAAT
>NW_006921672.1:4541297-4562123 GCF_000298275.1 Orycteropus afer afer
CTGCAGACATTTTTTGGTTGTCACAGCTGGGAGGAGGGAGGGCTAGTGTCTGAAGGGCAGAGATGCTGCTGAATATCCTATGAAGCATGGGATAAACCCCACAACAACGAATCACCGGCCCAGAATGTCAGGAGTGCTGACATTGAGAAGCTCTGCTTTCAGTGATAGTCTTAGAAGGTACCTTGCCTGGTTCTCTGTTCTAAAACACCCTTCACTTAAGAAATGTCCCAAATTCAAAGGACCTTTGGTCTCTTCTTCTAGAATCACATTGTCAGGAAGTTTTCGTTCCTGTCTAGCTTCAATCCCTCCGGCTTCTAGCTAAAGTGTATTTCCTGTTGTTCAACCATACTTCTGAAAAATGGAGAACTAAGGGGCCTGAAGACTGTTTATTGCCCAGTAGCCTTTACGTTTTGGTCACGTTATCATCCTGTTTGTACAAAGACCTAGCTCTGCTATTGCCCACTCCCCTGAGACTGCATCATTGCTCATCCTTCCTCATTGGCTGTTTCTCTCTTTCCCTGTATGTGTGCCCATGTATTTCTGTATTTCTCTTTTTCTGTCCTCCAGGTCCCCAGGTCCTGACCTGACCTTCCTGACTTCCTGTCCTGACAAGAACAAAGTCCATTTCAACCCGACCGGCTCGGCCTTCTGTCCTGTCAACTTGATGAAGCCCCTCTTCCCCAGTATGGGCTTCATCTTCCGTAACTGCCCCTCAAGCCCAGGGTCTCCCCATCCCCCGACCAGCCCCAGGCCACCACCTCGGAAGGATCCAGAGGCCTCCAAGGCCTCCCCACTGCCGTTCGAGCCATGGCAGCGCACCCCACCATCAGATGAACCTGTGCTTTTCCAGAGTTCCCTGGTGGTCTGAGGCCCCCACCCACCCACTGTACTATGGAGACCAGTGCCTTGGTGGCAGGCTCTTCCCTTGCCCCCCTGAGATGGGGAATGGAGGAGCCCTTCCCTCTCGGCCTTTGAGCACTTTCATTTATTGTGTCAAAGCCCTGGATCCTCTTTCTGATGGACACCGGCCCCTCCTAATGTGAGGGGACCTGCCTTCTCCACTAGCAGCTGGGCGGCTCACACCTCACACCTGTGTCCCTGCCACCTCCCTCACTTGGTGGAAAACTCACCCAGAAGGTCTCGGGTCCCCTACTCCTAGGTGTGAGTTCAAAGGACTGTATACAAAGCTCTTGTCCTTGTCATAGAGCAAGTTGGCTGTGATTGAAGGAGAGGGGATGCCACAGATGTCCTTCCCTCTCCTCTCTACACGCACAGAAGAGGAGACCAGAAGATAGATCCCCTCATCCTTAGCCCCATCCCCATGGCTCCCTCTCATTGGAGGTGCTGACCAAAGCAGCCCTAAAGGGCCATAACACTTGACCAATTCAGCTGCTGGTAGAGTGGGGAACCAAGGGTTTTCCTAAATGGCATTTTCATCTCGCTTTCACCCTGACTAAAGATTGTCTTAAGCAGCAGCCTGACCTGCCCAGCCCCAGGTGGGTAGTGGGGGAGAGGGAGAGCTGGCATTCCTCTGGGTAGCAAGTAGCAACTCTACGCCCTCCACCTGCCCCAGGTCTGGGTAGGATTAGAAAAATGCCTATTTTTCTTGTATCAATGTAGAAACTATTTTCTCCCAAAGACACTATTTTTGCAGCTGTTTGAAGTTTGTATATTTTCCGTACTGCAAAGCTTACACAAAAAGTGAAGAAGAATGTTAATGTTCAAGTTTTCTTATCCTATGTTTAGAAGTTGTGTTTTTTTTTTTTTTTTTTGCAGATCTTGGTGTTAATAGACCAAATAAATAAGTGTTCCCAGCAGCCTGAGGTTTTGTTAAATCTTTGTTTTGGGGGTATAGGGCAGGGAAGAGGGTTGAAGATTGAGGGTATCATTTTGATCACTTCATCCCTGTCTTCAAGGGAAGGAGCCTTTATTTAACACATAATTGTGTGGATCTGGGTATTGGATAGGAGCTCTGGTGGTACTGTGGTTAAAGCATTGGGCTGCTAACCAAAAGGTTGATGGCTTGAACCCCATAGCTGCTCTGTGGGAGTAAGATGAAGCGGTTTCTTCCATAGAGTTATAGCGTTGGAAACCCTCTGGGGCCGTTCTGCTTTATTTATCTGATAGAGTCACTAAATTGTGATCAACTCGATGGCAGTGGGTTTGGGCTTTTTTGGTTTTGGGTGTTGGATGAATGCAATGGAGTTCTTGTCGTCAGGCCATCAGGCTTGGACTCTTTACATGAACATATGCCCAGTAGATCCTTGAGAAGGCTTTCCAGAAGGAAGAGTTTGGAGTGTCCTGGGGGTGGAATGAGGGATCAGTGGGGAAGTCATCCATTCTTTGGTGAGTTCTGAAAAATTCCCTATGGACAATAGATTTCAGAGAGGAAATGTGGGTGACCAAGGGGAGACAGCTTGACATTATGGACATTCCTTGCACTGGCAAAAGGAACACGATCAGGGAATGGCGTTCAGCTTTAATCTCTTAACGTAGCTTTGGGGTAGCTTTAGCTCCTTTTGATCTTCTCATCTCACATTTCCCAGAATACCCACAGCAAAGGCTGCAGCCTTGGTGGATAGTCTTGCCCTTTCGTAGCCTCTCAGGTTTAAGTGTCGTACCTGTAAGAGGTCTTAGGCTTTGAGGGAAAATGGGAATGACCATACCCACATTCTGATGGCACCTTGGAATTTACAAAGCATTTTCACAAAAGACACATCATCTCCACTATCTAAGTAAAAAGTCTGAATAACTTTATAAGTTATAATGAACTGTATAGTATTCCATAGTTTTGCAAAAACATTCACATCTATCAATCACTGAAGACCTCACTACAAACTCCTAAACTGCTATTCCAACTACCATCCATTGGCTTGGTAAGTACCAGATACTGTGTTTATGCATTACATAAAATATCATTGAAATATCACAAGCCTGTGAAAGAGATGTGGTAAGTCCCATTGTACTAATGAGGGAAGGAGAGAAAGATTGAATAACTTTCCCCAAGAGACACAGATATGCAGTTGAGGAGCTGGGAATGGAAACCAGATAATTTGAATATAGTGTTCATGCTTTTGACTATAACACTCTCCTGTTTGTCCATAATATTTGTTAAGATACCATATTTTTCATATATAATGCAGCCACGTAAATAACATGCACACACACATACAGAGCTCAAGAAACTAAAGCAAAAAGGGTTTTCAAAAAAATAAATAAACCCCCAAGTACACGTGCATTATTTGCATAAAAATACAGTATTCCATTACCTTCAGATGAGAAAACTTGACCCAGAAGTTAGGTGAACTGTCTGAGATTCCAGTTGGGAAGAGGCAGAGCTGGGACTGGAACCTAGGTTTGCTCAGTCCCTGGCCAGATTTCTGTCTCTCTCACCCCTGCTGCTCAGTGCCCTGGGCTCATGGGCTGATTCAGTGGAGTAAGCCCTGGACAAGAAAGCAAATGTGGGACTCTCCTTCACTAATATAAAGGAGACAATGGGGTGAGGACGGACCCTATCTATCTTCTGTCTCTTATCCCTCCTCCTGAAAGATAAGTCTGGCCTGCCCCCAAAGTCTCAGTGAGTCAGGCCTGGAGTAATGGGTGTGGTGCTGCCCAGTGCTTCCTTCCTTTGCCTAAGGCTGTGCCAAAGAAACCCGCTGCTAAAATAGAAGGAGCCTCTACCCAGATAGCAGCCCAGAGTCTATCAGGCCGTTTGTGATTTAGGCCAATTAAGGGGTGGAGGAATGTTTGGGGACAGTGTTAGTGAACTGAGGTCAGTTGTGTTCTAGCTCTGTGTCAAAAAAAAAAAAAAAAAAAAAAAAAAAAACTCACTGCCCTGGAGTCAGATCCGACTTGTAGTGACCCCTTCTTGGGTTTCTAAGGCAGTATCACTATGGAAGTAGATCTCCCAATCTTCCTTCCAAGGAGTGGCTAGTGGGTTTGAACCGCCAGCCTTTTGGTTAGCAGTCAAATGCCTTAGGCACTACACGACCAGAGCGCCTGTGCCAGCAGATGAAAGTACAACACTTGGATAAGAAAGGGGTCCAAAAAGGAGCTCTATAATGGAGAAGAATTTGGCAGACAGCTGGAGTGCTTGCTCCATTATTGGTGAGTTATAAGACCTTGAAAAGAATTCACTTCAATAAGCTGTCATTTCCACCTCTAGGATGTGAAGAGATAAAATCAGAGTTGAGAAAGAGTAATGACTAATAATACCTTAAACTTGCACAGCACACTTTACAGTTTATTAAACACTTTCACAAACCTCAGCTCATTTGATCTTCAAAACAATCAAGAGGCAGACAAGGTGGCTATTACTAATTATCCCTAGTTTAAAGATTGGGAAAACTGTGGCTCAGAATTTAGGGACACGGAGAAGTTACCCTGCCTTTAAATGACATTAAGAGTCCTGGCTTACTGTTCTGCTCTCCCCATTGGAAGCCTAGAACTGTGCCAGGGAAGGTCTGTTCTCAAAGTCAGGCTTTGAAGGCTCTTACTGGTACAGGTGAGGGGGGAGAGTCGCTGAGGCTGGGCAACAGCTAGAGGGCGTTCAGATGACATTAGGAGTTTCTTGGAGTTAGGACCCAGCAGAAGCCTGATTGCCAATCGGGAAAAAGACTTTAATTCCTCCCCAGCTGTACCGCCTCTTCCCCGCCCACCTGTCGGTTTTCGCTCAGCGCCACCAATTAGCGACCGCCACATATGTATACGTCATCATTCCACGCCCGAACACTTCCTAGGCCACCTCTCCGGGCTCTGGTTCATAGTTGTCCTCAGAGTTTCCTGATCGGAAAAATTCTAGGACGAGGCATTAACCTCAGGGCATCCGGCTACTTGGGAAAAGGGGGGGATGGAGCCAAGGCCTTGGGGCGACTCTTCTTTTCTTGGAAGCAGCTGCTTGGTTCTAAGACGTTTTTTTCTCTTAACCATTCTGAACAGGCAATTCTAGCGGTGGCTGCTAGGCCCTGCAGAGCGACAGTCGCATGCAGCTCCTATGAGGCCCCTGCCGCCGGTCGGCGATGTCCGACTGGAGCTGTCGCCGCCGCCACCGCCACCGCCACCGGCTGTAAGCGGAGCTCCGGTCGCCTCGTCTGGGCGTCTCATGGCCGCTAGCAGCTCCTTTGTGCCCGACCGGCTGCGCCTGCCACTCTGCTTCCTGGGCGTCTTTGTCTGTTATTTCTACTATGGGATACTGCAGGAAAAGATGTGAGCGGATTCCCCGGGGCTCGAACGCAGCACCCCTTCCCCTTCTCCCCAGCTTGTGCCCGCATTCGCGGGCCCCCAGCCAGGCTTCTTGTCCTCACATTGGTTTTCCGGTCCTCCCAGCACCCCGCTGCTTTTGCAGTCGGGGCTCAGCCTCGCTAGAATTCCAAAACGCGAGAATCGGTCTCTCGATTCTCGAGACCCACCACCGCCGCTTACTTGCTTTTTCCTCAGTTGGTTCTGAGGGCCTGAGTTTTACAGGCTGAGATTTCTAAGCCCAAACAGGTTTCCATGACCAAGGCCAGTTCCTCTTTGGAATTCTCAGGTGCCTGCAGACAGATGATTATTCCGCCCTCGGCCTTACCGCCTTTACCTAATCCCTTCTGCTTGGGGTCCTGGTCTCACCGTCTAATTTTCCGTGCTGGATATTCTTATTCCTAGGCTAGGGAATCAGCAGGCTGGGATGTCTAGTCTCTAGATCCAATAAACTCAACCCAATTTGTAGAGGAAGAGAGTGATCCTTACAAACTCTTCCACATCCAGAAAGGCAAGATAGGTCAGAGCTCTAGGTATACTAAATGACAGCGAAGGAAGCATACTAACTCCTCCCTTCTTTTCTCCTGTGTTTTATTTTTAGAACTAGAGGCAAGTATGGGGAGGGAGCAAAGCAAGAGAAGTTCACCTTTGCCTTAACTTTGGTCTTCATCCAGTGTGTGATCAATGCCATATTTGCCAAGATCTGTGAGTACCTAGATAGTACCTGATTTTTGGGGTGGGGTGGGGTGGGGTGGGAGGTATGTCTTCCTCTTGTATCCTGAGCATTAGGCAGGGATGATAATTCAGCCTCAGGATCGAACTCCCATAGTCCTCACCCCCTGTAGTGGTCACACAGCCTTTGTGTGGTCTGTAAAGCTCATGGCTTTGGAATAGGGTAAAACAATATTTCCTTAAATTAGACTAATTTCTGAATCAGATGTGCACACAGTGGGCCTTCAGTGTCCCAAATCCCCAATGAGAATATGTAAACATTTTTTCCCTTTTGTCCTTTTGACTTTTCCTTTATGTTTTGAGTTTTTGTCTCTTTGTTTCTGGGACTAGTTGTTGTTGTTATTTGTCATCGAGTCGGCCCCGACTCCTAGCGACCCCTCCTTGGATTTCCGAGGCAATTATCACTACAGAAGTAGGATTGCCCAACGTTCCTTCTGAGGAGTGGCTAGTGAGTTTGAACCGCCAGCCTTCTGGTTAGCAGTCAAGTGCCTTAGGCACTATGCTACCAGAGCTCCTATTAGTAGCAGGGCTAATTAGTCACTTGGTATTAATCCCACTCCCCTCCTTGCCTTGTGTGTGGTCTTGTGTTAGGTGTAAGTGGGATTGAAGTGTTGAATAATCAGAGATTTCCTAGCCTAAGAGAGCAAAAATAGCTTGTGCTCTTTGGGAGCTTCGTGTCTTATTTGAAAAACAAGTTCCTTTCATGTGGCTTCACCTTTTGCTCAGTGGTCCATCCTTGCCCCACCGGGTTTCTCTTGTATGTGTTTTTTTTTTTTCTTTTTTTCCTTCTCCCAGTGATCCAGTTTTTTGACACTGCCAGGGTGGATCGTACCCGGAGCTGGCTCTATGCTGCCTGTTCTGTCTCCTATCTGGGTGCCATGGTCTCCAGCAACTCAGCACTACAGTTTGTCAACTACCCAACTCAGGTGAAACCTCAAGGGGGGATGAGGGTTGGCTCAGAAGTTGTTTGAAAAGGACTAAGACTTCTTCCCTCAGGTCTGTAACTTAACGTAAAAAGAGAACAGCCCTGTTGTTGTTGTTGTTATGTGCCATCAAGTGGGACCCAACGACTCATAGCGACCCCTCCTTGGGTTGCCGAGGCAGTATCCCTACGGAAGTAGATTGCCCCATCTTCCTTCCGAGGAGTGACTAGTGGGTTTGAACCGCCATTCTTCTGGTTAGCAGTCAAGTACTTTAGGTACTACGCTACCAGAGCTCCCAAGAACAGCCCTAGAAGAATGTATTTGAGAAATTCAGAGTGTGTAGACCCACAGGGCTGGGGTTTAGTGGTGTTGGGTTAGGCTGTGACAGGGCTGCTTTCTGAGGCTGAGGTCCCTAGTTCAGGCCCCACGCTTACTCATTTTCCTCACCCCAGCACCTAGCACAGTACCTGGCACATTACAGATGCTCAGAAATTATTTGCTGAATTTAATTTCAGGTCCTTGGTAAATCCTGCAAACCAATCCCAGGTAAGCAGAGATGGGCTTCATTTTCCATCATCACTCTTCCTGTAGTAAGCTCTCTTCTCCCCTACTAGAGCTTTGCATCCTGTGGGCTTCATCATCCCATCAGGTCTATCTCCAGGACTTCCTCCCTCCCTTCCCTTGGCCTATCCTGTCATCTCTATCACTTCCTGTGTTGTGGAGTGTGCATTGGCTGGTAATCCTTAATGGGAACTGGAGTTTGACCTAGTCTACCTCATACGGTCAGTCGTTTCAGTGTCCTTGGGTTTACATTGTATTACCCAAAAACCAAACCCACTGCTATCCAGTCAGTTTTGACTCATAGCAACCCTGTAGAACAGAGTAGAACTGCCTTATAGGGTTTCCAAGGCTGTAATCTTTACAGAAGCAGACGGCCACATCTTTCTCCAGCAGAGATGGTGGCGCAATCAAACCATTGACCTTTTGGTTCGCAGCCAGGCACTTTAACCACAGTGCTACCAGGGCTCCTTACATTGAATTAGGCACCCTATATCCCAGTTTGATCTTTAGCTTCTTTTACTCAACCTCTCACACTTTCCCACCATTCCCCACCCTTGCCTGTTCCTTCCTGGACCTTTCACCTTTGTGCTCTACCTCTCTATGCCTTGTACTCTGCTCAACCCTGTTGCACAACCATCTCTCTAGGTGCCAGCCTAGCACCCACCTCTTGTCCTCTATAAACCTTCCACTTCAGGCTTTATTTTCTCCCATGAGTCTCTTCTTGGCTCCTGGAAGATGTTGGGTCATGGGTAATCACCTATGGGTGCCTGAATTTTCCACTTTGTTTCTTTCCTGTAGTCATGCTCCTTGGAGTGACTCTCTTGAAGAAGAAGTACCCACTGGCCAAGTACTTGTGTGTGTTGTTAATTGTGGCTGGAGTGGCTCTTTTCATGTATAAACCTAAGAAAGTAGTTGGGATAGAAGAACACACAATTGGCTACGGAGAGCTGCTCCTGGTATGTGATCCTGGTGGGGCAGGCAGGTGGCCCAGTTACATGGCTTGAGAGAGATGACAGCCTTTGTCCCTATTTCTGGTCTTTGTGCCTTGCAGCAGGCTCCCTGGCTCTGCCAGAGGGGAGCCTGAAATACTTAGCAACATACAGTTTTCCTTCTGGGGAAGAGAGGAGTCTGACCGCTATATCTAAATTCTGGCATGAAGTCACTGTGTGACCTAAGAGTGAAGAGGGAGGGAGTACTATGTTTCTCACTGTAATGTTCCTAGGAACCTGGAAGTGAATTTATAAAAATAATCATTTTTATTATGTAAAAATAATACAGTAGTGACTACTGCTTGCTATGTATTAGGTACTGTTCCAAGTACAAATTGATAAATTTTTACTACAGTAACCTCATAACATAGGTAGCTGTGTCCCCATTTTATAGATGCAGAAACAGGCACAGAGAGGTTGAGTTACTTGCCCATGGTCACATGGTTGTTAAGTGGCAGAGTCGGGATTCCAACCCAGACAGTCTGAGCATGGAATCTGGTCTCTGGAGCATTGTACTCCAAGCCAGGAGGCTTAACCTGCTGGAACTAGATGTCCCCTCTCCAGCTATAATGGGGAACGTGTGTGGCTCACCACAGCCAGTTTTAGGCCACTGCACAGCAGGCTCCATGGCGTTGTGTTGGCAAGTGGTAGGCTTCCTGCCTCACTGATTATACTATGATTGTAGCTCTTACAGCCTGTCATTCCAGTGGAGGGCTAGCATGGGCTTTTCCTATCCCCACCACTAGCCAAATGGCAAAATCTTGTCTGATGACTCTGTGTTAAGGCCATGGCTTTCTGAGGAGCTTGAGAGTGAAAATTGTGTGTCCTGGGTTAGGGAGGGACCCTGTTGGCCTTGTCACTGCAGGCTGCACCCTTTCTTTCCAGCTCTTGTCTCTGACCTTGGATGGACTGACGGGCGTTTCCCAGGACCACATGCGGGCTCATTACCAAACAGGCTCCAACCACATGATGTTGAACATCAACCTCTGGTCAACGTTGCTGCTGGGAGCCGGTAAGGAACAGTGTTGCTATTCTTTCCATGTATCACCAGAGGGCAGGCTGCCCTCGTCCTGTTGATCCTATGCTCTGCTGCCAGTTGCCAACTTTGCCTAATTCAAGAGCTGCCTCAGTTCCAAAATGCCTTGTATCCAGGCCCCTGAGCCTTGGAGAAACCTTCACCAGTGAGATCTGCTTGTTACTTATAATCATTACAGAGTGATAGTAGACTTTTGCCAGATATGGGAGAATACACAGGAGTGAAATACATATTACCTCTGGAAACTTAGGCTTTTATGACAGATGAGACATTGGCTGGGTGCTCAGAGGAAACAAACTTAGATGTTTCCTGAATATAGTTCAAACATGAATGTATTTGCTTTTAAATAAATGCTTCCCAATCTTTTTCAAATTTTGGCATGTGTACAAAGTATTCTTTGAACAGCACTGTGAGGTAAATGAAGGAGGCTGCTCATGACTGGCAGTGACTAGTGTTGGGAGCTTCCTTGAGCAAGGGATGTACAGATCAGTGTCCCCACAGCATCTCTGCTTTAAATCCTGCTATCATTTGTACCTCATTCACTTCCAAGCTTTTCCCCCAATATTGAGAGTCTTTTGTCAATGGAAAAGAACAGGAGAAGGACTCGTGATGGGACAGTACACACTCCTTACTCTTCCTCACACGTTGCCCTCTTTCAGAGTGACTTTAATGCGGGTATATATGCAGGTTGGGCACACAGGATGCACCATTCATCTTTTGACATTTCTTCTGCAGGAATCCTATTCACTGGGGAGCTCTGGGAGTTCTTGAGCTTTGCCGAGAGGTACCCTGCCATCATCTATAACATCCTACTCTTCGGCCTGACCAGTGCCCTGGGTCAAGTGAGTGCCTTGAGAGGAGATGACCTGGTTTTCCCACTGTGGCAGCTTGTGCCCTAAGAAAGCCTAGCCTGGCTGGGAGAAAAGGGGTGGCAAGATTAGCCCTGTTCTGTTACAGACTTTAGGCCCCGTAAGAGCCAGCCTGATTCTGCCTTTCTCTGTCTCTAGAGTTTCATCTTCATGACAGTTGTATATTTTGGTCCCTTGACCTGCTCCATCATCACCACAACTCGAAAGTTCTTCACCATTTTGGCCTCTGTGATCCTCTTCGCTAACCCCATCAGCCCCATGCAGTGGGTGGGCACTGTGCTGGTGTTCCTGGGTAAGTTCCATGCAGATCAGACCATGGTGCCCCACACAGGGATGGGATGGGGCTTCAGATTTTTTCCCTAGCATTTGTTTGTGCATTTCTGAAGTTTAGGGAAGGATTTTTAAAAAGAAAGGCATCATTGATGTAGCCTTCCTAACGAGCACTTCATCGTAGTGTATCTTCTTCCAGTGACAGGTTTCCCCAGGTTCCGAGCAGGGCAGGTTTATTATGCTATTTCCTACAGTGGGTAAAGTGGGAGGAATAAGTAAGAAGTTAAGTTTCTTTAAATCATGCTGTATTTTATATAGTTTTTATAATACACACACACACAACCACACACACACATAATTGCTAGTTTTTTTTTTTTTTTTCCACTTGATGTCATTCTGTTTTCTCTGGGAAAGTTACTGTTCTGGTTACCTGGTGCCGCTCTGACAGGAATATACCACAAATGGGACGGCCTTAACAAACAGGAGTTTATTCTTACAATTTGGAGGCTTTAAGTCCAAGTTCAGAGTGCCAGGCTCTAGGGGCTGGGTGAAAGCCTTTCAGCCTTGGGGTCCAGCTCTGCCTCCTGCTCCTGGCCCATTGGAGCTAGAGGCATTTCTTCACTCACACAGCTGCTGGCTGCTGAGGCTAAGAAGCCCCAAGGTTAACAAGTAAAAAGGCACAGTCCCGATGTTACCAAACCACACGGCAGGCCGTTAACTTAAGTCCATTGTAAGCCTCAAGGTCAGCAGAGCATAGCAGGCTGGTGAGCAACGACAAGGCTACATGCAGGGTCCCAGTGTGCCATAGGCTAGAGACCATTCCCAAGGCTTCTCCTTATATACAGGAAGCAGACCATATCCCAAAGGCAGCTACTTAGCTGCTTGTGGTAGATCCCACCATAAAGTTGATTGCCAGTCTCATCATGGGAAATAACTACCACCAGCTGCCCAGCCACTCAGCCAGGCCCAGCCAAGTTGACACACAAACATTAACTACCACAGTTACATAAAACCAGTGTTCTGAAGTTAATATTATTTAAAGCCCCAATTTTAGAGAACTAACTCCTCCCCACTCATTCACTTCCACTATAGAGCTAAGTCCATTTCTCTCTTTCCCTAGGTCTTGGTCTTGATGCCAAGTTTGGGAAAGGAGCCAAGAAGACTTCTCACTAGGAAGAAGGATACTACCTCCACTCCAAAAATATTTAACTTATTATCTCAAAAGTGACATCTCTTGGGAAAGTGGACTCAATAGGGACAAGGAACTGAGTTCCAGTCTTTTTTTTTTAAAAAAAAATAAAAATAAAATTACATATTGAAGAAAAAAAAAACCTTGGTTTTTAAGAAGATAAGAGTTGGTAGTTTGTGTTCCTGATGAGTTGGAACACAGTCTAGCTCAAATAAAGAGAGAAGGCAAAGGGTGACCATGACACTTCCTTACCCAAGCTTCTGCTCTCTCTCGACAGCTGACTTGGTTGGTGCATGATTCCCCAAGAGCCTGAGCGTTATGGGGAGGAACTTGAATAGATTATATGGTTACACCGTCGGCCTCTGTTCCAGTGGGTAGTGAGGGACTAAACACACTACGCACCAGTGGCTGGCTGTTAAGAGCCAGAGAATATTAAACTCACTTTGTCTGAAACTCTAGTGGGCAAATAATCATTAAAAGCTAAACATAACGTTTTCTCCTCAAACTTCTCTTGAGGTTGAAGTAAAATGAACGGAGAGTGCGAGAGTCAGCTATGTTTCCACACTTCCCCCACTATCTCCCCTTCACCAAAAGCTTAACCAAGACTCGAGTGGAGACCCATGCGTATTTGGTGAACAGCTTTGGAAGGCCTGTGAATGTACTTTTCCGATTCCCTCCCTTCATTTCTATAGTCAGTCTACCTAATCCCCTTCTGGGTAGGCTAGATTATTCCTTCCTATTCCTGTCCCTTCAGCTGCTAAAGCATTGCAGCCCTCTGCCACTCTGGCGGTGCCATGCCAGCTTCTGCCTGTCGAAAGGGATGTTGAAGGCAGGCAGGGCGGCTGAGTCCTGGCCCAGAGCCCCTGCTGAGTTTTTGGGTGGCAATGGGGGAAGAAGGCAGAGCATGGAGCACAGCCACCCGCCCACTGCTGCCTTCAGAGTTGATCACAATCCTCCAAGGACCCAACTTTACACATGAAAGTGCATTTCCACCAGCTGCAACTTTCACTCCATCTGTTCAGCAGCCCCAGCCCCTCGGCTCTCCAGATGGGAGCCCAGCCTCCTTCCTGAGTGGCTGCCTCACCACCCCCCGCCCAGCCTTTCAAGCTCAGCCTCACTTGCACTCATCTCGCTCTCTAGGGGCCCAAGTGTCACTGCAGCTCTGCCCCCAAAGGCCCCCCTCTTGTTTTTAACTCGTCAAGAGAAGAGATTTGAAGTACATCTGGCCGAACTTCCTTTCTCCACCCCTTCCTCCTCTTTTTTTTTTCATTCTGAAGGTTGCATCAATTAGCTCCTTCATTTCCCTACTGGGACTGATCTTCAGACACTTGTGTGGATCAGTTAGGTGGTTAGAGCGTGTTCATGGGGCCAGGGGCTGACAAGCAGTCCTCATCTGGGCCTGTTCTGACACGATATGTTTTCCCAGCTATCAGACCAATCCTACCACCCCTATCCCCTGCCATCCCCAACTAGCTGTCTCAAAAATGCCTAATATTAGTCACCACAAGCAAGACAGGTTTTCATCTGCTCAGCATAGCTCTCACCGAAGACTCAAGAAACAGCTCATAGAACAGGCATCTCCCACCGATGGTGGGCTGGCAGCCCAGTTCTGGTAGATGTATTGAATCAACTGATTGTTCCCTAACATTTAATTCCTTCTGTGTGCCACACACTGTGAACATGCAGTGAGTTCGAAGTGGAGTAGGACCAGTACTTGCCCTCTAGGGGATTCACAGTCTAATAGAGACTCAAAAGTGCAGGGATAACAACGAGGGGAGATGCCCGGGCAAGGTGAAGCTTGAGCTGAAGACTATAGGAAGATGAAAGTAAGAGAAAATGGAGCTTTGGCTCCACTGCCAAGTGGGATATGGGGGTCTAAACTGGCTGACTGCTCCCCTTTTCACCCCATGCTCTACCTCAGGTTAATTCAAGTGGTAACATGGGCAGCAAGTGGCTCTTTAAAAAAGCAAGGTATTTCTCAGCCCAATGTGAAGATACTTGAAAATGTAAGTGGCTGATTTGTTTACGGCAGCATACTTACCTATGGAATTATGGGAACTGAGAGTGCCAACTTTGTCTAAAGTCAGTAACACTGTTAGGTTATAATTGGGCTGATAACTGAAATACCAGACAAGTTCAAACAAAAGTGTGGTTGGTTGATCAGCTAACCCTAGGCAGTCAAAGCCTCAGGTTTCTAAAGATCACAGGACTTACATCTGCAGTTAATTCTCAACTGTGCATAGAAGGGAGATAACCAGCATATAAATTTTCCCAAACAGTTTTTAGTTTGGGGTGTATTGTACTTAATTTATGTTGACTTGGGTCGAAGCCTCAGGTCCACATCCTTCAGTGTTGCACTCAGGCAAATGGTAAAGTGATTGTAAATTTCCTGTACACCTATCTGCCTAGGGCAAGGGGAATGACCCTCAAGTGTGATTTGAGGTAGAGTCAGAAGGAAGGTGATCCTGGAATTAAACCACTGTCATCCAGTTGATCCCAACTCATAGCAACCATATAGGACAGAGTAGATCTGCCCTGTAGGGTTTCCTAGGCAGTAAATCTTTACAGAAACAGACTACTTATCTTTCTCCATGGAATGGCTGATCGGTTCAAACTGCTGACTTTTCTGTTAGCAGCCAAATGCCTTAACCAGTACACCACCAGAGCTTGAATTAAACATTAAAAGACACAAACATTTTACATTATTTTAAGTATTTAAAGTGTCAGGAATGAAACATTAACTATGGATAATTTAAAAATAGGTCCCTAGGGGGTACGAATGCTTTGGCTTTTACCATCCTAACAGTCAGTAGTTTGAACCCATCCGGTGGTGCTACAGAAGAAAGCCCTGGCAATCTGCTTCCATAACAATCACAGCCAAGAAAATGCTATGGAGCACTTCCACTCTGTAACATGTAAGGTCCCCATGAGTAGAAATCAACTCAATGACAATGAGTGTCTATAAAGCGAGGTATTTAGTAATGGGTTATGTGTTTTCCCACAACCATCTAACACCTTTGTGAAAAAAGAACTGAGCATACCTTTTAGAGTGAAAAACTTAAGCTAGGAAAGATTAGATGACCTGCAGTAGGTCCCTGAGAAATGAACTAGAACTCAAGGTTCCCTGAGTTCTAATTGTGTCTTGGACCTGTGCCCTCTGAGGGAGGAAAGTAAAGCTCCTCCAAGGCCATTGCCTCTGCCATCTGGCCCTGCTTGCCAGAAGAACAGTTTGCATGTTTTATGAGTGGTACTGGTCATTTTCCCCAGATGCCCTGGCAGAGAAATTGTCCTGGGTCTCTGTAGGATCATTCAGCCCTTCCCACTGCTAACATACCAGCTGTCTTCAGGAACAGCAATCTCATATATTTATAGAGCTCCTTTCCCAGAGCTCTTTAACCCAAACCAAACCCACTGCTATCGAGTCAATTCCAACTCATAGCAACTCTGTAGGACAGAGTAGAACTGCCCCATAGGGTCTCCAAGGCTGTAAATCTTTACAAAAGCAGAATGCCTCATCTTTCTCCTGTGGAGCAGCTAATGACTTCAAACCACTGACCTTTCAGTTAGCAGACAAGTGCTTTAAGCGTTGTGCCACCAGGGCTCCTTCAGAGCTCTTTAGTATATGACATTTTATCTTCAGAACATTCCCACGGAGAGGTTAGACCAGAGATAAGTTGCCCCATATTTGGAACAGGGAGCCTGAAACCCATCAAAGTGCATCAACTGAAGTTCACACATTGACTCTGTGGAAGGGCAAGAGGAGCCAGAACTGAGTCTCCCACTTCTGACATAGAGGTCAGCCCATTCTTTTTTTTTTTTAAATTGTGATTTGGGTAAAGATTTACAGAGCAAATTCACTTTCCATACAGCAGTTCACATATACTTTGTCTCATGTCATTGACCACAGTTTACCACAATGCAACAGCTCCCTCCCACTTCCTCCCCATAGTTACCACTTTCCAGTGTCCATCCCTCCATACTCTCCTGCCCCCTGAGCTGTCTCCCTGTGCATAAGCAGCCCTTCCTTCTCCCATGATTGTTCTCTACAGGGCATGTGTCTACTTGAGGTAAATGTTTAACTCACATGCTTGTACTTTGTTTGGCTGGAAACCACAGGAGTGGGTTCAATTCCAGACCTGAAGGGCAGCTAGGGGCCATAGTCTCAGTGGATCCACCAGGCTCTATTGGACCAGCAAACCTGGTCCCAACCATCTTTTTTTTTTTCTCTCCAAATGATTTTGAGTTTTGTACCACATTGTTCTCCCTCTCTATCCGGGATCTCCTACATCCCTTCCAAGTGGATGACAGTGGTAGCCAGGCACCATCTAGTTCTTCTGGTCTCATAGTTGTATAGGTTGCAGATCGGATGGTGTACCAGTCGCGAGGACTGATTGTTTCCATTAATTTTGTTTTTCTTCTTTCTTCTTTGCTCTTGACGAGGAGAGACCCATCATTGCATCTAGATGGCAGCTTGCTAGCTTTTAAGATCCCAGTCGCTACTCACCAAAGTAGGAGGTGGAACAATGTTTTGTATAGTATGTTATGCCAATTGAGCTTGATGTCCCCTGTGACTATGGTCCCAAGCCCGCAGGATCAACTACTCGGTCGCTCTGGGTAGCTGGCTGTGACCAAGCAGTGACCATAACCTTGCCCTTTGTCAGCTCTACTATACACCTGGGGATTCTGATTATTCACATAAACTTATAGGGAGGTCAGCCCATTCTTTAACCTTCAGTGAGTTAAGCCAGTAGTTCCCAGCTTGGCCTAGTAGAATTTTCAAATGATTTCAAATAATTTTTTCAAGTAAGGACATTAAAAATACACATCTAGAGGAGTTCTGGGAAGACAGCAGCATAAACAAACCATCATTCTGACCTTCCACCACAAATACAAGGAGGAATACAAGGAAACAGTGCTCAGAGAGCAGCAGGAAACTGCAGACAGGCAAGAATCAACAAATCAACGAGGGGGATACAGTAGGAAAATTGTTTCTCCCTCCATCCCTGCTCCTCCCCCAGACACGTGGGTCACTGGCTGCTGTGAACTGGGGCAGTGGTCCCAGAAAAAGAGCTTACTTCCCTAAGCACCACAGTCCTTGCCTATACAAAGAGGACCCCAAGTTTCTGCCCTTAGAGCAATAAGGCAGACCTCCCTGGTGGTCTGTTTGGAGTGTGCCAGCACCTCTTCTACCCAGACACTGTCAGTTGCAAGCCTACCGTGAATTGCTACAGAAGGTCTGTAAAGTGAAGTCTGCCCTCATGGTCAATACTTCACCTGCTACCCATAGCTCAGGCCTCTGAAATCAACTGGATAGACCTCTCTGTGGATCAGTTTGGGTCTGTCTGCTCCCTCTTACAGGTGGCACTGAGGACTGCTGACTGAGCTACTGTCTTCTAGGAAGCAGGCATTCTGAGTGGAGACAACACCCACAGCCAACATACTATGGGGTGGGCTTTGATAACAAGGCTGGGATCCACTTGGAGTGTGATTACTCCTCCCCTCAACCTGTACTGTTGGCTGCTGGACTGATATGAACTCCTATACAAGGTTCCCTACAGTGCAGTCAGGAGGTGGGTCACCTAAGTGGAAACTGCTCCCCCAACCATCATAAGGCCACTGGGGCTATGAAACCAATAAGAAAAATCTCTCCAAGTTTCTTCTGGGGAGTTCTGGCACTGCTTCCTCCTGAAACAGGGGTAAGTCTGCTTGTATTTCCCCCTGAATGCCAGCTCAGATATAAACAGCCCCCACAGAGCAGAGAAGGATACCTTGGGCAAAACCAGAGGGCAACACCCAGCCCTGAAGGGGGCTTAATGTGGGTTTTCTGACTAAAAATATGATTGCAGAAACAGAGAGAGGAAGGAAGTAATAACCAGATAGGGGATTATACTGGTGAACAGACTGATGAGTACATGATATCTCCCTCGAGTGGTGGTGCCCACCAGTGGACAGACTGGCCACATCAGGTTCTCTGGTGTGCTTGGAAGAGACTGAAAGTTGAAAAACAAGATCTGGAACTTTTGAGTCTCAATTAAACCAAGGAGGGAGAAGAATCTAGCACAGAGAGGGAGAGGAAATGGTAAGCATAGGCCAAAGGCCCTGCCCACCTAAGCGTTTTTTTCAGAAGGTTGTGCAGGTAAAAGCACCAAATACTGGAGAAAATGGAGAAATTTTATATCTGAAATATTCCAATGCCTTAACAAAAAAATAAAATGATATATAAAGAAGAGAGAAACAATGGCATATCCAAATGAACATGACAAAGGGAGTGGAAATTCATCTAGGGATGATCAAATAATGAAAAACTCAAAAAATATAATACCACAACTTTAAATATAATCAAAGATTTAAATACAGACAAAGAGCTAAATGAAATAAGGAAAACAACGCAAGAACAAAGTGAGGCTCTAAAAAGAGAAATATTGCAACTGAAAAAGACCATAACTGAAATGAGAAACAACAGAAGAACTTACCAACAGATTTAATCAGGTAGAAGAAAGAATCAGTGAATTAAAAGGTAAGATAGTTAAAATTAAATACACTGAAGAGCAACAAAATGGAGGCTCAAGAAGGCTGAGCACAGTTTAATGGAATTATGGGACAAGAAGAAGAGACTAACAGACACATTATGGGAATTCAGGGAGATGAGATAGAGAAAGGGAAAGAAAGATTATTTGAAGAAATAATGACAGAAAATTACCTCAATCTAATAATAAAGGACATGAATCTACAAATCCAAGAAATTCAAAGAGCACCAAGCAGGATAAACCCAAAGAGATCTATACCAAGAGACATCATAGTTGTTGTTGTTGTTGTTAAGTGCCGTCGAGTTGTTTCCGACTCATAGCGACCCCATGCACAGCAGAACGAAACACTGCCCGATCCCGCGCCAGCCCCACAATCCCTGCTATACTTGAGCCCATCATTGCAGCCACCGTGTCAATCCATCTCGTTGAAGGCCTCCCCCTCTTTTGTTGACCCTCCACCCTACCAAGCATCATAGTTAGGCTCTCAAAAATCAAAAATAAAGAGAGAATCCTGAAAGCAGTGAGAGAGAAGCAAACAGTCACATACAAAGAGTCCCCAATAAGATCATATGCCAATTTTTCCTCAAAAACACTGGAAGCTGGAAGGCAATGGAATTATATATTTAAAGTACTGAAAGAAGAAAACCTGTCAGCTGTCAATACTGTACCCAGTGAAACAATACTTAAAGAAGGAGGAGGAGATTAAAACATTCCTAGACAAGAGAAGCTGAGAGAGTTCATATCCAGTAGACCGGCCCTACAAAAAAATACTAATAAGAGTTCTGTAGATGGAAGAGAAAAGACACTGGAAAGTATTTCAAAGCTATACATGAAAAAGAAAGATCCCTAATAAAGGGAGATGCATGGACAGTATAATGGTTGGTATTAAGGTATTTTTAACAACAAATATAAAAAAAGCAAGGATAAAATTATGTTACGGGGCACATGAAATATAAAGTTGTAAGTAGTGATACCAACACAAGGAAGGAAGAGGAATGGTATAGACAGAATTTCTTGTATGTTACTTGTACCATTTCTTGTAACTGAAGTTAAGTTGGTACCAACTTACCCTGGAATGTTAGAAACACAAGCTCTTAAATGTAATATTCATGGTAACAACTAAGAAGATACGTTAAAAAAAAAATACACAAAAGGAAAGAAGAAAACCCAAAAGTCTCACTACAATAAACCAATAAACCACAAAAGCAAGCAGTACTAAAGTACAAAGGAAAAGAAGACTTTGACATACAAAAAGGCAAATAACAAAGTGGAGAATAAGTCACTGCTTATCAGTAATTACAGTGAATGTAAATGGACTAAATGGTTCAGTCAAAAGTCAGAGTAATAAGATGGAGTCAAAGAACTTGATCCAACTATATGTTTAAACCCAAGGACACAAATAGGTTGAAAGTGAAAGGATAAAAAAAGATACTCCATGCAAATAATAACCAAAAGAGAGCTGGGGTAGCAATCTTAATATCAAAGTAAACTTTAAGACACAATCTGTCAGAAGAGATAAAGATGGACGTTATATAGTGAAAAAAAAGGTCAGTTAATCAAGGAGATTTAACAATCATAAATATATATGTACCCAACATTGGGGAACCTAAATATATAAACACTAACAGAATTGAAGGGAGAAATAGCACTATAATAAAACCAGAAGATGGGTCTTTGAAAAGATCAATAAAATTGACAAACCACTAGGTAGGCTGACAAAGAAGAGAAAAATGTGCATAACCAAAATAAAAGAAGGACAAGGGACATTACAACTGATCCAATTGAAATAAAGAGAATCATGACAGAATGCTATCTACAATTGTATGGCAACAAACCTAGATGAAGTGAAAAAATTTTTAGAAGAACATTACCTACCCAAACTGACTCAAGACAAAATAGAAAGTCTCAAGAGACCTGTAACAAGTGAAAAGATCAAGTCAGTGATCAAAAAACCTCTCATCAACAACAACCACAAAAGTCCTGGACCAGATGGTTACTGGGAAATTCTACCATTTAGAGAAGAATTGACACCAATACAGTTCAAACTCTTCCAAAACTAGAGATGGAATACTCCCTAATTTATTATATGAAGCAAACATAATCCTGATACCCAAACTAGAAAAAGATATCACAAGCAAACTACAGACGAGTATTTCTTGTGAATATAGATGCAAAAACCCTCAACAAAATACTAGCAAACAGAATCCAATAGTACATTAAAACAGTCATACCCCATGACCAAGTGAGATTTATTCCAGGAATGCAGGAATAGTTCAACGTTAGAAAATCAATCGATGTAACACACCACTCAATAGAACAAAAGAAAACAACCACATGATCATCTCTATGGACACAGAAAATGCATTTGATAAAATCTAACACTTTTTTTTTTTTTTAAATTGTGATTTGGGTGAAGATTTACAGAGCAAATTCACTTTCCATACAGCAGTTCACATATACTTTGTCTCATGTCATTGACCACAGTTTACCAC
>NW_006921672.1:4562223-4564005 GCF_000298275.1 Orycteropus afer afer
TTCCTTCTCCCATGATTGTTCTCTCCAGGGTGTGCTAACACCTTTTCTTGATGAAAACCCTAAAGAAGGTTTGAATAAAAGGAAATTCCTTAATATGATTCAGGGCATATATGAAAAGTCAACAGCCAACCTTATACTTAATGGAGAAAGACTGAGAGCTTTCCACCCTGAAATTGGGGATGATACAAGGGTGCTCAGTCTCATCACTTCTAGTTAATATTGGATTAGAAGTCCTAGAGAGAGCAATAAGACAAGAAAAAGAAAGAAAAGGTAACCAGACTGGAAAAGCAGAAGTAGAATTATCTCTATTCATGGATGATATGATCCTATATAAAGAAAAATCCAAAAAAGTCGACCAGAAGACTTCTAGCGCTAACTGAAGAATTTAGCACAGTTGCAGGGTACAAGGTCAACTAACAAAAATCAGTTGGTTTTCTATATACAGGCGATTAATCTGAAAGGGAAATTAGGGAAACAATTCCATTTACAATACCACCTAAGAGAATAAAACACCTAGGAATAAATCTAACCAGGGACATGAAGGATTTACACAATGAAAACTATAAAACACTGCTGAAAGATATTTCAAAAGCCTTAAGTAAATGGAAAGATGTTCCATGTTTGTGGATTGGAAGGCTTAATATTGTTGAGATGTCAATCCTACCCAACGCAATCTATAGATTCAATGCAATCCCAATCAAAATGCAAAAAAAATCTTCTTTACAGAAATAGAAAAAACAATTCTCAACTTTATATGGAATGCCAAGAGGCCTTGAATAGCTAAAACAATGTTGAAAGAGAAGAACAAAGTAGGAGGGCTCACACTTCCTGATTTTAAAGCATCTATCCAGCTACTATAAGGAGTCCTGGTGGCATAGGGATTAAAGCATTCAGCTGCTAATCAAAAGATCAGCAGTTTAAACCCACCAGCAGTTCCATGGGAGAAAGATGAAGCAGTCTGCTTCCACAAAGATTTATGGCTTTGGAAACTCTATGGGACAGTTGTACTCTGTCCTACAGCACTGCTATGAGTTGGAATTGACTTGATGGCAGTAGGTTTTCTTTTCTTTTTTTTTTAAGATTTGTACAACTACAGTACTCAAAACAGCCTGGTACTGGTATAACAATAGACACAAGGACTAGTGGAATAGAATTGAGAGTTCAGAAATAAACATTAATGGATTTTTTACAAGGGTGCTTAGTCCATTTTATGAAGAAAGAAGAGTCTCTTCAACAAATGGTACTGAGAAAATTGGATTTCTACATGCAGAAAAATGAAACAAGGTTGTTTTCTTTTTTTCATATCAAGCAAATTAAAAATGGACTAAAGACCTAAATGTGCAAACTAAAGCTGTAAAAGAAGAATGAGCAGAGGCAACGTTGTCTGGCCTAGCTTCAACCATGGACTCTCTAAGATAACAACAATAGCACAGACAGTGAAAGATAACAAATAGGATCTCAGAAAAATCATGAAAATGAGATGAAATTTTGTTCATCAAAATACTTTTCAAAAAGACATAGAGAGGTATGTGGGAGGTACAGACAACAAAGATGAACCCTTTGGCACATACAGTACTGCGTTGCCAGTGAAGGCAAACATGGGTATATGGGTGGACAGGCTGAACTATTAGGTATGTCTATGAAGTGGGGAGTGTATCCAAGAACATGTATAGGGTTGGCAGACAGTGGTCCTATAAATTTATGTGAATGATCAGAATTCCCAGGTGTATAGTAGAGCTGACAAGAGGCAAGGTTGTGGTCACTGCTTGGTCACAGCCAGCT
>NW_006921672.1:4564715-4568313 GCF_000298275.1 Orycteropus afer afer
TTGTGGTAAATTGTGGTCAATGTCATGAGACAAAGTGTATGTGAACTGCTGTATGGAAAGTGAATTTGCTCTGTAAATTTTCACCCAAATCACAATAATAAAAAAGAAAAATAATACTTTTCAAAAACAAAGTGAAAAGACAAGCTACTGACTGGGAAAATATCTTTGGAAATCATAGATCCAACAAGAATCTAAAACCAAAATATATATATGTTGTTGTTGTTGTTGTTAATGTGCCATCAAGTCAGACCCAACTCATAGTGACCCCTCCTTGGATTTCCAAGGTGGTATCACTATGGAAGTAGATTGCCCAACCTTCCTTTGGAGGAGTGGCTGGTGGGTTTGAACTGCCAGCCTTCCAGTTAGCAGTCAAGTGCCTTAGGCATAAGACTTTGACAACTTAACAAAAGAAGACAAATAACTCAATCATCAAGAGGTCAGTGGATTTGAATACACATTTCACCAAAGAGGACATTCAAATGGCCACTGAACACAGGAAAAGATGCTCATCATAATAATTAGAGATGCAAATCAAATCAAAATGAGATACCGTTTCACTCCTACCAGGATAGCACAAAGGTAAAGACAAAAATAAAGAGAAAGAAAGTAACAAATGCTGGCAAGGATGCAGGGAAAGTGGAACACTTATCCATTGCTGGTAGGAATGCAAAATGGTGCAACCATTGTGGAAAACAGTGTGGTGGTTCCTCAAAAAACTAAAAATAGAAATACCATATGACCCAGCAGGTATATACCCAAAAGACTTGAAAGCAGAGAGTCCAAAAGAGCCATGTACACCAATGTCCATTGCAGCACTATTCACAATAGCCAAAAGGTGGAAATAACCTAAATATCTATCAGCAGATGAATGTAGAAACAAAATATGATATACACATACAATAGAATACTAAGGCAGTACACGTGCATGCATGCACGCACTGCCGTCAAGTTGGATCTGACACATAGCAACCGCTCCTTGGGTTTCTGAGGTGGTATCACTACGGAAGTAGATTGCCCAACCTTCTTTCTGGGGAGTAGCTGGTGTGTTTGAACCACCAGCCTTCTCTACCAGTCAAATGCCTTAGGCACTATGCCACCACATGATACATGCTACAGTATGAATGGAGCTTGCAGGCAGTATGCTGAGCGAAATAAGCCCAATCACTAAAGGACAAATACTGTATGATCCCACTTATATAGAACGACAACAAAAGGCAAATGTATAGAGACCAAAGGTTATTAGAGGCTACTAGGGGTGGAAATGAGGGGGAAAAGGAGGGTTAATGGTAATGGAAAATTGCATTGTTTAACCTGTAAAAAAGATGAGTTGGCGAAAGTTGTATGCTAGACATATATTTACAATGACCATAAAAAAAAAAAAATAGTAGCTGCAGAGGCTGCTTATGTACAACCTCATGGGATCTGGTTACTTGGTTTGTAGGTTTAGGGTCATGGTTTCATGGGACATCCCAGTTAATTAGCCTAATATGTTAGCGCTTCTGTTCTACTTCTTAGTTCTTTGCACAGTGACCAGGGTTTTAAAAGTTTGCAAAAGGCCACACAAGTAACAATAATTGTTTTTTATTCACTTAGAACAAGAGAAGAAGAGGAGTCAGGAATAGAAAGAGGATACAGAATGTGCGGTTGATTACCTCCATGAAAAAATGACTCCTTTGCCACAAGACCAGAAGAACTGGATGATGTCTGGCTACCGTGACTGAGCATTTTGATGGAAAATTCTATAGAAGAATCCTGATTGAAAAGGGGAAAATGCAGAACAGAATTTTAAATTCTCATGGACTCTAGACTTTCTGGAGCCATGGAAGTTAGATGAACCCTAGAACTATTGCCCTGAGATAATCTTTAAACCTTAAATCAAAAATGCCCTCTGACAAGATCAATGATACAAAAATCAGTTCAATTGCTCTACACCAGCAAAGAGATTGCTGAAAAGGAAATAAGGAAATCAATACCATTCACAATTTAAAACAAGCAAACAAACTCACTGCCACAAGTCAATAGCTACCAAAAAAATAAAATACCTGGAAATAAATCTTACCAGGGACACAAAAGACCTATACAAAGAAAACTTCAAAACACTACTTCAGCAAACAATAAGAGACATACATAAATGGAAGAACATATCATGCTCATGGATAGGAAGACTGAACATTGTGAAAATGTCAATACTACACAACACAATCTATACATTCAATGCAATCCCAATCCAGATCTCATCAACATTCTTTCCAAGCTCCAAACTCACTGTTGTTGAGTTGGATCTGACTCATAGCGATCCCTCTTTGGGTTTCTGAGGTGGTATCACTACGGAAGTAGATTGCCCAACCTTCCTTCCGAGGAGTGGCTGATGAGGTTGAACCACAAGCCTTCTGGTTAACAGTCAAATGCCTTAGGCACTATGTCACCAGAGTCAACATTCTTTAAGGATATGGAAAAAACAATCACTAATTTATATGGAAAGGAAAGAGACCTCGGATAAGCAAAAGCTCTACTGAAGAAAAAGAACAAAGTAGGAGGTCTTGCACTCCTGGATCTCAAAACCTACTACATAGCCACAGTATTCAAAATAGCCTGGTATTGCTACAATGACAGACACATAGACCGTGGAATAGAACCAAGAACCCAGAAATAGATCTATCAACCTACGGTCAGCTGATCTTTGAGAAAGGGCTGAAATCCATTAAATGGGGAAGAGATGGTCTCTTTAACAAATGGTGCTGACAAAACTGGATATGCATTTGCAGAAAAATGAAACAAGATCCATACTTCACACCATACACAAAAACTAACTCCAGGTGGATCAAAGACTTAAATGTGATACCTAAATCTTTGATGTTCCTCAAGGAAAAACTAGGGGCAATTTGGAGCTCTGGTAGCATAGTGCCTAAGACACTTGATTGCTAACCAGAAGGCTGGTGGTTCACTCTTCAGAAGGAAGATGGGGCAATCTACTTCCGCAGTGATACTGCCTCAGAAACCCAAGGAGGGGTCGCTATGAGTCGGGTCCAACTTGACGGCACATAACAACAGCATAGTAGAGCTGACAAGGGACAAGGTGGTAATCACTTCTTGGTCACAGCCAGCTACCCAAAGGGACTAAGTAGTTGAACTGGTGGGCTCGGGACCATAGTCGCAGGAGACATCAAACTCAATTGGCATAACATACTACAGAAAATATTGTTCCACCTCCTACTTTGGTGAGTAGCGACTGGGATCTTAAAAGCTTGCAAGCTCCCATCTAGATGCAACAATGGGTCTCTCCTTGTCCAGAGCAAAGAAGAATGAAGAAAACCAAAGATTCATGGAAACAATTAGTCCTGGCAACTGGTACACGGTGTGATCCTCAGGCTATATGACTATGAGACCAGAAGAACTAGATGGTGCCCAGCTACCACTGTCAACCACTCAGAGGGGGATCTATGCAGAGATCCTGGATAGAGAGGGAGAACAATGTGGAACAAAACTCAAAATCATTTGGAAGAAAAAGGGGGCGGGGACCAGGTTTGCTGGTCTGATAGAGCCTGGTGGGACCACTGAGACTATGGCCCCTAGCTGCCCTTCAGGTCTGGAATTGAAC
>NW_006921672.1:4568843-4575849 GCF_000298275.1 Orycteropus afer afer
GGTTCTGTGAGTTGAAATCAAGTTGATGGCAGTGTTTGGTTTTTGTTTTTTTCAGCATTATGTACTCTTTTAAGAGCTACCTACATGGGATCAAATTAACAACACAGCTTGAAAGATTAGATAAGAACCTTAGAGGGCAGTGAGTTACCTTAACGAGTGAGTAACCAGTAACATCTCAGAAAAGGAGGGTATGAATGGTCACAACAACTTGAAAATGCAATCAATGTCACTAAATGGTCCGTGAAGAAACTGTTGAATTGGTGTATGTTTTGCTGTGTATATTCTCAACAACAACAACAAAATTAATAAATTTTAAAGAAAAAACATCACCGTTATGATTTACAAAAAATATATTTCAACTCCCCAAATTTTAAGAAAATCTAGTCTCCTCTGAATAAAGGACCTTTCATCCAAAGAAATTACAGATGGAAACTATACCACGATATCAATAATTCAATAAGATAAATTAATTTTTAGTTGCAGAAAACATTCAAGATATGTTTTTCATGATAATGCATTGTAAGCTATTTTATTATGGTATTTTTGCTTGATACAAGTTGGTTAGTTTGGGAGTTGTATTCCACAATGTAATCTAATACAGCCAGAGTGTCACATAAGCATGCTGACAAAGATGGAAGCAAGCTACAATGAAATTTTACATAATTCAGAACATTCTGAGAGAGTCTGAAAACAACATCCTGCTGGCCATGAGCTACTTCTGTCTGCCCTCTATAGGACTAGAAGCCAGGCAGGCTGTGGAAAACTGAAGGGTTTCCAGTAAGGCTACAGGAAAGAGTTCCCAGGCCTACCCCCAGGATGCCAGGCCTTAGTTTCGATCACCCAGCCCGAAGAGTGGAGAATTTCTCCTGGAGGGTTGCCATCTACTGGTGAAAGCCAGTTTCCAACAGGCACAGTCCTCAGGCTGTCTGGGAACCAGTGGGCTATGCTTAGCATCGGCAGGAAGAGTAGGAAGGGGAAGAAAGAAGGTATTGGAATGAAGAATGACTTGCTCCAGTGTCTTCCACTTGGCTGAGGCACAAGTCCACAAAGGCTGGTGAGATTTCTGTCTGAATACGCCTGCTTCTCTATCATTTCTGGGAGAGGGGGAAGCTAGAAGTGGTTCAAGGAATTTGCCAAGGGGAGGGACTGTGTATCTCTTCCTGCCTACTTCTGTGTGATGCTGTGGTATGTGGGTGGTCAGAGCTAGCAGAAGCCCATGTTTCAGCTTACGTTCTGACCAGAGGCCATTTCCTCCTACTCAGAACCCCAGAACTGCCACACTCAGGCCACAGCCTAGTGGAAAACGTGTCACTCTTACAGAAGGGCACAAACTCCTTGAAATTTTATGTAAAAGTGTATGTGTGCATGCGTGTGCATAGTGGCACAAGTGCTCACACATGTCCAACTGGTAGGTTCAGGTATCTGAAAAAAAGATCTATAGCTGTCCAGATTCTCAAAGGGTCCATACACAGGGTCTCATGAGGCTCATTTATTTAAAAGTAACCTCCCACTAGACTTATATAATTGGCCACCAATGCAAAATATGAGAGTCTTTTCCTGGTTGGCTTGGATGGAGGGATGAGGTTGAGGTTGCAGAGATATTCAAGGAGAGTTACCCACTCAATCTCACTTGTAGTTTCTCCTCAGCCCCTCCACCTATTCTTTATCAAGGGTTGTCAGATTTAGCAAATTAAAATACAGGACCCCCTGCTAAATTTGAATTTCAGATAAACAACACATCATTTTTAGTACAAATGCCCCATGCAATATATGGGGCATATCTATACTAAAAATTATGTGTGTAATATTTAGGACGTAGTTATACCAAACAATATTCATTGTTAATCTGAAATTCAAAATTAGCTGGGCATCTTATATTTTATCTGGTAATTCTATTTGTGGCGTTAGTCATGATCACAGATGTTCTCATGGGCTCTTCTCTTCCTAGGAAGAGTAAGGCATCCTTAGTTGTGTACTACTTGCCATTCTGTGCATAGGGCTTCCAGGTATTTTTTTTTTTTTTTTTTTTGCTCAGGGTCAAAAATTTTATTATTTCTTCTGGTAGACCAGAATAGTTGTAAGCCTATACATGGTCAGCAGGGGGCACCATTCTCTTAAAATAGATCCCTAGTAGTTTTTTTTTTTTTTCAGCAGAAAGGTGTGGGGGGACAGTATTGAGTTGAAATTTCTATTTGTTGCTTCTGTATTCCCTCTGGAGCTTACTTCTCCTAACGTGGAACCCTGCCAGAGTTATCTATGTGAAACATGAATCTGATTCTATCCCTCCACTCATAAAGTGAAGTTACCTCTTAAAGCAGCATAAAAAGCCCTCAGGATCCCAAATATCTATTGCTGTCTAGTCAATTCTGATTCATAGTGACCCTGTAGGACAGAATCATAGTGACCCTGTAGCACACAGCTGAACTGTTCCATAGGGTATGCAAAGCTGTAAATCTTTATAAAGATAAACCAAACTGCCACATCTTTCTCCTGCAGAGTGGCTGGTGGGTTCCAAGCGCATACCTATCCTTCCATTTAGCAGCTGAGCTCCTACCCACTTGAGCCACTGGGGCTACTCTTCAGGATCCCAGTGGAGTTTAGTTTCCTTGCTGTAACTTCTGCTACTTCCACTCTCCTTCTGATGAGAGGTACCTTGAAGGCCAAAACTGGCCCCCTTCTCTATGGTGCCTTGTTCCAATGCCTTCACACTTTGGGTACTCCCACTCATCGTGAAGTATTTGGAGTTTCCCTGTATGTCATATGCTGTCAAGTCTTTGTGCCCACATTGCTCTCGGCTAAGAATTTCCTTTGCCACTTGGTGCCTCTATGGACACCAATCATTCAACCTATTTCACAAATATACATTGAGACCAACCATATTCCAGACACTATGCTATGCATTTGTGATACTGTTGAGAAGAAGGCATAATAAGTTCCTACCCTTACACATCTCACAATGTGTGTATGTGTGGTGGGGGGGATGGGGACAATAAATTATATAAACAAGGTACCTGGACTTAGTTCAAGGGTGAATAAACAGAGTTCACTGTTCTTTCCTTTGCAGCTCTGATGGCTTTTCATTTTAAGGGTCTCAGATTCTAACACTTGCAAAAATCACTTCAGGGAACATCAGTGAATGAAGCATGCTGGCTTTGGTCAATAGAGAAAGGAGCTTGGGGGTGGTCTGTGGCAAAATGATTGTGTGTCCCATCTAAAGGGAGCAGCGGCTTTTCATCTCCTCCGCATTGTTCAAGAGAAGATGGAAATTCTCATTTTTATGTGAACTCTCCCGTTTTGAAATCTTTACCAGCTAAATTGCCTGCGGGTCAGATTTGAGCTACGGCTGCCAGTTTGCCACTCACTATGTTGCAACACTTTTATCATTGCTTTCCTTTGCATTTGATTACTATTTATATGTGTGTTCTCTTGTATCTCTAGGCCTTAACACAGTGACTGGCACATGTTTGTGGAGGAGAGGAAAAGGAGGAAAGAGAGGAGAAGAAGGAAGGAAGGAAAGAGAGAGGGAGGAAGGGAGGGAGAAGACAAATGGGGAGCAACAGTTTGTTGATGGAATTTCTATTGCTACTGCTTTGAGCATGTGGCAGATGGAACAAGAAAGCCTCAAATGGAATTTATTGCTGAGTGTGTGTGTGTGTGTATGAGTGTGAGTCCCCATGTTAGCAGGTGTGACAGCTGGAAAATGTGCCTAAGAACCACCAGCTCCTTTCTTGGTGGACTCCTGAGTCATCCATCCCCATTCTTGGAGGACAAAGGGGGAGGAGAAGGCAGGGCACATGGTGGACACCCTGGCTTCCTTCCAGGACCTGTACTTGATGGTACAGAGATCAGAAAGAACTCATATAGGCTTCTGGCACCCACTGATGCATCCTTGGGGGAAGGTGTTGGCAGCTGCTGTCACCCACCGCCTACCCACTAGAGTGCCCATTGCATAACAAGCAGTTGTGTGGGTGAGAGGAAAATGCTTTCTCTTCTCACTTGACCAAAGAGACCATCAGAATGACCCTTTACCCTGTGCTGGGGGAGGAAACTTAGGAGCAATCAAAGCTCTGGCGTTAAAGAGAAGGGTGGAGGTGGTTTCAAGACCCCATCCTACGGGAGCAGTCTGATGGTTTCCTCTAATGGTATGCTGTTAATTTTATCAGGGAGGATGCTATCTTGTACCCACATGGTAGCAAGAATTCTTGCTGCCCCTGTGAATAAGGACATGTCTTTGGAAAACAGACAGCTCAGGCTTACAAAGTGTATTTATTTTGTCTGGTATCTCTGGAGAAATAACTAGATCATACAGGGATCAGAGCCTCCATCTTGGCCCTAAAATCTTGTACAACACTTAGAAAATGTGATTTTCTGAACAGGGGAGGGTAGAGGTATTCAAGTAACCTAAAGGGAGCTGGAGTCACTCACTGTTTTGGCTGGATCATGGAAATCTCTGTCTCGTGATTCTCCCTCTGATGAGAGGTATCTTGAAAGCTGAAGCTACCTCCAGCCTCCACAGCGTCTCGTGCTCCTGCCCAGCACTTGGCCAGGCAGAAGCTCTCGACAAGCAATGCTGACTCAGACCAGACTCCAAGTTCTCAGTCTGGTTCCCACCCCAGAGTGACTGATAGAGGCAGAGGCGTAGATGGTTGGGATCCTAGGCTGTGTGCACTGCTGGGGTGGGGCATTTGGGGGGCAAAGACAAGGAGGCATGGACCCTGCCTTGCTTAGGCTTCTGCTGAGGGAAAGAAAACAATCAACAGTGGCTTGAGTGCCAATACTCTGTTGGCAGCTAGGCCACCTGGGAGGCTAGGTCCAGCACAAAAGCTAAATCCTTCTGAAATTCTCAGCAGTCGATGCCTTGAATCAGAAAGTGAGAACATTCCTCAATACCTCCCCTAGCTCTCATTTCTAATCTGCCTCCTTGTTGCCTCCAACTGACTCTCCAACCCCCTCTTTCCCCTAATTACTCCACTTACATTAAAGGGACAATCCATCTCTCATCTTTCTCCCTCTTCACAAACTATCAATGACTCCTTCTCAGTTGCTGCCTGCTTCCTGGCCCTCGCTCTCCCTTCCTTTCAATTCCTCACTGTCTTCTTCCTCTCTCCACACTCCTCTCTCTGTTTCTGCTTCTGACGGTGAATCCCTTCCCTGGCACAGCCCTCATGACTTGCTCGCCAGCCCTCCTGGGTTACTCTCCTCATTTCTGTAGCTTCTGTCTAATCATCTCTCTGGCCAGGCTGGCTGGGAGCCCTCCCCTCTGACCACCCCTGCCTACTTCCTTCATGCGGCTAGCAGTGCTATCACCCACGATCAATTTCCATTTGGGGATGGGAGTGAGAAGCCAGTGTGAATAAACTAGAAGATGTTTGGCAACACACTCGCTCTGCGTTGGGCTCTGAGGGCCCCAACTGAGTTACGAGAGCCTTAGTGAAGAGGGCACTGTTTCATAGGCCATTAAGTGCTGCAGGATCTGGTTTTAATGAATGTGGGATCAAAAGAGGTTGAGAGTCAATCTGTCTTGAAAAACAAGGGCCTAATGATGGAGAAGAACCTAGGTTCTTGCCACAGGAAACAAAGCTGTGACTCAAAGGCATCATGGAGCTGTTTCCTTGCTCATCCACGTTCCTGAGTTTAATGTCTTTGGCTTGGGAATTAACTTTGAGGTTTTTCCAACTTAGATAAAAATAGAGCTCATAAATGCCATCACAGGCCCTTTCCGATTAAGGTGGCCTTTTAAGGGAAGACTGGACTCCCAACAGAGGGTCAGAGTCAAGGAGCCTCTTGGGTGAGGCTCTCAGGGCTCCCCCAGGCTGCTGACCAGCCAGCCCAGGGCCAAACAATGAATACAGAAGTGGAAGCTGCTGAACTCTTCTGTGCCTGAAACTCCAGGACCCAAGTTCCTGAAAGGAATGTTCATTTCACGCATTCGGGTATTTATTCATTCCACAAGCATTTATTTGAAACTCTATTGTGTGTTAGGAATGCTGTACTGGAAACATGATAGAAAAAAGGAAAAATAAAATCCTTGACCCCAAGAAACTTACAGTCTAATGAGGGGCACACAGAGAGAATCAGCATCACAATATAAGTTGATAGTGCAAGTGGTAGGAGAAATACGGAAAGACCCAGCTCAGTCATGGAACACTTGCCCAGCTTTTAGGAGGAGCAAATGGACAGATCAAAGCCTGAAGAATAAGCAGAGATATAACAAGGGGAATGTAGGTGTGGGGAAGGGAAAGATGTGGAGAAGATTGTTCTGGAAAAAAGGAATAGCATGTACAAAGGACTGGGAAAAAAAAAAAAAAGAGAGAGACAGAGAGAGAGAGAGAGAACTTGATTTAGTGAGGGAATTAAAAGTGATTGTGTGTGTGGCTGGAAACCAGAATGCTAAATGAATGGTGAGGGTAAGAGAATACCTAGAGACAAATGCAGAGACCACTGGTAAAGAGTCTGTTAAGGAGTTTGGATTTTACCCTGAGAATAATCTGGAACCATTGAAGGTTGTATGCAAAGAAGTGACCTGGTCAGACTGACACTTTGGAAAGCTCACAGAGGCTGCTGAGGAAGAGCAGCGGCTGGTAGGCTGGTGAGAAGGCTATTGTGATTCAGCAGAGAGCTGAGGAAGTATCAGGGTAGATGGAAGGAAGTGGGCAGAATTGGGAGATAACTAAAGTATGCAATTACCAGAACTTGATGATGAATTGGATGTGGGCTTGGGGAGTCAAGGATGTGGCCCAGTTCTCAGAGTTGAGCTACTCAAAGAGATAGAGAGTCCTAGAGGAAGAGGAAGTTTTAGACTTGTTGAGTATCAGGTGATGTCAGATGGATCTTGGCTGAAAGCAGAGAACACCAGAAAGACATTTACCTGTGTTTTATTGACTATGCAAAAGCATACAACTGTGTGGATCATAACAAACTATAGATAACGTTGTGAAGAATGGGAATTCCAGAGCACTTAATTTGCTTATGCAGGGCCTGTACATACACCAGGAGGCAGTCGTTC